>NC_047512.1:17049417-17403992 GCF_902827115.2 Pseudochaenichthys georgianus
GCACTCTGTATAACCTCAATAATACTTGTTACATAACAGGTTTGTTTTGAAATCTCTGGCTCAGCCGGAGACTCTCTGTTTGCTCGCAGGCCAGCTTTATGATGTACAGCGGCTCTTGGTACACTTCATAATTATGATATAACACTGTTCTTTCCCTCTGCCACCCTCTGTGTTTGTTCAGAGGAGGAAGGGCACTGCTCAATGTGGAACAATAAGTGCTTCTCTTAGCTTTTGGAATAAAGGGAGTGGTGTGTGTAGTGTCAATGCTGCTATGTTTTTTATCATATTATTTTATTATATTTCCCTCTAGTGTAATCACTGAAGGTATTCATATAGTAAGTCTATGGAGGCTCTTCAGTTAAAACAAGTCAAACACTGGTTGATATTAAAGGTACAGGACAAATGTACACGTCCATGTTGGATTGACATTACGTTTTCCCTGGCTCTGGAAACCATCAGCCTGACGTCACAGGCTCGTTCACACAGACATCAATGATCTGGTCTCTATGGATCGACACCATTAGTGGTGACCTGACTGTGTTGTTGTCTGTTGGTGGTCACTTTAGGAAATCAAGGTATTCTCTCCTGGGTTCTTACGGTCATTAAAAACCTGGAAAAGTCATGGAAATTCAAAATGAAAATTCCAGGCCCTGGAAAAGTTATGAAAAACAATATTTTTCCCAAAGTTTTGGAAAAGTCATGGAAATGTAACTAAAGTTGCATCAAATATAATTTATATTTGATCTAATCGCCGAAATACTAATACTATGCTGATAATAAATACTGAATCGTATCGTAATGAAACGTAAAATGGCATTTAACTGACGAGGTATTTTGCTGGTGAGAGATTTTAGTTGCTTTAGCGTGTAGAAGCTAGTAAGCCTATTTGATTTGTCTTAGATAGGCACAACATGTTTCATATGCAGACCTTATTTTCCTGTTCCATGGTAAAATAAACCATTTTCTGTGGTACCGCTGAGAAAGAGTCATTTTTTTGGTCATGGAAAATTAGGTAAAGGTCATAGAGAAGTCATGGTAAAGTAATTGAAAATCATTGGTGAAAAAGTATATGAACCCTGTCTTTCTGATAATGGGTGGAAACAGTTTGAAGTGCACCTGGACATATTTCTGGACATAAC
The DNA here is from genome assembly GCF_902827115.2 of Pseudochaenichthys georgianus. NCBI lineage: Eukaryota > Metazoa > Chordata > Actinopteri > Perciformes > Channichthyidae > Pseudochaenichthys > Pseudochaenichthys georgianus. Next base: position 17,050,557 of record NC_047512.1, read on the forward strand.
TCAAGAATCTGTGTAGTAATTAGGACCATTTCGCATCAAATGTCTAATAGGATCAAATTATGAGTTGATTACATTTCGGAAAGACATGGTTAGCAGGCGTTAATTCCTGTTTTACTATACGATTACAGGATTGTTTGTGAAACTCACCGTCTCTGACTTTGTCTTAGTGTTGTATTTGAAAGGTCTTCAGGTGAGTTTATTAATCCAAATGTCTCTGTGTGTCTCGTCCATACAGCAGCGTATTTATCAGAAGAGCAGAGTCGAGTGTCTGCTCTGGAGGCGGAGCTATGTGGGAAGGCCGAGGCGTTGAAGTCTATTCAGAACGAAATGGTGCAAAGCAAGAAGGAGCTCGCTGTTAAGGACGTCAGCATTCAGAAAGCTCGCAACGAGCTCAGCGTGGCCCACACACGCATGGCTCAGGAGAGCGAACGGGTAAAAGCAGCCACTATCACAGCTACTAAAGCAAGTCCTCACAAAATGGGTGTTGGCCTAATTTGTCAAAACATTTCTCGTTGACTTTCCTAAAAATATAAACGTGTTGGGAATATTATACTTGTTACCCAATCGGTTGTTTTCAGGCACCTTCAACAAGTTGAGCTTTGAAATCTAACCTTTACCCAAACAATTCCAAGGAGAGAGACTGTGAGAGGTGGCCAATTCTCCTATTGTCTAGTTTGTAAAGAGTATTTATGCTAAGCTCTAAAAGAGTGAGGGATTTCCTCATGACAGAAAGTCAAATGCAGTGTCAGCATCACAAGATACAAAGTACAATACAACAAAAGTGTTGAAATGCATCACTTTGAAAGCAAATACAACCGGTTCTGAGAAGTGACTTACAAACATGCCTATGTCTATTTACATGTGGAATAATAAAGTATTCTAATATTTAGCAGGGCTCTAAGCCCAGGATGGCAGCAAAGAAAATGATCCTTTAATGTGTGTGTGTGTGTGTGTGTGTGTGTGTGTGTGTGTGTGTGTGTGTGTGTGTGTGTGTGTGTGTGTGTGTGTGTGTGTGTGTGTGTGTGTGTGTGTGTGTGTGTGTGTGTGTGTGTGTGTGTGTGTGTGTGTGTGTGTGTGTGTGTGTGTGTGTGTGTGTGTGTGTGTGTGTGTGTGTGTGTGTGTGTGTGTGTGTGTGTGTGTGTGTGTGTGTGTGTGTGTGTGTGTGTGTGTGTGTGTGTGTGTGTGTGTGTGTGTGTGTGTGTGTGTGTGGACAGGCATCAGGAGTGGAGCAGAGGCTGAAGCATCTACAAGAGGAGCTGAAGTGTCAGAGGCAAAACACAGAGAGCAGCCGACTGCAACACCAACAACGCTCCAAGGAGCTGGAGAAACAGCATCAGAGGGTGAGATGGGTAGAGATTGATGGCTAATTTGGTCAGAGATTTGGTAAGATTAAGAGAAATGGAATGAGAAGCTAAGAGCTTAACCCTTAGACTGGACCCTACACTCTTCCATAAGTGGGTCAAAAAGGACCCGTATTAGAATAATGTGTTTTTAAACCATTTTTGTCATTTTGGTTAAGAAAAATCACTTGTATAATATTTAGTATTATATTTTGGTTCACACTAGAAATATTTTATATTTAAAGGTAGAATGGAGAAACCAGCTCGAGTGCGCTAGAATTTGAAACTATGCAGCCGGAAAAAATCTGTCCCTTCCTTTAGACTTCCTTACAGAGCCCCTCCTCCAACACACACATGACCAATGAGGGCGGCTTCCACAGATGACATTTTTTTTATGTATTTATTGTCAAAGCATTTAATGTATTCATTGCTATCGGGATGTTAAGAGCATTCCATGGAATATAACAAAAAGTGTTTCTGAAGTGAATTACATACCCCACCTTTTAATTTTTCACTATTTATAATCTTTAGAAATTTGTTTACATTTAGAAAAAAAACGTTTTGTCATATTGATGCAAAGATCTCTGCTATTCTGAGACCCTCAAAGTATTCCAGTCCCTTTTCAAAACTCATCTCTTGTCTACTCATCGGCCACCCCCCATCAATCCATGCCGGTTGATCAAGTTTGATAGTCCTACCCACCCTAACCTTCCCTTATATTGTAAAGCAATGTTGAGTCCTTGAAAAGCCCTATAAAAATATAATGTATTATTATTATTATTATTATTATTATTATTATTATTATTATTATCATACTGATAGGTATCAGATCTGGCTGTGTAAAATAATCTTCATGAGAGGTGTCACTTGTGATATAGTCTGTGTGTCCTACAGTGAATGTATTCCTGACAGCAACAGGTGATAAGAATCAAAGGTTCCCAGAGGATTCCATAGAAAATGCATGCGGGTCATTTTTGACCCACTTATGGAAGCTTGGGGTAGTAATACAAAAACTACAATTTCTTAAAATGTATACAATGTACATTTAAAATGTGAATGGCATGATATCCAAAACATGTTTTTTGAGGAATAGCTGGAATATGAAATGATAAAAAAAATGTAATTACAAAGATACTTCAAGAAAACCACCTTGCCGGGTCAAAAAAGACCCACTTATGCATCTAAGGGTTTTAAGGAAGCAAGAGGGAGTTTCAGATTGGTGTCCAGTTTGCTTTTTGTTCCATTCCACTCTAAGAAACAATACTGTGTTATCATCACAGCTGAAGAACATAGTTTCTCAGATGTGGTTGTGTTTGTGTGTTTGCCTCCAGGACCTGACGGAGCTGCAGAAGGAGAGGCAGAGTCTGGAGAAGCAGCATCAGCAGGAGGTGAATAAGCTCAACCAGGAGCTCCAGCAGGCCCGCACGCTGCACCACACCCTGCAGGCCCAGGCCGACAAGGTACACCCAGGAACAGGAACATCAACACGGTTATGCTTCCTCTTTATTTTTACAATTAAATGTACCTTGTTCAACAGTTTTAATTCAGATATCTAACAACACTGGAAACTGTGGACCAAAATTCATTTTATTTCGGTTGATAAATGTGCAGTCTTTGCAGCCGTTTCCTGTTCTCCTTTCCTGCTTTCTCTCTTTCTCCCTTCTCCTCCCTCCCTCTCTAATTCTCCTTGTACTTTTTAAGCTAAAGTTCAATAAACTCTTCTTGCTTCTTCTCCCACACTTGCTTCTTGCCCGTGTTGTTTTCTCACTGTTTCTGCTTTACTTTCTTGCCCTCTGTGTGTCTTGTTTCTTTTATCCCCCCCACCCGCTGTCCTCTCCGCCTCGTCCTCCTCTCCTCTCGGTTTCTCCCCAGTGGAAAGGTTGAGCAGTGAAGGTAATGACCGCGTGACTAAGTGTGAGGGTGCAGAATGCTTTGATGAGAGCGTGAAACAAACACTTAACTTGTGTGTGAGAAATAGTAAAAAGTCCGTAGTAAGGGAGGTGTGAAGGCAGATGAGAGATCTGCAGGACGGTGTGTTGAGGCAAGTTGAATGACTGTCGAGATGAAGGTCTGTATTTGTGCTTGGAAACATGGTGCTGTATTTTTTTTATTTGGCTATTATTTAAGTGAAGGAATGCTGTGGTATTTATTTGTTATCAGCAGAACAATAATACACATTTAAATCCCTTGAGGGTGAGCATGCATACAAATGAAATATCCTATCCTTTCAGACACGGTGACAAACGCCTGAACAATGAGCATTCATTCAGCCCTCAGTGTCCCCTAAAGCCTTACTGCAAGCGCTTTTACAAACCACACAGATGTTATCTTGATATAATCTGGCAAGGCTACAGAGAGTAAACACAGATTGTGCCGATCAAATCACCCTCACACTCAACTGCCGATATCGCATATTTCATGTGACCAATTTACACAGCTCTTTGAGGAGTTTGTGTTGCATAAGCATGCCGTTTAACTTGAAATGTGAATCCAGTAAATGGGCTAATTTCAATAATTGTCAAACGTCATATCATTATAGCCTTGTGTGCTGCAGGAACATTAATTTTACCCAGAAAAACGGACACAAAACCTTAATTTCCAAGAAGATTGCTGACTGCAACTAAATGTTTGATTTATTGATAACATTTCATATTTTTGTTCTTTAATGATTGTTTGGTCTGAGCTGAAAACAGCATTTTCTATCATGTTGCATGAAAGGTTATTTTAACAATGAACTGATTGTCAGAATATTTACTTTGAATGTGATGTGACTACTGAAATTGAATGCACTGCACTCTACAAAAACATTCCCTTTAACATCGACCACGTGTACTATGACATCATGTGCATTTTCTATGAGCACTGGTGGGAAGCCGATCTGCTTCTTCACTTCCCCAGAGGTAGACAGCTTATTTTCCTCATTGATCACTGGTCGCCCTCCTGCTTCCCGTCCCTTCACTGGTCCTGATACCTGCCCCTGATACCTGCCCCTGATACCTGCCCCTGATACCTGCCCCTGATACCTGGTCCTGATACCTGCCCCTGATACCTGCCCCTGATACCTGCCCCTGATAAAACGGTCCGATCTGCTTCTTCACTTCCCCAGAGGTAGACAGCTTATTCTCCTCATTGATCACTGGTCGCCCTCCTGCTTCCCGTCCCTTCACTGGTCCTGATACCTGCCCCTGATACCTGGTCCTGATACCTGGTCCTGATACCTGGTCCTGATACCTGGTCCTGATACCCGCCCCTGATACCCGCCCCTGATACCTGCCCCTGAGCAGCTACTCATTTATTTATGTCTTTTTTGTTGTTTTACCTCCTACTATCATCTTTGTTTCTTCTACCCGTTACTTCAAATCTTCCTCCCTGTTTGAATCAGCTACTGAGTCGTTATGTCCCCTGTCAGCTGTCTCTGCAGAAGCAGGCGTTGGACAAAGAGTTGGACACTCTGAAAGGCAAACTAAAGTGGACGGAGGGACAGCTGCAGGAGAGCCAGAAGAAAGAGGCACATACACAAGCCAAGCTGACGGTAACACACACACACACACACACACACACACACACACACACACACACACACACACACACACACACACACACACACACACACACACACACACACACACACACACACACACACACACACACACGCACCCTGAAGGGGCTGAGAATAGTGAGTCAGTGTTTCACTTCATTTAATTATTCATTAGCTGAGCTGTGGGTATATAGAGAACTCCATACATTTTAAACAACATTTGAATGTGCCATATGCCAGTGTAAGATTTTCCTAACAAAGGAATTATAAAAAATAATAATAAGTAAATGCCGCATTGCACCGATTGTTAAGTTCCTTAACTGCTTGCAACGTCAGCATTAAATGCTGCCTTTATTTGTGGCTTGTTGGCCTGTGGTTTGTTGCTATGTTGAAACTGTGTTCATGTGGATCTGTGATTACAGAGCTATCACAGATTATTTTGTTCCTTATCTGGAAGTCGACCATGCCAAGAGCAAACATTTTAATGACATTTTCCACAGATTGATACTCATTAGTGGATTAGCTTTAAACTGATCACAAGAAATGATGTCTTATCATGAACATACATCTGGTAGACTTGCTGTGTTGAGGCTGATGTTGGGGTTTAATGAAACATGTTGTGTTGTTATGTAATACAAAGGTTCAACTGAGAACTGAGCACTCCATGTAGTCTGATCATTTCCCTGGAATCAACCCACCTGTTTTGTATGTCTACCCTCTTAGGAAGCGCTGCGTGAGGCTGAGGGTGTGGCCGTCAGTCTGGAGCAGAGCAGGAAGAGAGAGCGCGCTCTGGAGGAGGAGGGGAGGAGGCTGGCAGAGGAGCGAGCCGACGCCCTTCGTCTCCTCAAAGAGCTGCAGGGTGAGGAGGGACATATCCCTAAGAGTTATCAGTTAAATAACTTCTGCATTAGCGTTATCATTTTGATAAGGCGGTTAGATGTATTATTCACAAATGTTTTAGGTTTAACTCCAGCTTCTATAATAAGCTTGTATTAACTGTGTAACCAGAATACAGACACACAAATGTCCTCATTGAAACCACACACCTTGATCCCAAAGCCATTACAGCATAAATTATGTATTTTGTCAGGCTTTCAATCTATATCACTCACTTCATAATTGCAGTTTATACAAATGTTCCCCAGATTTGACCTTTTTCCATGTTTTGTATATCTGGTTTATTGCCCAGTTTTTTAATGAATTAAAATCAAAAGTATTTTCAATTATTCTAGAGTTTTTTTCTCATAAAAACAACAGTTGCATTATTTTAACAGACTGAGGGATGATGTTGGTTAAAGGCTTTAACATGAAAAACTATTTAATTTATATTTTTTTATCCTCCAAGCAATCTTCCCTAAAGTTAGGGACTAGGGTCAAGTCCACGAGTCCTAACGAGTGCTTGATATTGTTGGTTTTGCTGTGTAAAATGCTCCCATCATGTAAAATCTCCACAAATGCGGAAGTCTCTCTTCCCAGCGCTGCCCCCTGCTGACCAATGAAACACCATCCATGAAAAAGAATCGAAACAAAATAACTATTCCAGCAATGCACACACGTTCATTGCTTTTTCCTCCTGCCTGTCATTTCTTTGTGTATTGTTGTTTGCTGTTATTTATTTATTTTAATCAGATTTTTTAAAACTCTTTTAACTCCAGAGGAAAAAGCTGTCCAGGCACCCCCCCACCAACCCGTCCAGTTTTGCCCTGTTGGACAGAGTTTCTCTCCTCACCCCTCTTACTCTCCACATTCTGGTCCACCAACTCACATCAAGAGGCCCCGCGCTGCCACCTTAGCCGAGCAGAAGAGGGAGGAGGACCTGGATTTGGAAAAGAGAATGGCCGAGATCGCAGCATCTTACCCCGCGGACAGAGAGCCGGGCGAAGGCAGAGATGCAGAACACATCACTGACCGCCTCTCCCCTGACTCTGAGTGCTTTCACAGGGGGGGGGGACACAGAGGAAACAGTAGTGAGGAGAACAACAGTAGAAATGAAGTGATAAAGAGTGACATTACTGGGACAAACAAGCACACATTTGATGAAGCCCTCTCTAGTTCCTCTCCCTCTGATGCTGGTACGCCCACTAACATATCCATGGATGTTGATCAATGTAGTCCAAACCTTTGTGCTGAAGAAACTCCTTCACTCAAGCCCTCTGAAGATCTCAAAAGGGAGAATGCCTCACTGCGGTCAGAGCTACAGGACGCAGAGGAAGAACTGCAGAAACGACTTGAAGACCTGGAAGCTCAAAGACGGGCGGAGACAGAAGCCAGGACCCGGCTGAAACAACTCGGCCGCAAACTTGCCGGCCAGACTGCAGAGAAGGACGAGCAGGAGAAGCAGTGGAGGGTTCAGCTGGAGAGTGAGAAGGAGGAGACGGAGAGGTTGAGGAAGGCCATGGCTGCTCTGGAGACGGAGATGACAAGAGGGAGAGAGGAAACCGAAAGGAAGGAGATCCAGGAACAGGAGGAGGGGAAAAACAAAGCACTAGAAGACCGGGAGAGTGAAATGATGGAACTTAATATCCAGCTAAAGAAACAGCTCGGGGAGGTTAAAGCCCAGCTGGCTTTTGAACGAGAAGAGAGAGGAAGAGAGGAAGATGAGAGAAGGCAAAGGACAGAGACAGACCAGGAGCAGCTGGAACAACTTCAAGCTGAGCTGAAGGAACTGAAGCTCAGCAGAGAAGAAGACTCGCTGGGAGAGGACAAACTCTCAGTTGCCAACAGCCCGCTAACTTACCTGTCTCTCCGTGACGATGAGTTCAACTCCAACATCGATCGCTGTGACAACAAGCTCCTCCCCTCCCCGGAGCAGCACCTCCTCTTCTGCCAGTCCACCAACCAGCGCAACATGCTGGCGTCTCAGGCCTCAGGCGGTCTCATGACCCAGGGGGATCAAACAGTGATAGAGTCTGTACACTCACCTCTGTCCAATGAGGGGCACACCGCCTCTGACCGTGAAGACCACCAGCAAAACTATCTGAGAGGGTCTTCCCCGTCAGACCAATCCCTTTCTGATCTGCAGGAGGTTGAGACCACCTCTTCAAATGTTGCTAAAGAGGTGGAGTGCCTGCAGAAGCAGACTGCAAAGGAGACAGAACGTGCAAATCAGTACCAGGTTAAACTGGAGGCGCTGCAGAGCCAGGTATGTCACGGTGGATACCATACATCATATTTACTACGTTAAGTTTGTTTATATAACAATTTATATGGAGAATATAGAAAGAAAACGGTTATTTACTGAATCACAACACTTTAGTCCTCAATAGACTCAATCCTATAGATGAGAGTAACACCTACGTCACTTCCGGGCAAAAATTACGGCCCCGCCCACTTTTGGGGGAAAACAACGCTGTCATTTGAACGGCGGTCAATACAAATTCTGAAGTTTTTGCCAATCCGATCAGAAATTAAAGAAAACTGTGGATTTTTGGATCTTCAAAGAGCCCGATTACGATGACCAGACATGCAAACAATTACATTAAATCATTTGAAATCGGCGATCCGGCTCGATATATGGTTAAATTAAAATCAGTAGGCGAGGCCGTAATTTCGCCAGCTGTTACTCTCATGAGCGAGGCGGAAAATAATAGTTTTATCATGCCAAAAAACTGCTGTGTCGTTTATTGCTCCTCAAACATTAAAACAAATCCAGAGTTCAGTGTTTCTGGACTTCCTCTAAGAAGAAAGGACAGTAAAAGAAGAGCTCTGTGGCTTCAGGCTCGATCGCCGTTCAAATTACAGCTTTGTTTACCCCAAAAGTGGGCGGAGCCGTAAAGTGACGTAGATGTTACTCTCATCTCTGGATATCGATCGCCTACTGCTATATTTAACCATATATCAAGCCCACTCGTCGATTTCCAATGGCTTAATATAATTGTTTGCCTGTCTGGCCATTGTAATCGGGCTCTTTGAAGATCCACAAATCCACGGTTTTCTTAAATTTCTGATCGGATTGGCCCTTGATACTGTTGGTACTGTTGGTACTTGGCACTGTTGGTACTTGGTACTGTTGGTGCTTGATATTGTTGGTACTTGATACTGTTGGTACTTGGTACTGTTGGTGCTTGGTACTGTTGGTGCTTGGCACTGTTGGTACTTGATACTGTTGGTGCTTGATACTGTTGGTGCTTGATACTGTTGGTACTTGATACTGTTGGTACTTGGTACTGTTGGTGCTTGGTACTGTTGGTGCTTGGCACTGTTGGTACTTGATACTGTTGGTACTTGGTACTGTTGGTACTTGGTACTGTTGGTGCTTGGCACTGTTGGTACTTGGTACTGTTGGTGCTTGATATTGTTGGTACTTGATACTGTTGGTACTTGGTACTGTTGGTGCTTGGTACTGTTGGTGCTTGGCACTGTTGGTACTTGGTACTGTTGGTACTTGGTACTGTTGGTACTTGGTACTGTTGGTGCTTGGCACTGTTGGTGCTTGATACTGTTGGTACTTGGTACTGTTGGTACTTGATACTGTTGGTACTTGGTACTGTTGGTACTTGTCAATGTCTCTAGATATGTACATATAGCCCTGTAAATACGATGTCCTTTTGTGTTATCTGTTTTCTGTTCACGTTGTAAACTACTTGCGGCCATGTCGGACAGGTCTCCCTTGAAAAAGAGATCGATGATCTCAATGGGACCACCTGGTTGAATAAAGGTTTAAAAAGAACAATAACAAATGAGGAACATAATTAAAAACAAGGTATCACTGAACCATAAAACAATAAAACATGCATGAACAGTAATACTACTGAAAAATTACAATTGCCCAAAATTATAATCAAATTTTAAAAATGATAATATATTATTTACTTTGAGGTTGCTGTTCTCAGATCAAATGGGAGGCTGTGCACCCGGTGAGGATACAGACAGAAGTCATTAAAATAATAGCATTCACTTCCTATTGTACCATTATACAGCGAATGGAAACAAAAACTTTAGCATTCTTTGAAGTTGTGCTGTGGTAGCTGTTCTAAAACACAGTAACACCCTGGCTTTAGTGGCTTCTTGCCTGTTTTCTAATAAACCTTTTCTCCTTTCGTCTGCCCTTTTTATTATATTCTTCTCAGGTGACACGTCAGACAAAGCAGCTCACCATGGCCTTTGAGAATCAGAGCCAGCACATCTCTGGTCTGTTAGCTGAGCTGCAGGAGAAGGACAGCGCCCTCCTCAGCCAGGGAGAGGAACTGCAGCGCCACAAGCAAGAGCTGGAAGTGCTCAAGACCCACTCTGAGGAGAAGAAAAGAGAAGGGATGACGGTCAAAGAGGTGGAGCATGGTGAACAACAAGAGACACGAGTTGAGAGGTCGATTCAGTCACATCAGGAAAATAAGTGTGCGGTCACTGTGCTCGAGACAAACTCAGCTAAAGACGGTGTCTCTGAGAGAGAAGCAGGTCAACTAGAGAGTGTGACTCAGATTAACCAAGACTCTGCTTGTGTGATGGGTGAGACTCAAGGTGGAGGAACGGCAGATGTGAATGCAGAACCGCTCGCACTATTGGCCAATCAGCAGCTGAGACTAGAAGGAGTGAGTATCTCAGACTCCAGGGCCCCAGCTGCACACACTGACAGTGAAAACAAACACGACTCAGTTAAACAAAGCCAAGACACAGGAAATGCTGCTGTGTGCTGCTTGGTGGAACAGAGGTCACCTAGTGTGCCGACTGACATCAGCTCTGACGCACGCCCGCAGGATGTTAGCGGGAGGGGAGATGAAGGTGGAGACTCAGAACGGGACGATGGGAGGACTTCAAAGGCTGAAGAGGAGCAGGAGGCAGAGCTTCAGATCGACCGACTGCATCAACAGGTAGTGACGGGGTTCTACCGCCAAACACTAAACTGAGACATATCTAACTGAAGAACAGAGACAGAAATAGTTCAAGTTAATGAAATATAAAAGATTGAGTACGGTAATTAAAACAGTTTATTCAGAATTATTTGTTTTGACACCAACATAAACTCTTTCCTAGTTCCTACATTACCTTGGAAGTATTGATCATGGATGTATAATAAGAACTGGATACAGCGTGGGAGGCGGGGTCTCGTTCTTTCCTATGAGAGCTGCTCATTGGCGCAGGAAGACAAAATGGCCCAACTTTTGAGAGAGCAAAACGTCACAGATTACCCATCATGCCTGGCTGCCAGAGCAGAAGAACCCGTATGTGCGCTCACAGAGCATGCGCCCCTTAAGCCCCGCCCCCCGAGCTCCCACTCTTGGCTCACTAGAATGAATGGAGAGAGAAAATAAATCTAGATTCGGCTTTTAGTGCATTTTACAACTTTAAGGACCAAATGATTATAATAAGGGCTATAATATAGTTAATACTGGGGTAGTTTATTTAGTTTAAAAAAAAAAAATCCAATGGGGAAAAGTTGTTTTGGGCCGGGTGACGTCACGGACTGATACGGGAGTTGCAGTACCGCCGTTTGGACACAACGAATGTTGGCACACTTCCTGGGGGCTTGGTATTGAAATATTTTGTTCCTGTGTTTCCAAAGTGAGTAGTATGTGATTCCTTGTGTCCTGTGCTTTCCCTCCTGTCCAGGTGGAGGAGCTGCAGAGGAGGCTGCGCTCTCTCTCCGCAGAGACCCAGCAGCAGTCCCAGGAGCTCGTCATGTGGAGACTGGCCTCCAAACAAGCCCCAACACGCGACCAGACCCTTCCCAACACAGACAACCAGTCTGAGACCCCAGAACAGATTCCTGCTGTCAGACGGTCCCAGGCAGACCAGCAGCCGGGGGATGAGATGACCCCGGGCCCGGCGCCTCCCCTGGGTCTGCAGGAGAGCCCCGAATATGTGACCGTCATCAGAGAAGACGAGTTACTCCTGTCCTGCTCCTCCAACAAGCTGCAGGGCCGCATGTTGTTCTCCAGGTAACACACTCACTCTCTCAGAGCTACAGAAACTATATAAATATATGGCATTAACTTACAGGAAACTGTTAAATGCATATCTTTAGGGTGTCTGTATTTAAGCCTCTGTTTTCCTTTGTTCATGCTTTGATTACATGTGTTTGCTGTTTTACCAAAAGACTTCAGCACAGCAACCTGCCCGAACCCAAGAGTCTCCATCCCTCCAAAAACACTGCAGAGCTTCTTCAAAACAATCGGGACACTGACACCATCGACAAGGTTAGTTTCCCTTTAAGGATGACTCACTGCCATACCAGTCCACTGCTAAGGTTAAAGGAATGCTCGAGTGCGCTAGAATTGAAAAATACACAACCGAAAAAAATCTGCCCCTTCCTTCAGACTTCCTTATAGAGCCCCTCCTCCAACACACACGAACGCGCACATGACTAATGAGGGCACGAGATAAGTTTGTGCACAAGATGGAAGGCTGACAGGCAGGTAGGCCATCCAGTTATTTTAGCTGCTAAAATAATTGGTCGTGCTTTTTACAGCATTTTTTGATGTATTTATTGTCAAAGCATTTAATATATTCATTACTATTGGGATGTTAAGAGCATTCCATGGAATATAACAAAAAGTGTTTCTGAAGTGAATTATACGGAGCCCCTAAAGGTTCATGGAGAGAGAAAAAAAGTATCTTGTGCGCACAATGTACTTTTTCGTTCGCACGAAATAGTATTTCGTGCGCACGAGATAGTATTTCCAGCGAAAGAGAAAGTATTTCGTTAGTTTCTCGTTCGCACGAGAAAGTTACCGGTGCGCCAAGTAGGAAGTGGAGAACAGACAACCGTTTCATTGCAGACTGTTATGTTTATGTGGAGAAATGGCAGTGCATACATTATTTGAGATATATTTCAAACTCAGACTTAATTTAGGGACATTTTGGTCAGGGGTTTAGAGCTATTTGTTTAAGCACCAGATTTGCAAAACAGAAGTCTATAAACCAGTCTGTTTTGATCTTTGAATTAATGTCCGTGACTCTCACAGTATCTGCTGCCCACAGCTGTTTTATAGATGGAAAACCTCCTTCACTTTATGAACCAGTGGCCTGTACTACGAAGCAGGATTTGCTATTTACTATTCATCCATGAAGTGTGACGTTGCGCTGTCAGCACGCTTCTCCATGTTTGTGATTGGTCAAATGTTGCTAACCCCGTCCCTTTCAAGTGAACGCGCTCTCAGGCGGACAGAGAAACCCTGGTTGATTTACTGAGTTGATAACCAGCTTCGTAGGACCGCTTAGCGAGATCGCGTTTGTTAGGATTAGTTAAGCCGGGTAACTCAAACATATCCAGGGTCTGTTGAACTGGCTTCGTCGTACAGGGCACTGGAGGCAGTAACGTGTAACTCAGCAGAATCTGAGAAGAGCCTTTTACTGTTTACTTCACTGTGTGTCCCTTCCTTAGAACAGCTGAATAGAGATCAAGGCTGCTACGTTTAACCACACACACATCGAACTACCAGAGTATTCCCCCTATTACTCGATTTATGAAGGAGATGTCCGGTCACCAGGGCGCATGATGTGTGTGTGTTCGGTGTGTTTGTGTGGCATTTGTTTTCAAATTACCATGAACAGTAATTTACACAAATCTGGTTCTCCATAGTTATATGTGTATTCCCAAGTGGAAGAAATTCGTTTAATCTTAATCTCGATGTAGTGCTATAGTCCTGCTGGAGTGCACCGGAACGAACAACACTATCATAAACAAATGCCCACACACACACGCACGCGCGCGCCCTGGCGATCGGACATATTCTTCATGAGAAAGTATATCGTGTGCACAGATTAATAAAGCGTGGCCTCGTTTTATAAATGTTTCTCTCTATGAACCCTATGAAGCGTGTCCATAACTCCTTTTCGTATCTAAACTAAAAAACACCTGCCTATCCTCAGTTCTTGTCGTTACTAGGGGAATATAAAAAAAATACTTTGTTTCGATTATTGTGCACACGTCTTTGTGGATTAGGCCTTACATTGTCTTGTTTCTTTTGACTCAGGAGTCTGAAAAAGAAAACCAGGAGATCAACTTCTTGCATCAGACCAACACGTTTCAAACACAACACAAAGAGAGGAGAGACACTGAAGTTATCCAAATGATCTCTGAGAAAACAGGGCAACCACATTCCACCAAAGAGTCCCTGAAGGTCTCGTGGCCGAAGCAGACCATATCATCTGAGTGTCCTCCTGAGGCCAGACCTGATGCTCTCACAGCAACCAGCGAAACAAACACAACCCATGGTTCCTCAGGGAAACATGGCAGGACAGAAATGAAAAGTGTCAGCAGTCAAACGGAAGAGAGTTTGAACCCTCGCAGTGCTCCACCTGAACTCCACTGTGCGCACACACAGACTGAGGAAGAGGAGGAGGAAGAGTTGGTAGAATCCCCTCCTGTCTCTCCTATCACACGATCTGAGGCAGCAGAGTTAGGACTCAAGGTGTTGTTTTCGGGTTCCTTCCCCATCCCGTCTGACCCGGCCAGTCTGGCTGAACGAATCCGTCGCAACAGGACGCAGCTGTCGGCCGCCTTCGACGACACGGAGTACGAACCCTACGGACTGCCGGAGGTCGTCATGAAAGGTAACTTTGTTTCTGTAACTTTGTGTGTGAAGAAAATAAAACACACACACACACATAAGAAACATGTGTTCCAGCTGCACAATGAGAGCCATGCGGTGAAAGCTGGATTATAAATAGCCCGACTGTCAGAAGTGTTTATGGGCACAGTCTCCAAGTATCTGAATCTCGCTTGTGACTGTACAGAAAAGTTCCTGCTGTTCCTGCTCTCTGTTCTTCATCACTCTGTTCTTCATCTTCTTTCCCCCTAATCCTCTTATTTATCCACCTGTCGGCCCTTCTTCCCGTCCTGCAGGTTTTGCCGACATCCCCAGCGGTCCTTCGTGTCCCTACATCGTGAGGAGAGGTTTGTTAGGGACGTCTGTGATGCCTGCGCCTCAGAAAGACAGGAGAGAGGAGGAGGAGACGGATTAAAGCACAGCTACAGGTAACCTTCAGAGACAATGGGACAATCAGTGTTACATTAACCAGTTAAACCCCACGGCCCCACGGGCGGGGGCAAAACGCAACATCTTGCAAGAAACAGCGTCTGAGGGCTTCTTAATATTTAACAAACTATGAATGTGTCATACCCACTTAACGGGAAGAAACTCAGCTTTCAGACAATATTAATATCAAAGGCTCTGAATTAGCCCTGAGCGAAAAAAGCATAGACCTTAGCATAGAACTCAAGGTAAAATACCCTTATTACTTACCGGATCTGCACAAACAAGATATCGATTAGTGAGCTGACATTCCACAGATTCCAGACATATAAGTATCATCACTGAGCGATCAGAGCTCGCGGCGAAACTACAACAAACAACAACAACAACATTTGCTTTACGGAGCCAAAACGGCTAAAAACGTCTTACCTCTGTTGTTTTCTGATCAAAAGTTGTGTTCAATGGCATTAAAACAATAACGACGCTGCTGAAGGTTAATCCAATGTCTCTGTGTCACTTTGAAAGGATTCCTGATAATCCATCATTCCATTTTATGTCAATAACGGAGATTTCACATTAGCTGCTATGATGGCTACGAGAGTGTATGACAGCTTCCGGTTCCGGGGCATTCTGGCTACGCATCACTCTCAATCACCAATGGTAATGTTTAGATGGATTTATTACATGGTTTAGTTGAATACTCGATTCATGTCGATCTAGATCCCTCCGCTTCGCATTGGGCTCCTGATCAGCCTGTCGGTGTTCTTTTCCCCATAATGACCACGTCGCTGCACATTATCCCTTACTTAGGAACCTCCCCTCGATTCTATTGGCTCTATCAGTTCAAAAGAGGTGTCAATTACCAACATCGACCAATGAGTTCCAGAGATATGGAAAATCCACCCAAATGACCCCAGAGGTGTTTTTTTTTCTAAACCTCTATAAAAAGGTCAAATTTCACTTGTTTTGCATCAATCTTGATACAGGGTACTTATTATGTTATAGTTTGGATTCATAAAGCTGTTAGTCTGCTATCCCATCATTCAAGGGTGGTTTTCACTATAAGTAATGGGTTTCTTTGGACGGAAACTATAATTTACATTTTTTTTTTACTATGTTCAATCTGAATTTACTTTAAAATAAAAAACATCTAGAATTGATTCTGACACTTCTACATCCAACTCACAGGTTTATCATTGTTTTGAGAAAAAAGATTATGAATTCATCCTTTTTTAGAAGTGAAGTTATAGTCATTTGTTCTGGGAATGTCATTTTCGAGCCTGAGGCCTGAAAAACAGGCTCAGGGCTTAACGGGTTAAGAACATCTTATGTCTTAACCCGTTAAAGGCATTTTGCATAATTATAAGATAACCTAACAGACATTTTAAGAATAGAAAAAGAAGAAATGTAACATTATTTAAGTTTTTCTGTGTTGTTTCCAATCTTCCCAACCAGTTTCTGATGCAGAGCCTCAAGGTTGTTGTACCCTTTAAAACAAATCTAACTAACTGAAACAATTATCTTTATTTGCAGCCTTTGTTCCGATGTTTATCTTAATCACAAACATGTCACAAAGTGCGATAGTGTGGCTTATTTATTACAAATCAAAGTGTGTGCGAGGACATTCGCCCTGTGCCACCGCAGAGACAAAGCAAGTAGTGTGTGTGTTGCCTCAGTATCGCCTCACCCAAAGAATGCATTAGATAAACGTACAAATATGTTGTTTAATTATTATTATTTGCTTCTTTATTTGGTTTAGTTTAGACTCCTATTAAGCCGAAAGGTTGACTTTATGTTTTGTGTACCGGTTACCTAGAGATCTGGTGAAAGAACTGATCACAGCGGCTTGAAGATGAACCTCAGTGATGGCAGCTCTTCAGCCTCTCTCAGTCACCATCGCTCTGAAGCATCAGACCAGCGCAGAGCCCGTGTAGAGAGCTGCTCTCACACGGGGACCTCTGGGTGTGAGCAGGTAACTGGGCCTGCAGAGGGAACACTTCCACTGTGCATTTATATCTAAATGATCACTAGTTTATCCTCCAATGACTGTGTGGAGACTCTGACCTCCATCACGAGGGTGTCACTTTACGCCTGCCTGTATGTCTGTGTGCAGAGGTACAGACTTAGGGATGTTTGTTGATGTTTATTTGAAGTTTACAACCACTTTTCCAAAGGGACTGTTTTAGTTTGTAGTCTCCACTGTGGGTCTAGCTTCAGCCAGCTTTGAATGAAACATTGCCTAGTTCATGCTTTTCCTAAA
This sequence comes from Pseudochaenichthys georgianus, assembly GCF_902827115.2. Taxonomy (NCBI): domain Eukaryota; kingdom Metazoa; phylum Chordata; class Actinopteri; order Perciformes; family Channichthyidae; genus Pseudochaenichthys; species Pseudochaenichthys georgianus. The sequence goes on from NC_047512.1 coordinate 17,067,609, forward strand.
CAAGTGCGTGTCAAGATAAGTTTGACTTACTTTCCAAAAAGGGAGAAGCCAAGAGAGGCCTGTTGGGGAAATTAGATTTGTTTATTTCCTTCTTTTTATCCTTGAGGGCTTATTTATGGACACTTGAATGTGTTTCAGTAGAAGGCGTGCGCGTGTGTGTGAGATCAGCTGTGAATATGGACATGTGTGTCCTCTTCTTGACGTGTGTGTGTAGGAGAGAGAGGGGGTGAGCACATGTCTATGACTCAGTGTAACCTGTGTTGTTTCCGCTCCATGTATGGTGATACACGCTGCGCTCCCTCTCTGCTCCTTCGGCTGCTTTGCTTCTCTGTCTTACACTAACGAGCACTCAGTGGTTGAATCAACCCAAAAAAATCATTTGAAGCTTTACTTTATTAGCACAAAGACAATTTCAGATAGCTTATATAATTTATTTGAGTGATGAGATATGACGTTGTCGATAGATTTGGGATCTTGCACATTTGTGACTTTGCTGAGATAACGGGAGCCCACATGTAGATGAACACTGTAGATTTTGTAGATAAGTTTGGAGTACCGGTAAATGTACAGTTTGTGTTACGCCCTATGACAGGGGATCTCTCCACTTTGCTGGCTTGCAAGCTTTGTAAGTAAGAGGATGGGTTCATATTGTTTCATGTCCAAGGCTACATATTTTGGCTACAAAAAGGTTTATATGGAGCAAAGAAAATGCCCTGTCATCTGGTGAAAATGTCTTAACAGCCTTTTTCAGGTCTGCCTTAAAACTCGTGTACATTGACATCTTCAGCTTGGTTGCAAAAGGGACGGATACATTCACAACGTTTATTCAAATGCATTTATACATTGACTCTTGTCTGCAAACCATTTTTCTGAGGTTCAATACATGTCTATTATTTTTTAAGACGGATTGAAACAAATGTGAACTTATCCTTTGAAACCCTGCTGAGATTTTTCAGTGGATGTTTTTTGGCATATTTGTGTTAAAAGTGATTTATTTAAATTTTAATTACATATTTCATTTTATTGAGCGGTAGAATCTTTTCCACCTGGCCTTGGTTTGTTGACCTAGTCAGAGAAGTGTGGACTGTCCTGACACCATGCCATCACTATTTATTTGCCATGTGTACACACACACACACACACACACACACACACACACACACACACACACACACACACACACTCTTGCATTCTGCCTTAACATCTCTGGGATCTGTAGTCTTTTGGCAGTGAGCTGGGGTTGACTTGATGTATTTGTTGCCTTGTTTTGGACACTACATGTCTGAATGTATCTGTGTTGTATTTGCGGCAAAAATAAAAGGCTTGCACGTAATTTAACTTGTGTCTGTCGTTTGGATTTATTTATCTATGAGCGCCTTTGTGTCTGAGAAGTCGTGACCGGCGTAAGGCCTTTTTTTTGTACTGCTTTCAGACATTTAGTCTAAATGAGTGCCCTGGTCCAATGAGGAGAGCCTCAAAGTGTTTAAGCGGAATATCTTGTTTAAATCACATAAGTATTTCCGCAATTACCAAAGTCCTCTCCCTTTGCCTCTCGGTCATGAGCACGTTGTCGAAGGTGCTGAGAGCTTTAAAGGAGCAGGCTTAGATCAAAGAATTAAAGCGGCGATGGAAAAGGCACTCTCCAACTTTTAGAGTTTGTTATAACTCATTATGCAATTCCTCCTTAAGAGCAAGAAAAACTGTGGACCATAACTCTGACTTTGGAGAAAGAAGTGTCTCTTTTGACTTCCCCAAAAGACAGAGGATGGAAAGACGAGGGTTTAGAGAGCCGAGCCCCCCCACGTCCAGCTCAGGAAACTCCGAGGCCCTCTGCTCTTCCTCTGCAGCGACGGCACTTAATCACACTCGCACGCTGTAATGGACTTCACATGCCTCGTCCCTTTCTTCACCTCCTCCTACAATATGTTCTCCTCTGTCAGAGTGATGTAGGGTCACGAGCATGGGGAAACACCTTCCAAGGAGAAATGCACACATGTACTTTCACAACACACACACACTCGCACACTCGCAGAGAGGTCCTCGGTGAGCGCTGAATTGTGAGAGAACGGTACATCCTGCACGAGACCAACTTGGATAGCAGCATTTCTCCAAACTAGAGGTAAGACATGCAAAAATCATTTCTTTTCGGGGGGGGGGGGGGGGGTACCGAGAGTTATTTCACCCGTACATTTGAGAAGATGCTAATGTTTTACGTCACTTTAAAAGCGGACTTTGTTTGGTTTTTTGATCATAAGTGCTGCTTGGTTTTTGTTACAGTTGGTCTCCTAAATTACTTTTTTGTTATTAATTACAGGATACCAAGTATACGTAGTAGACTGTCACACTGTTTACAAAGAGATGCTCTAACTGCCCTGCCAATATAAACTCTCACACACTGACGCTTCTGACAACACAGTTATTAAAGTGCAGCATTTAGAAAGAAACTAAGCTTAAAACTGTATTTTAAATTGTCTGGCATCTGCTGCTGCATTTCATAAGTGTTTGATTGGAGATTCTCTTTTGGTTGTATAGCCTCAGAGAAAATGTTTATTATTTATATCTGTATATTGATATAGTTTATCTTGCTGTATGCGACTTCTGTCCCACACAGTCCTAGCATTATTTTTGCGGATCATTCTTGCCCCAGAGCATGAAACCAGAGAACCAAAGTTGTAACCTGTGATCTCTCTGACGTCAGCATTGCTTCACGAAAAGAGGAAAATACTTCGGGGGGTAATTGCATCTAAAGGGGCTTTATTTCCCCCCAGAATAGTACATTATTTTGTGTCCTCGCCCACAGACGATCATATTAATCTCTGGAGATTTATGAAAGCGTGGGACCGAATCAGACAGCAGATGACCGTAACAAACAGCTCTTCTTGTTTCATCTTTATACAGATACAGACAACTACATCTTTATAGTTTGGAGTGAAATGTGATACCTTAAATAAAAACCCATAAGCAGGATATTTAAAGTGATAACACTCTTTTCACAAACTGACTACATATTAGAAAAAACTAAATACAACATTACACACAACATAAGGAAATAGCGTTGTTTGTTGTTTTTAAATGTTATATTGTTGAACCTCTCTTTTCTGCACAGCATGGCAATCAAGTGACTTATTCTATTTATATTAGCTATGCAAATACAAGAGAATAAATACAGTATGTTGAGCAATTCTTTTAAAATAGGACAAGTCATTTTTATTGAGGTGACAAAATCCTTTTTTAATATCTCCCCATATGACACTTACAAAATGCTGTTTGAATGTTAATTGTTCTATTATCCCTGAAAGGCCTTTTAAACAAATCTAATTTATAATGTTTTCACTCCAGAACAGTTCAAAAAGTATCTAGGTTACATCAAAAGTGTTTTGTGAGTAAGTGCACCACTTCCCCATGCCCTCTAACTAAAAGCATTAGTGATTTCTTTCAGGGCAGGTCTAAGTTCTCCATGCTCTCTCAATGAAACCTCAGCTTGAAGAAAAACACACTTTTAGTTAATTTATTCAGAACATTGGTTGATGGTGGACACTGCCAAGCCAAACACACATTTGAGTGGAGGGACTTGACATATGTTTTTTTTGTCAAAAGCGCTCAGGGTCTCTCAGACTCCAAACACTGACGATCTAGATGCTAAAAAGGTTGAAAGGAACGTTTCCAATTGTTTTCATTTATTTTGTTTCTATAGTTCACCTCTGTTTGCTTGGATTTGTCTTACTCACCTGCCTTAAATTAAATTCAGACCTCAGAACAGAAACAACGAACATTTCCTAGCCTTGTGTTTCTTCTCAGCTCACATCATGATTTACCGCCTCCACTGTTTAATTTAAGATTATATCACCGCCTGTCAGCCACAGTCCTGCTCTTTCTAAGCCCCCCTCACTCAATATCTTAAAACATGCCAGCGGAGGTTTAGACAATGGTAACTAATAATATCTGTCAGTGTTGAAGCCAGGGCAGAGTGAGACGGTCCTAACAAACCAAGCCAACAGTCCATTAGCGCAGAATGCTAACAGTGGGCCAGACTCTGGGAAATGTCAGAACATTGTCAAGGTCCATGTGGAGACTGACCCAGATCGCCGTGTGTGTGTGTGTGTGTGTGTGTGTGTGTGTGTGTGTGTGTGTGTGTGTGTGTGTGTGTGTGTGTGTGTGTGTGTGTGTGTGTGTGTGTGTGTGTGTGTGTGTGTGTGTGTGTGTGTGTGTGTGTGTGTGTGTGTGTGTGTGTGTGTGTGTGTGTGTGTGTGTGTGTGTGTGTGTGTGTGTGTGTGTGTGTGTGTGTGACAGTTCAAAGAAAACATTAGAGGCCAAATGAAGATAAGCGATACATGTTTTCGATTAATGTTGAGATGTATGTTTGGAGAGTGTAATCGTTTGTGAGCCCACGGCCGGGCGGCCTGCAGTGCATCAGTTTCTCCTGGTTATTATGACAAAGTCTCTCCAATGCGAACATTTACTTAATGCCACTCATTCCCTGCTGTACCAGACAGGGAAATGTGCCAACGTAAAGCTGTTCTGTTCCTCAATGCTGTAATCTACATTTACACTTTAACATGTGTGTTTCTGCATTTCGTTCTGGTTGCTAGTTACTGCGTCCGGCAGTGGCTCAGTCAGTAGGGGCTTGGACCGTGAGCCGTAGGGTCGCCGGTTCAAGTCCCCGATCAGACCTAAAATATAGAGTGTGGACTGCTACTTGGAGAGGTCCCAGTTCACCTCCTGGGCCCTGCCGTGGTGCCCTTGAGCAAGGCATCGGACACCCCCCTTCCCCCGTCACTCCCAATGCTCTCCTCGGGCGCTGTACAATAGCTGCCCACTGCTTCTAGTACTAGACTCCTGGTACTAGGATGCGTTCAAAGCAGAGAACAAATGTCACTGTGTGCTGTGCATGTGTGACCAATAAAGAGGGTTTCATCCGTCCCCAATTCTAGTGTTAAAGGAGGAGAGATTGGACCCACAGGCCCCCTGAAGACACAGAAGGACCAAAGCAGAGCAGCGACTCAGTGAAAAGAGGATTCAAAGATTTCTCTGTCACCTGATTTCTGGAGCTTTAACATGGGATGAGCTCCTGACATCAGTGTAATAAGGTACTTTTTTAATATCCTGTCGGTAATAAAACCGATTAAAAGATTTTATCCATCTTGAAAGAAACCACAGAAAGCATGAAGCATAGTTCTTTTCAAAATTACAATATTGCTGCGTTTGAGTGAGGTCGCGTTGCCCCTACTTCTGAACAAGCTGCCCTTCTTTTCTCGTAGATTGTGATATGAGCTCGTCTCTTCCTATCTGTGTTCTTTGATGTGGGTTTTTTTTTGGAGCCATTATTGGCACACATCAAGTTAACCTCACACAGTGGGACACAGGAAACAGAAGACTTCTTTTGGGATATGTTTACCTGGTGACCAAAAGGAGCATTCCACTGATTTGACTCGAAAAGATTTACTTGTCATGAGGTTTACTAGTTCCTGTGAAAACAGCTGTCTTATTGGTCTTTGAAATATCCATAACTATAATAATGGAATATCTCTGATGGGGTGTAGACTACTGACAATGTATGACAGAGGTAAGAAACTGTTGGTGTCGTTGTTTTTGTATTATTGTAGACATTCATCAGGAAGTAAAGGTCAAATATCGCTTTCATGTGATTTGGGATGGACGATAGAGATGTGAATTATTATCATGTGATATAATTATATAAAATAATGAGTATTCAAATACTTTGAATTGTCAATACAACAATGTATTCATTTAATGGGGCATAAATCACTAAAGAGGAACTAGTTTTTACACATCTACATCTATTCGTATGTCTCTGGGAGTGATACTGCATGTGATAACAGTTTTCCAAAGTCTTTTGTGGCTCCAGAGGGTTTGTGTGAAGTCTGGTCAATCAACTAATGTGATGTCACTTCAGCTTCAGTTGGGTTTAAAGACAACTACATTTTAAAGAAAAAATAAACGTGTGTCAAAGTAGTTAAAGGTCACCTATTGTGCAAAATCCACTTTTTTTTTTGTGTTGCCATAAGTTATTCTCTATCCATTGGTGCACGATGCTAATGCTAATAATGCTAATGCCAGCAAATATAACGGCGGCTTCAGTTTTACGGGGCGTGGTTTGCAATTCGCCCAGCCAATCGAAATTGGTACTTTTTTCTCCCCAGGATAGTACCACCTCTCTAGCAGGCACTACAAATGGGGGTAAAAGTTCTCTTTTTGGTGTGAACGCAAAATTCCAGGCACTATCGGAACTAAACGGCAAAAGTACTCCGGTGTGAACGCGCCTAATGCATGATCTGTTTGGTTTTTCGATCCAAATACTTCCGAGACATGTTTTGTATATATCTGAGACCTATAATATATTGATGAAAAACAGTATAATAGGTCCTTTTTAAAGAAAGAAATAACCTCATCTCTGCAGAAGCCTATATTAGCCGCTACTAGTAGAACCAAAGTTAAACTCTGGCTTAACTAATGGCAATGGTGTTGCATTATGGTTAGGCACCCGTTCTAAGTGTCAAGGTTGATATATCCAAGCTTTCAGAAACTTTCCAAGTCTTTATTACAACTTTACATAATGAAACAATATGAAGCTGCACTATGTGAAAGGAAGGATTCAATGTTTTTGGTGCCTGAGCCAAACAAAGGGCAGTCGGGATGCCTTGCTTCTTCAGTTTTACCCTTGGTTTGTATTCCCTTTTTAAAGCCTATACATTATAATAAAGAAGTAGAGAACTGAATTGCTGGAGTTCTCCTTTAACACCAGTGTCAGTGTTGATGTAACCATGACACTGTAAGGCTTATTTTACACCTCTTGTCCGCTCCTACCTTCTGACTCTTCCTGTCAGAGACCGTCTCTTTGGTTTGACGCACAGATGTATAAATAAAGGTTGTTAATGTATGTCAGCCTTCCAAGAACACTTGCATTGCTCTCTTACACATTTCCGTGCTCACACATACAGTACCTCTGAAGGTACTTCCTGTTTATGCCCAGCTGTGCACCAGAGTATCCTGACTGACCCGACCAGATCCCGGCCCCTGAGCGCTGACCCTCTAACCCTGGAGGGGCAGGGGGGGTCCACGGGGACAACATGCGGTGTACCACCCTCTTGGCCCTGCTGACGGGGGTCATGCTGTACCTGGTGATGGGAGCACTTGTTTTCCGCACCCTGGAGTTCCCCGAGGAGGAATCTGCATTTGAAAAACTGCGGAACACCAAGAACACCTTCCTTAATAACAACTCCTGCCTCACAGAGGATGACTTCAAAAAGCTGGTGAAGGTAACATTGGACACGCTCGTTACTTAATCCCTCACACACTGACTTTGTAAATCATAAATACCGTTTTTCTTTTGGGGTTCTGTTTCTGCTCTTATCTTTATATGCACATTTTTATCTTCGCTTATAGTTGTCTGAAAATACATATGGAAATCATAGAAAAAAGGGAATTCTTGAAACTGGCCTGAAAGTCAGGTTTCATTGAGTTTAAAATACTCCATACAATAACCCTATTTCCCTAGTGAGGCCCAAGTGTTTGACCCATGAGAAATGTAGCGTACCCATCTCAGATACTGACCTGTATTTGAAGATAAATTACCAGTTAAATAAATGACCCCCCCCCTGCAGGGAGTGGTGTCTGCGGTGGAGGCCGGCCTGGATGTGAACAAACTCCCTGCCAACTTCACCAGCCGCTGGGACCTGGCCTCCGCCTTCTTCTTCTGTGGTACCATCATCACCACCATAGGTAGGCAGGGACTTCGGGCTGCACTTTGAAGTTACTTGCATACAATATGCTCTTGAAGTGAAGATAACATGCTGAAATGTTGTAGAATAGTATTAATATCAGAACAAACATTTCAAATGGAGCTTTTGTAATATCTAAAATATTTGAGTTTGACTCTGAACACGCATGACCCTGCATCATCTTCACAACCAAACCCCTGTAAAACACTGAGAGCAGGACACTGACTCATAACATGTCTGGTCTCACATGGACTTCTATTAGACTGCAGTCTGGGTATTCAGCCATACCAATGAATCCATGAGTTTGTGCTTTTATTTTCTCTCAGGTTTTGGGAACCTGTCTCCTCGGACGTGGTACGGCCAGCTGTTCTGCGTGTGCTACGCTCTGGTGGGCATCCCGATGTTTGGCATTCTGCTCGCTGGAGTGAGCGACCACATGGGCACGGTGCTGCGCAGAGCCGTGTCCAAGATTGAGACTCTCTTTCTGGTGAGAATGGTCTGTCCTCTCCGGGAACAAACCTCAGTTGGATTTACAAACCCCAAGAGGCCCAGACCCCTTTGGTCTTTAGCAGTGAATAACTGAGTGCTGTTGGATTGTTTAGTTAAGAACCTCCTAATGGGATGTGAACCTTCCGGAGTTATTAAAGAAGTGGGCTTTAGCTTGCCTGGTTGTGCATCATTTAAGCTGCCTGGATGTCTTAAAAAAAGATCAATGCTTCAGATATTTTACTTTACTCTTGAATACATTTTTACTTTTTGTCCACATTCTGGGATATGTCATCGATTTGCAACAACATTGATTTTCATCAATCAACTAATACAGCAGACATGTTTTTAGTGGAAACCAGGAAAATATCATATATTTCAAACATGGGAAAATTATTCAATCTGGTGGGAAGTAAGAAAAACTAAAACATTTAGGGTTCTAGACTGAAAGCCTGATGTAATAAAATGGGTTATGTGTTAATACAAACTTCTACCTCTAACGGCTTGTAGACTTAATCCCATCTTTACAGTCTTAAGTATTCATTTGTTTCCTCTCTATTTGCTGTTGTCTTCCTCTCTCAGAAGCGTAAGGTCAGGCCGACCACGGTGCGTGTGATCTCAGCCGTTCTCTCCATCCTGATTGGTTGTTTGATCTTCCTCGCCGTGCCAACTGTCGTGTTTCAGAAAGTGGAGAAATGGTCCTTTCTGGAGGCGCTCTACTTTGTGGTCATCACTCTCACCACTGTCGGCTTCGGAGACTACGTTCCAGGTACTGACACACAATACACAACTACATCCACACGACCTCACGTGTTGTTTCAGCGCAGACAGCAGGCGGGTCTGCAGAACTTTTCTCTTTTATTTCAGCTTTAATTATATTTCTTTTTGAAGAAACATTGTATCATTTTATTAGTCGATTAAACTGCAACAACATATTGTCATAGACTTGCAACTTGTGATGAAAGGTTGCAAGTAAACCTGGGAATAAACGCTGCTTTCTTTGCAAGTTTTATGAACCGTCATCATCCTTGCTATGGAATGGGAGAAATGTCTCAGAGACAGGCTTTGAAAAAGTACAAACGTGTGTAACGAAATCTGGCAACAGAAACTGGAAGCTGTACAGGTGCATCTCAATACATTTGAATATCGTGGAAAAGTTAATTTATTTCATTAATTCAATTCAAAAAGTGAAACTCATATATTATATGGATTCATTACACACAAAGTGAAATATGTCAAACCTTTATTTGTTTTAATCTTGATGAATACGGCTTACAGCTCATGAAAACCCAAAAATCAGTATCTCAGAAAATTTGAATATTACATAAATAAATACAGAAATGTTGGCCTTCTGAAAGGTATGTTCATGTGCTTGCACTATACTTTGTTGGGCCTCCTTTTGCATGAATTACTGCATCAATGCGGCGATCAGCCTGTGGCTCTGCTGAGGTGTTATGGAAGCCCAGGTTGCTTTGATAGCGGCCTTCAGCTCTAAACCAGGTCTTAGTACTTTTGGCAGTGTGGGCAGGTGCCAAGTCCTGCTGGAAAATGAAATCAGCATCTCTATAAAGCTTGTCAGAAGAAGGAATCATGAAGTGCTCTAAAATGTCCTGGTAGACGGCTGCGTTGACTTTGGACTTGAGAAAACAAAGTGGACCAACCGCAGCAGATGACATGGCTCCCCACATTATCACTGACTGTGGAAACTTCCCACTGGACTTCAAGCAACTTGGACTGTGTGCCTCTCCACTCTTCCTCCAGACTCTGGGACCTTGATTTCCAAATGAAATGCACAATGTACTTTCATCTGAAAAGAGGACTTTGGTCCACTGAGCAATAGACCATTTATTTTTCTCCTTAGCCAAGGTAAGACGCTTCTGACGTTGTCTCTGGTTCAGGAGTGGCTTGACATGAGGAATGCGTATATGAAGGTAGATATGGTGCAAAATGCGAGAGCGTGTAAAACCTGATGTGAGCACTTGCAGAAAAAAAATCTGAGCTTGTGTGCATACATTTACACTTGTATAAAATATCCACGTAACTGTGAACCAAATGTAAACTTGTATAAAATATCCACGTAACTGTGAACCAAATGTGAAGTCACAGAAGAAAAAGAAGTTTTGTAGCTTGTAGAAAAAAAATGAACTTCGAGATGAAATGTTCACTTGCAGAAAAATACATATTTTTTAAATATATTTTCCATTACAACTGCAACTTTATTTATTACAACCTCTCAAATCAGTCATTACAACTTGACGAATCTGCTCTGTGGCAGTATAAATCGACGAATCTGCGGTCTTGACTTTTGCTACACTTCTTGCGATAAATGTGTCGCAAAAGTAATTTTCACCTGTAGATGTGGGGGGAGGGTGTATAATAAGAACTGGATACAGCGTGGGAGGCGGGGCCTCATTCATTCCTATGAGAGTTGCTCATTAGCGCATGATGATAAAATGGCCCAACTTTTGAGAGAGTGAAACGTCACAGATTACCCGGCATGCCTGAGAAGTACCCGTATGTGATTAAATTAAATGTCTAATAAAGGACTGGCTTACCTAAAGCCAGTTGAGTAGCACTTGAAATGTTTTTGCTCTATGAAGCCTGATGTACTTATATGATTCTGTTTTCTTCAAGTTTGTATTTTGTTGGTCGAACGCACTTATTGTAAGTCGCTTTGGATAAAAGCGTCAGCTAAATGTAATGTAATGTAATTTAAAGGCTCAGGAAACCTTCGCAGGTGGTTTGAGTTCATTAGCTGAGAGTGTGATACCGTGAGTCTACAATATTGAACTTTTTCACAATGTTCAAATCGTCTGAGATACTGATTTGGGGTTTTTCATTTGCTGTAAGCCGTAATCATCAAGATTAAAACAAATAAAGCCTTGAACTATTTCACTTTGTGTGTAATGAATCCATATAATATGAGTTTCACTTTTCCACGATATTCTAATTTATTGAGATGCACCTGAATTACCCAACTACTTTTTTGCACGGTATTATAAAAAAAAAAAAACACTATTAACCAATCATTTCTTAAAAGGCTCCTTTCTTCATCATCTTCAGTTGCAGCAGTCTCAGTCAAAGGGACAATTTGGTTTAAGATGGCGCTGCATTGCATACTTTAACTTAAGGTTGTTACACGTTTAATACAAATCTGAGCTGAAACCTCAAGTCGTTAAATCAGTTAATTGATCTAGCTTCTCAAACGTGAATAATTGTTACATTTTGTAATATACTATACATTGACTTAAAAAGAATCCCTAGCCCTTATAACATACATTACTATGACTTTTTAAATATATAAGAAAAATATATACTATTCATTTTATATAAATTATGACCATTTTTTAATTTCTTTCCTGAACTACGATACCATGACCCTTTTTATGACTATAAATAATAAATATGGTTTACGGGGACTCAAGCAAAATAGTTTGAGACACTGGACCTGTGGATAGAGCAATCGTTATCAATCCAGGACATCCACGTTATTGCTACGTCTCTCTACCCGCTCCAGGACTGTTTTCGATCAGACCTTGACCTCTGATTATTGTGAGGAGGCAACAACTGCATCTCTCTGGGGATCAGTGAAACAGTGCACATTAAAAGTCCACTCTCTCTGTGTCCAGGTGGTCGTGACGGCGGCTTGTTCTTCAAGCCTCTGGTCTGGTTCTGGATCGTGTTTGGTCTCGCATACTTTGCCTCCATCCTCACAATGATAGGCAACTGGCTGAGGGTGCTGTCTAAGAGGACCCGCGCTGAGGTGAGAGATTTGTAGTGGACATCCTGGACTGTACACCAAGACAGGAAGAGCTGCACTTAAAGCAATACCTCAATTGTGTGAGATACTTATTCATAAACACAATAGATGGTTGTCGCCTCCCACTTTGTAGAAACAAGCAGGAGATACGTCACAGAAGAAAAGCAATGTACTGCACAATATCACTTTACGTGAACCTGCCAGAAAGGGTTGTTGGATGTAAAGCAGTGAATATATTCTAAATATATCCAACACATAAAGTGATATTTATTATTTTAGGTGGCTAAAATATGTTTTGGTAGCCCCCCTGTAACAGCAGTACAATGCTTTACTTCTGAGCCTGTTCCACTAATCTGAGGGTTTGTCCAGCGTCATTGCCGTGGAGAAGTTCCCATACAACCCTACCTTTTAAAGAAATCACTTTAATTTAGTTTAGAGGTTAATCTTTTCTCACTTTCTCTTAGATGGAGGAGTTGAGGGCCCACGCTACAGATTGGACCCAGAACATCCAGAACATGTCCATGGACTTCCGCATCCCTAACCCTCTGGAGTTCAACGACCCTTTCCTCCTGCAGCGCCGCCGCTGGAAACGCAGCGAGCGCCGCCGCATCCGCAGGGGGGGCGATGGAGCGCTGGGGTACCTGTCCCGCGGAGGATCTGAGAACGGACACCTGCCGAACCGCTGGGCCGCCCTCTCCAGCTCCATGAGCCGGCTGGATGCCGTTTCCTCTCTGGAGAGGGCGCTGGTGGCCAAGTCCAGGCAGAGGGTCAGTGCCGCTGGAGGGGGAACGGTCCCGAGGTTGGGGGCTCTGTTGAGGGTGGACCCCGCACTGGGCCTGCAGGTGGAGGGCAGGTCGTTTCCTCATCGGCTGACCCGCTCCTTCTCCGTCCCTGTGGCCCGCTCCACCTTAGAACTGGACTCAGCATGTGTAGCCATGCAGGGGGGGTCCTTCTCTGGATCAGAGTCACCTTTTGACTCCAGATCAGATGTCTCCTCTGCATCATCGTCCTTTTTGGCGCTCCACAAGTTGCAGTCCTGCCTCACAGCCAGCAAGATGGAGGAGGGAGTATCGAGAGCCGCAGACATGGATAAAGCACAAGAGAGAGACAAACTGATTCCAGCAGAGAGATCTGTGTCTGTGGTCAACAAGAGCCCAACACATGCAGCTGCTCCTGTTGTGGGCACTCGCTTCACCCCTCTTCACACTTCTTTTCCTCCTTCTCGCAATCCTATCCACCTCCCCTCCCCTGTCCTCCACGCTGCCTCTGCTTCCAGCTGCCAGCTGCTGGATTTCTTCGGAGAAAACCTGGCGTACATCGACGAGTCCTCGGACACTCTGAGCGACCGAGCGGGAGGACGGGAGGAGAGGAGGCCTCGAAAGCCCAAGAGGAGGAGTATGAGGAGGCAGCTGTCGCACAGGCTGAGCCCCACACAGGTGAGGAGGCCCAGCGGTGACATGCAGCCGCCTTCAAATCCCCCCACACCCCCCCCAGACTCCTCTCTCTCAGACTGGCCTCGGTCAGAGAACCAGCCGACTCTCTGACAGCCCCCACACACACGGTGCCAAAGTCAAGGCATGAGAGGCGTGATAAACATTTACATCACACCTGAAACTCTGACCACTTCAAACAAAAACCATATAAACATTATGTATACGTGTTAGTCTCACCATCATGCATGCAGCTGATGTTTAGGATATGTTTGAGCTGAACTAAGTCAACCCACATGTTTTGCTTTGTTACTCTGTGATACGACAACGTTTGATGGACGTTTGATGGAAAAACCTCCATGGGGGCTCTTTCCCTGTTTCGCTTCAGACTTAAAGATCCAAGACATTAATATATTATAATCCAGACTGAATGACTGCATCATTTACTGATCTTTGCTTCAGATTTTAAAGCAATTTAGCGATTTGGGCTCTGTGTCTTTAATGAGGGGAATTTCATCCTACTGTAACTATTTGTTCCAACATACTGTATGTGAGCTCTACTCTGCCACCTACACTCAATGACCATTTACATGCATTAATAGATCGAGCAAGTCCCACTAAACTATGATAAAGATTACGGGCAGTGTGGCAATAAATACATATACATCACACAAGTGCGGCTGTTTAGACGGGCCTTTCAATTCATTCTTAAGGGGACATAAAGGTTTGAATTTCAACAAATGTCTTGGTGGTGCTCGAGGAAGACTCGGGAGATCGCTGAAATCCGAAGGATTAATAGTCTGGGAAGCATGAATGCCTGCACAGTGATGTCTAAAGAGAGTGGACCGGTTGACAATGAAAGGTTGCTACTTCATATTTCTTAAATGAACTTTAGATAGAGAAGCCTTTCAGACGAGGGAATCACGTTTCCTTTTTAAAACTAACCACACCCGGTGTGGAGACAGTTGGTCAAAAGTTTCAGTGGTTTAAACACGCTATGAGTCACATAATTAGACATAATTATCCACTGTGTAGGCCGCTGAGCTCAAGTGGTTCCCGGCAGTCGTATTCGCACTAACTGTCAGGTTTACAGTAAGGTGGTTTGTGTTGAAACTACTGGTGACTGATGGCTTCAAGATCAGCAAAGAGTTTTAAAACTGATCAGAACAAATGATCACCCTTTTACCAAGTACAACTTTAAAAGGGAAAAGAGAGCAGATGTCTTTTTTTACATCTTTTACTTTTTATACTTGTTTACGACCTCATCTACAAACGAAATTGATAATTTTACACTATGAGGATCAGGGTGGGCTACCACCACTAAAAACATTCCTGGGGGGGGGGGGGGAACCCAGTGTGTGGAGAACCTGAACCACAACAGCACATCGTCATTAAAGCACCGCAGTGCTGTCCCTCAGCCCCAGCCCAGTGGCAGTCCTCTGTGTGATGCTGTCAAACAAGACCAATGAAAGCATTCTTCAAGATTTAAAGGGGCAGTACGCAAAACAATTAAAATGAAAAAGGTTGGAGATATCTCCTTTCAAATATAATGAAATGACATGGCACTTGTGGTGATTGAAGCAGTTTCAGGTAGGAATATTATTTTTTCTTCCAAACTACACCCGCAAAACATTACCGCGCAAAAGCAACAGGCATCTGGCCTCATGGTGGAGAGGCTCAAGCTTACCCGTTGGCGGATTTAGTTTTAAAGAAAGAAAACAATTCAGACGTGAAGAGCCCCCAACCAGATCAGTAGATTCTCTTGAGTTACTGGCCCTTATTTTCCTGGAAGAGATATATCTTTTGTGTATTTTTTACGAGTTTTTATGCAGCTTTGAGCATCACAACTCGAGTGTCATCTAGTTCCATTATATTTAAGAGAAGGCAGACATCTCTACGGCCGATACCTCCAACACTCTGGATCCAGATTAACAGATAGCGTTACGGGTTAGTGGAAACAAATGTGTATCGTTTTCTTGGTTAAACTGTCCAGTTGTTTTAGGGATGAAGGAGGGGGTTCATGATGCTCTTAAAGGGCCCATGTCATGCTTTTCCGTCCCCTTGTGTGTTATGAAGGTTTTTATGCATGTAAACGGTCTGCAGAGTCAAAAACCCTCAAAGTACACCCTGCAGCTAGTAAAACTCTAACAGTCTATGCTGCCCCAAAACGCCTCGTTGGAGATTTCTCATTTTCCATTGTTTACTTCCTGGGTACTCGGACGTGTGAATACCTATGGCGAATACCCAGAGGCCACACCCTCTGCCAGCCTTTCACGAAACAAAGCTTCCCAAACCTTTCAGCGATTCATGCCGGATATGTACAGCGTAGGGCACTGAAGAACGATGCTGTTCCTGCTTTGTTTGGACCAGGGGGAGATTTGGGTACACAACCTGTAAGTATTCATTGTTGTTTGTGTATTTATGATGTTTAAAACAAACAAGGTATCTACCACGACTGTTTAAATGGGTAAACGTTTTTGGGGCTGCTAAGTTGGGATCGCGGAGAAATGCTCTCCTTAGACCTATTCTCACAGCGTTATAAACCTGTTTCTTACTCAATATCAAGCCACACTTATTGTTTTTACTTCGGCTGTGAGTGTTTGTGTGTGCTCAGGATGAGTTTCGCTTGTTCTCGCTGTATCGCCGACCCGGAAGCCTGTCTGCTGAGT
The DNA here is from genome assembly GCF_902827115.2 of Pseudochaenichthys georgianus. Classification (NCBI taxonomy): domain Eukaryota; kingdom Metazoa; phylum Chordata; class Actinopteri; order Perciformes; family Channichthyidae; genus Pseudochaenichthys; species Pseudochaenichthys georgianus. The sequence continues at coordinate 17,083,693 of NC_047512.1, forward strand.
TAAAAAGGATGAAAGAAGACCAAGCGACTGTCCACTACTGTAATAAAACTATTATGCACCACTACTATGTTCTCACCCTGGATATAAAAGAGGGCTTTTAAGGTTACTTTCCTTTAAGCTTGTTTTTTTTACTATAATGTCCAGTGTTCTAAAAGATCCAGGGTGTTGGATGAAGTGGCATCTAGTTGTAAGGCTGCAGTAACATTGCAATGAAGGGCTACTTCTAAGCTAAAGAAAACACAACCATTCTTCGTTTCAGTTTATTTAACATCCATGGAAATAGTTATAAATATGACTTATATTTCGATCTATAAATCCTACACAATGTTGGTTCTGACCACTTCTACCCTTATCTGACACTGTTTAGACTTCACCCCTCTGCAACATAAAACACTGTAAACGTGTGTACCCTACTGTACTGATTGTCCTCAGTTGAACCTTGTTTGATGCCTCATAATGTCTTAAGGTTACACATTAAAGTGATGATTACCAGACTTCTGAAGCTGCCTTGACATGATATGTGATTTGCTCTTTGCTCTGCTATTTTACATTAACTCCAACAGAGCTCGTCTGTATTTATTTATAATTTCTGCATCTTTGTGATGACGTTTTGGTTAAATACACCCAATAAAATGGTAAATCTTTTTTGGCTTCGAGTAATGCCCCAACCGTCAGTTTCCTACTTACAACAACGGGCGTGGTATTAGACTGTTGGACACTGGGGTAATGTACTTTATATAAGTAAAAGTTATGCCAACACAATTAAAATACATTTTGTTATGTGCTGCACACTTTTTTTAAATACTGATGTGAATTCAATTGATTTTAGAAAAATATTATGATGTAAGATAATTTCATATCATGTAAGTCAAAATCCAAACCAGATATTATGACAACACTGGACCGATGTATTGTACACAGCCTGTAGTGCTTGTGTGATGAGTGATATTTAACCAAACCTTTAAGCACATTTGATCCTACTTCCCAAATCTAAGTTACTTTTTGAGTTTTGCACTCCTGCTCCAAACTGTTTGTTTCTAAAATTGAGGCTGTATTTGAAGATGGAAAAGAAAGGCAGGGTCTGAAAGATTAACAAAGATAACAAACAAACAATACATATATATATTTGGGTGTCTCTGTCTATTAATTTGGCAGAGGCATGGAAACATTTCAGTTTTATGTTTTGTTATTACATTCTAATGTGAAGAAGGGAACACTCAAATGTATTCATTGCTAAAATACAACTTATACTGAGTATATGATATTGGGACAGAGTCTGAGATGTGAAGTGACCTGAACCCTGGGAGTCCTGAATTAACTCGGCTCTTAACGTAGATAGACATGAAGTTCCTGCTTACTCAGAATTAGGATCTACTACAAGTGGCCGTCGTGGCAGCCTGCCCTCCACCAGTGCCAAAATAAGAAACAAACTGAATCCACTCTCAGATTCAGTGAGCCACATATTCTGTCATTTGTTGACAGACGGCTGGAAGGAGAGAGATATTTCCATGGCAACGAGTGCGGACCAGGACACATTTATACAATACTGTGTACGAGTCGTGACCTACAAAATACTGTCTTTAGACTTCTCATTATTTTTTATAAAATAATAAATAAGGTGGATATTGTAAATGTGGCTTGTAGACTAAATATGGGGTCTTACATTTTCAAATAAAAAGTTAGGTTTTAAGACTTTAGATTTTTTTTAAGTGATTTGCAAATGTTTTCACATATATTATTTACTTTAGCACTATTATATGCCTGTCTAATAGTGGCTTACTAACAGCTTATTTAGAATACTACTTTGCTTTAATAAAGTAAAAAAAGTAAATGTGTGAATTTGTAATCGTACCTTTGCATAACTTAAAAAAAATCTCTGATGTCCTGCTATAAAAATGTATCTCCTCTTTCATTGAGTTAAATCTTTAAACATCCTCGTTACCAAATATTCATTATATTCTGAATTTTTACCTCTTAAATGCCAGTCTGTGCCACTGTGATTTGTATGGGGATCGAAGGGGTAAGTATACAATGATTTATTCTACAACACTGTTGCTTTTCATTCAGTTCAGCTCAATGCAGACAGACATTACTTTTATCAGTTTGCCATGGACTCTTAAAGGAAATGAGAGAAGTGTCGCCCTCTAGTGTTCACAGACAGTCTCTGTGGGTTTGGCCTCTCCCAGTCTGACTGCCTGAAGAATATGGCTTCAATGCTGCTGAGGCCACAGATCGGTATCTTCTGTTTACTTCTGTGTCTCATTACCGCTCTGCTGCTTGTATAACTTTTAATGTTGTGTTTATGGTGTCCTGTTGCCCCGAGAGACCTGTATTTTAATTTAACTGCCAGAAACAAACAGGAACAATTTCAATCTATGGTGTTACGAATAAAAAGCCTCGTCCAAACCTGTAATGTGAGCTATATTCGACACGGACCACAAGGTGCATGTGAGAAAGACAGACATGCTTTTCAGTCATCCTCAGAAACTTTTTACAACCGTCATCAAGGACGCTCTTACATTTTTTGGTCAGTATGAGATGACACAGAGCCAAGAATCATGGCAGATTCGGCTATATGGAGGCTGTGCGGGCTGGTTGTGTGTGTGTGTGTGTGTGTGTGTGTGTGTGTGTGTGTGTGTGTGTGTGTGTGTGTGTGTGTGTGTGTGTGTGTGTGTGTGTGTGTGTGTGTGTGTGTGTGTGTGTGTGTGTGTGTGTGTGTGTGTGTGTGTGTGTGTGTGTGTGTGTGCACTCTCCCTCTCAAGGTAAAAGTTGCTGTGTTAGTTAGTGTGTCTGTGAGCGGGGGTCGATAATCTTCCGTCCCAAGGACAGTGGAACCCAGTGTGAGACCGAGCAAGGCGCTGCACCGTGGGATAAGTACAGGTTGGATATAGCAAGGGGTAGTTAAGTGGAAAGGACTAACAGATGCTGGGGCTAGTTTACTCGGGGGGAGGGAGCCTCACCACAGCACTAGCACCCCGACACACACACACACACACACACACACACACACACACACACACACACACACACACACACACACACACACACACATACACACACACACACACACACACAAAAGTGTCATTGTGGCTTTGAAAAAACGATTTTACTGCAATGGCTGGAGAACAGTTTGTATCTCATTCAGTTATTTAAACACAGACACAACTCTCTTCAGTAAAGATGGACGTACCTCCCACCAATTCCTAGGACAAAAAGGATAAATTCAGTTAAATTCCCAAAAATAAGTATATATATATATATATACATACATATTAGTACCTGTAGAAGTAAGTTAGCCATAAGTGGTGGAAAGTTACCCTATACAACTTTAATTTATACTTTTACTCCACAGTTTAGAGCTAAATGTCACACTTTACACATTACTCCAGTAGGCCTCCATTGATTTTAAACCTATAGTCACTTTGCATTCCAATTAGTAATACACAATAAAATCAACTGAATAATTATGATATATTATTATTAAAGTTAAAATACGGCTTTATTTCTCACAAGCTACACTCCATTATATAAAGTAATACAAATTAGCTCCACATTAACCAGCTTTTGGAACAAAGATAATTTTCCAATGCCATTCTGCATGATGATACACTTTAAGTAGATGTTTTACTGTTATATAGAGTGAATGCAGGATTTTAACTTAACTTTAGTAATACACCCTGAGCTGTTGCTATACTTACTAAAGTTCATCTGAATTCTTTTTCCAGCACTAGGGATTGTTACGTCATCTGCAAGAGTCCTGTTTCGGTGTACTAGCAAACACTGAGGAAGTATTTAAATGGGAATACTTCTCCGATTCGGGAACTTTATGCAATGTTGTTTTTCAAAAATGACTGCCAGCCAATCAGAAAGGAGATATAAGTTCAGTAAGTTCATGATGAAAACTACCGGCTCTGTCCACGACCGGATGTTTTTTGTTGTGTCAGCCTTGTATTTGTCATACTGGACTGCTTCCTAGTCAACTAAAACTTTATTGTCAATACATCTTTTTTATAAAAACACACAGCCATAAAAAGTAAAATACATAAATCCACATATTGCTTTTTGCAGGGTCACTGAGTGAAACACCCCCTTTCACAATCATAATAAAAACCCACAATAAAATCCAGAGAATATTTGTTGCGCACCTACCACACACACACACACACACACACACACACACACACACACACACACACACACACACACACACACACACACACACACACACACACACACACACACACACACACACACACACACACACACACACACACACACAAACCACGGGCATACCAGAGAGCCTATATTTAAAATGAGCCCTGGCGATGTTTTTTATTTTCAGCTTTTAGACATCCTATCAAAAGTGGTCAAAGTGGATGCTTGGGTGTAGGGAGAGACTGTGTGTGTGTGTGTGTGTGTGTGTGTGTGTGTGTGTGTGTGTGTGTGTGTGTGTGTGTGTGTGTGTGTGTGTGTGTGTGTGTGTGTGTGTGTGTGTGTGTGTGTGTGTGTGTGTGTGTGTGTGTGTGTGTGTGTGTGTGTGTGTGTGTGTGTGTGTGTGTGTGTGTGTGTGTGTGTAAACTGACGATCAAATGTAGGTAAGACAAAAACGTAATCATAGCATAGGAATAGCAATGCGTCAACAGCACCTTCACAATAAAGAATATAAACGCACATTCAGAAAATGAGCACAGTGTGATTACGAAATATTTGAGCCAGACCCAAATAGGTACAAATTTGCTAAGGCAGCAAAATACCACCTTCCAAACTTGCAGTCGTTCCAAATACAGCCCTGTCATCCCACGTCTCATTTTCAAAGCCTCTCTTTTCTCCCTCTCTCCTCCTCCCGCCACAATCCCTCTCTCCTTCTTCTCCTCCTCCTCCTCCTCCTCCTCCTCCTCCTCCTCCTCCTCCTCCTCCTCCTCGAGAGATATATATATGAGGGGAGCATTTAAATCTAGCGTTTCGTGAGTGGTCGGGTCGGTGTCTGGAAATCTTTCACATCCTGTTTACGCCGGGCAGATTTCAGCCCGGGAACCACAGAGAGCTGGCAGGGCCTGGGCATGGACACAGCTCCTCTCTCTCTTTTCAGTCCGCCTCCTTTGCCTAAAGATCTCCGTCTGAAAAACCTTTCCACGCCGCCTCCTTCATATCAACACGTCTAGCTCGCTCCCCTGCCCACGACCGCAGGAATACACATGATCGAGAGGAATCAAAATCCCAGTAAAAAAATTCCTTTTCATGCATGAAGCCCAATCACACAACAGCCTCTTTAATGTCCAAGTACAGGTTTAATACAGCTATGTTGTCATATTTACAGTGTCCTCTATCAGACGGAAAGATCCAGAGAATGAACGAAAGATTTAATTTTTTTCCCAAGATGACACACATGCCTGTAAAGAATGGGATATTGGAGTAAAAATATAACATATCTAAAGTCTGCTAAAGGTGGTAAAACAGTGGAGATTAATGGATAAAGGTCCCTCTGTCCTCTCGTCTTATTATTTAAACAGTTTGTAGTTTTGGTCCTGTAATCACTCTCCTCCCTCACCTCAGCGGCACTTGCAGGACTTGACGACCATGTTGGAGAGTTGCTCAACCCGAGGTGTGCGACCTATAAAGTACATGATGGTGAGGGGCTCCAGGTCCTGAGGAACGCAGCAGGGTGAGGCCGAGGCCGAGGGGTTCAGCTTGTTGTACAGCGGCAGGATCTGCCCAAAGGAAATAAATAAAGGAGAGTTAATCAGAGTTAATAGGTTTATTATTTTGAATGAGATCCAACATGAACACAATCTTTTGGCAATGTTCGAGCAGCTTAAAAAAAATCCCAAATTAACTTAATAGCTGTGTATGAGTGATGAATATTTGATATTGTTCCAGAATGTTGACTTGTTTTAAAGAATGCTGTGTATGTGTGTTTATCACTGTCAAAGTGTCATTTAATCACTGTTTGTAAAGGTGCTTCTTTAATTGTCTTTCAAATATTTTAACACGTAGGCCTACAAGACACAAACAAGCCCCAGTGGCATTTGTTGTCAGCAATACAAATTCTTATTGCAGCAAACCTATAGAGCAAAACAAATGTGAAAACCCTACAAATATATATCACAATGAAGGACATGAAGAAAGAGTAAACAGTCAGAGCGTGTGAGTCTGCAGGCCGAGTGTTTGGAGTCTATAAGTTCACTCTCTGGCTGCTGCGAGGTGACAAAACATTTATGACGCTGGGGTTAACCAGTCTTAGCGAACTGCGGTGTTAAGCCGCCACAAACAATGCACATAAAGCTAATTTAAAGACAAACATCACCCGCATTTGAAAGTTTCTGTACATTGAAGTTTGTCTGGAGGTTGATTGGCTGGAGTTTTACTGGAAGCACGGAAGAGTTACTTTGGTCATTGAAGTTCCTTTTGTTTGTGCTGGACAAACCATCTATCTATGCAGTGGGGATATTTTCAAATAGCACCCTTCAAATTATTGTTATTATTTCAAAGACAAGGCTAGGAATCCCAACATTGCAACACATTTTAGGATAGGAAAACATTTGTTTGATTTCACATAAAAAGTGTACTTTAACGTTTTATTCTGAATGGTTTTATTCTGAATGGTAAATCATTTACTCTATTTTGATGTGTTGGTGTGTGTCACTGAGGCCTTAATTTGATGTTCCATAGTTGTCAAAACTTCATTTTGATCTCAACTGCACATCTGTAAACATTTTGTGACTGCAACTTGCACGATTACGACACTCTTGCGGTCACAAAATCTGTCCACTGACACACACACACACACACACACACACACACACACACACACACACACACACACACACACACACACACACACACACACACACACACACACACACACACACACACACACACACACACACACACCCCTGCACAAACAACAGGCCATCTTTGAAATCAAGTTTTATTTTGATCACTATGTTAATTTTTGTCTGCATCTGGCACTGTTACGATTCTATAGCATTGACAAAATAAGTCCACAAGCAGACAGACTTGTGGACTTATAGATAGATATTACTCCAAACCACATCTGTGCTATACTAGGTGTCTCATGGAGCACATTTGTTTCCCATGATGACACTCACAAGCTAAAAACAATACCAGGGTCAGTGTTGCAGCTGTAATAAACAGACACAGCTAAACCTACGGCCTTGTTCATATCGTTCAGAAAGAGAAGCTCACCATGTTATAGTGGTTGTTGGCGCTCCAGATGTAAGGACAGTTGCCGGCGCAGAAGTTGGCTTTGTAGCCTTTGGGCTCGTGGATCCACTTCCAGTTGAGGTCCCGCCTGAAGTCGATGTAGAGCGAGCGCAGACAGCAGCCCTGCTCAGAGCCACTGACACACAACACACAGGGAAATATTTCAATTGCCTTTTTCTCGGTCAGGGGCATGGGCCCAAAGCTGGATCATGGGAATATGACAACGGGTCTGCATTGAAGCAGCGGCCATCAGAAGGTAATAAGTCCCCGATGCTGCCAGAGTTTCCCCTGCAGCGTGAGGTAGTCTAAATAAAACACTGCACGCCTGCTGGCCTGCAGTCTAAACACAGGGTCAATGTTGTTAGTTTTGTCACACAATAGTCTGCAAAGTTTGAGGTGAGGAGAAAAAAATCCTCCTCCCACCACAACTAGATTTCAGTAATATGAAACTACATGTCAGTGACACACACACACACACACACACACACACACACACACACACACACACACACACACACACACACACACACACACACACACACACACACACACACACACACACACACACACACACACACACACACACACACACACACACACACACACACACACACACACACACACACACACACACACACGGCTGGTCGGCGGCCTACCGGGAGCAGGTGGTGGTTTCTGCGGCGGCCGCCCTCTTCTTGCGGTTCTTCTTGGGCAGGTTGTCCACTCTGTCGCTGGGCAGCATGGTGAGGATGAGGTGCGGCGTCTTGGTGCTGAAGTCTGCCTGACCTTTGACCTTACCGGGCTTTCTCATCTGACGGAGCAGCTCGTCATCCACACCTACGGAGAGCAGAGTCACTTTTAATGATTAATTTGTGAAGGAACAAGTAAAGGAGATCGTATATAAGCAGTATTTCAGTAACACTAGTGTAAAATAACAAAGTGCAATATTTACTGCTACTTTTTTATGTTCAGTTTTGCCGGTCCTTATCTTTTATAATGTGGATGATTACCTTTATATATTCTTTTATCTTTTATTAATTTGTGCATGCCTCTTTATTTAATATGTAAGTATACTCTTTTATGTTGTCTTTATCTGCACTGAAAATAAAATGTATATTTCCCTGCTGTGGGATGATTTCTGATTCAGAGTGTTGTTTATACGCTTTGAGCAAAACAGAACAACACTTTGCCGAATGCCATTCTGATTGATAATAAGATGACCTTTGATTGAAATACAGATACACTGAGTGAGAAAAGCCGGAGGACTCATCAGTCTGAGGAAGCTAGCCAAGTTCCAGTCTTAACGTTTTCATTTATTTTGCTGGAATGCATCACTGACAAGGGATTGACTAAAGTCAGCAGCTAAATCTACCTGAACTGTACAAACAGTTGTTAAAGAAGGCATGCAATATATCTGACAGCACACACCCCCTCACAAAACCACCAGCCAAAACTAACAGATATAAATCCTCCTTCGTTCCTCCGGCTATTTCCCTGCTCTAGGGCGGGTAGCATCTGCACAGCTCCAGCCATGACCGGTTTCTTACTCTTTTATTTCTAATATTGTACATTTCGTACATCATGTGTCCACCCTTTCCTCTTACTTTTATATGTGTGTTTGTATTATGTCTGTCTTATCCTGTGGTTATATTGCTACTTCGGCAAATGTAATTACCCATTAGGGAAGAATAAAGGTCTGATACTTGACTAAGGACAGAGACGGTCATATATATACTGTATGTGTTCGTGAATGCATGTATAAAACAGCAATGAGAGCATGCCTCTTTCTGATTTCATGTTTTCTTTTAGAGCACAAAACAAGCCCCTTCTTGTATTGCATCAGTATAAAAAAGTTGTTTTTTTCACCAAGTGGACTTGGCTCAGCTGGTTGTAAATCCAGAGGAAAGTACCATAATTGACTGTCTGAAATTCAACAGTTTCAGTGTGGGGAAGAACAGTCTCCTCGTTATTCCTGAACGATAGTGTGTAAGTGCATCATGAATCATTTCAGAGGCGCCTTGCAGAGAAGTCTGCACTTAACCTGCAGGATTATTTCTGTACTGATCAATCTCATTTTAGTGCTTTTAATGCCCTTAAAGATTTATTTACGACCAACCTTTTAAATTCCTCATTTATATGACCATTCACATGAAACTGGGGTTGAGTTAAAGGCTGTGGTAGGCTGTTTATTTGTGCCAAAATTGGGATAAAAAAACTAAACTAAACTTTTAGGCATATAGTGATTTAAGTGGGCTGAGAGAAAGCTAGACTGTTGCTGTTTTCAGGCTTCAGTAAGCCTGTAAAGCGAGACTGTAGCCAATCTCAGGTACATTCAGAGACAATTGTACAGGTTACTGTATGAAGCCTGGGCCTACGCCTGGGCCTACGCCTGGGCCTACGCCTGGGCCTACGCCTGGGCCTACGCCTGGGCCTACGCCTGGGCCTACGCCTGTACTCGTCTGTTAAATGAGCTAAGGACACAACTATTTGATCTGAACGATAAAAGCTGTATTAGAATTGTTGGCTTGTTTTCTTTTTGCTTTCCCAAAAAACTGCTTGCACTGGGGTACCAATTGAATAACGATAATAATATGTTTATTTATTTACTTTTAGTGTGTTGTGGTTAGCTCAACATCTTTATATGTGGCCCAAACTCAACTAATGTCCACATCCACAAACAACCAACTTCAGGAGAGTCTCAAATCATCATCATCTCTGTCAATCACGTGAAAGACTTTCACTCAGGAAGAGGTTCAACTCTTCAGCATGGTTCTGCCAGAGGCATGACAATTGTTTCTCCGGTCAAAATGTATTTATTATTGTATTTATTTGTTTGTTGGTAAGAGACAAGAACACCAACAGTTAAAGCAGTGTCTGGTGTACTGTGTACAGTTCAAGCTTTAAAACTAGTTAATCATTCATGGAAAGCATAAGCACACACTGTGGGTTAACCCAAGCCTTATGAAGTTGCTCTATTAGTCCACCCGCACATAAGAACCAGGACTTGGCTGATATCATACGCAGTGAAAAATACAGGTGCAACCAACCTGCAAACAGAGCCTCCAGCTCCTCACTCTTGTTGGGCACAATGTTGTTGGTGGACGGCACGAAGGTGCAGCAGGGACAGTGGACGCCCAACTTCAGGCCCAGATTATTACCTGAGCGGTGAGAAGGACAGATTACCTCACAGATGAACCTCAATAACACTGTATATTATACATTAATACACATGTTATCAATCTTATATGTGGAGGCAGTGCTGAGACGAACCTGGATCTGAAATCCAGTCCTTGATGGTTTCGGTGACGTCCACAGACATCCAGGCTCCCTTCGCCTTCGGCTGAACGGTGCGGGAGTCGATATAACGGTGAGTGGAGGTGGTCTCCTCATCTGCCTTCAACAGCTGAGACAAAACACAAACACAGTTATAATTACAAACCTTACAAGAAATGTAAAAAGATATAGAGGCCTTTTTTGGCCTAGGCAGAGAAAATTACCTTCCTAGTTATCCTCCAATGTTACACCATTTTGTCTTAGTTACTTATTTTTTATTTCTTTTGTATTCTGGCCTGGAAGGGGAGGTTATTAAGCTGACTGCATTATGTGAACGATGACCAAGCTGACTGTTGGTGTTTTCTCTGTAGTGTGTTGTCGTTTTGCTATAAGAAACAGTCACCTAACACTGTATGTCACAAAAAATATCACAAATCAATAATATCCTGCAAATGTCTCTTCAGGCATGTAACTGATGGTTACTCACATATTTCTGTGTGAGGTGTTCATCGTCTTCCTCACGTCAAAATATAAGACATGAGAAGATTTATTGTCATAAAAGTCTTGTGGCACGATGCCCAGATTCCGAGAGGAATTTAAATGGTACTCCTGTTTCCACCTTGTGGATTTTTTTTTTCCGAAGGTGAAAGAGCTCCTGGTTCTGCTTATTTTAACTAAAAGCAACCTAACACGATTAAAAATAAGCAATAATGAAGTTTCCTATCCATGATTGCAGGACAAAATGTATTGTTGTTTGGATGTAAAAGCATAAAAAGAGAAAATAATGTTGACTAAACTCTGAAAAGATACTAGGATATGAGCTACACAGCACTCTATGTAGAAGAAAAGGTCGAACAAGGGATAGGTATCTGGTCTCAATGTTGATAGAGCTGGATAAAAAGCTGTCACGTGAAATGGGGATAACCCTACACAACGGAGCAAAGGAAATCGGACAATTGTTGGAGACTTCAAGAAGCTCAGATGGATAGAACATGTGGGAAGAATAGAACAATGAAAATTGTGTGGATAAATCGGAGAGAAGGGTGGACTGCTAGAAATGAAATTCCCAAACAGTTTGAAGATGTGTTTGTTTATGATGTTCCTCTGTTGGGTTTATATGTTTATTAAGGTTAGAATCGTCAAGAAAGCGAAGAAAAAGAAAATAATTCATAGCAATCAAATTGAGTCCGATTTGTCTAGACACATGGTGTGGTCTGAGTGATAAACAGGTGACTTGTTGATACCTGGTAGATCTCCACTCTCTGCTCCGAGGCCCCGGCCTGCAGGTTGGGAGCTCTGAAGATCCTGAACTCGGCCTTCGTCAGCGAGCTGTTGGTCAGATCCACTCCACTGACGTCAAAGTGGACCTCTCTGTAATGTGGGTTGGGGGCTGATGGCTGAACCGCGTCTGGATGGAAACAACAAAGAAAGGATGACTAATGACCCAACAACACCTCCTGCCCTCTCTGACAATGTTGTATTTATAGTGTTGGTTAAAAAGCGCTGTGGGGCTGATGCATTGTCTCGGACATAATTGATGCTGATGAGTGTCTCACAACTAAATTACAGGTTTGGGTGCAGCGAGTAAATTCATCTGGTCTTATGTTTAATACATGGACGATTGTTGTTTTCATGGGTGTGAAACTACACAGATGTTTAATTATGCGATGTATCCAGTAACATTAATCTTAACATCTCCAAAATGATGTCCACGAACTTCAAGTGTTGTCTCTTTTTGTAAGAGCGGCTGGCTGTTTGTCACTGTAGAGTCACTCTCAAGGAATCTGAGAAGCAGATGCCTTGCTCAAAGGTACGTCTTCTGTAGCTGTTTTTGGGAGGAAACTTCACTGTATCTACTGTTGTTTACTTTATCTGACATCCAAGGTATCCAATAAACATTTTACAAATCATTTTAGATTTTGGATTATGTAATACCTGTTGGATTATGTAATAGCTTGCCTGGTGCATTACAGTCATTTTCTGTTGGCAGAAAGTTAACAGACAATCTACAATTTCTTTGCATCATTGACATTGATGTATTTTATGATAACTATTGTGTAGTGTACTTTAGTCTCAATGTGTGATACAATGATTTATCACTGCAGTTCTAAAAGATATTGTGAACATAAAAAACACAATGGATTGCTGTTACTATTTCTTCCATTGTCTGCATATTGGATATAATTTAAAAAGATCTAAGCAGAAAAAACACTCTTAAGCCTAGTTTCTGTTTTAGCAGGCTGTGAACAGCGATACAGGTCAACAGATTTTTGATAAAATAATACTTTATTGCCAGATCAAGTCGGAAGTTTATCTTGCATTAAAGCACCTCCATTTGCAACATCAACAAGGACACATATTATTCAGAGGGGTGAGAAGTAAAAAAGTTAGGAACCATTTTATAATCTAAAATATTTGTGGTTTTGGACCCATCAGTGAACTCTAAGGACAACGGACTCACTTGTGTTGGTGCGGGGGGGCAGCATGTCAATCCTCTGAACTTCTTTGGCGTAATAATCCTCCTCGCTGCTCTCGCGGTCGCACGCGGATTCGGCCAGCCGCGCACGCTCCTTCAGCAGCTCCCGCGTACTGTTGTAGAGCAGCACGACCTCTGGGGTCACGGACCCGGAGGGAGGGTCCTCGTCGTCCTTGTCCGGTGGGGTGCGGATGCGCAGCTTGCTGAGGATCTGCCCGCGCACCGCCTCGATGCGCCGCGACTTCTGCGCGTCCAGGTTGATGGAGTGGCACGTGTTGAAGCCCTCCACAAGTAAAACACCGGAGAATCCGAGCAGCAGCAGCAGCAGCAGCGCGAGGCGGAGCAGCCACATGGTCCGGGGGGGAGATGGAGCTGAGACAGTGGAGGTCACTGGGGGACACTAATGTCACTAAAACGAGTCCCAAAAACCAGGGTTGAAAAAATATGTGGGCAAAGTGGTTTAAACTGGAACCAATGCCTCAAAAAACTATTATAGTAAAAATAAAGCCAAAGATAAAACCACTTTCTGTGGAATAGGAGACACAGATTTACTTATTTTAACTTAATTGTATAAGTGTTCATACATTCTGCCACTTAATTTAACACCAGATGCATTATTTTATACACTTGAAATAAATCAACAGATCCGAAGCCAAAACATATCACACTACAACCAAATCCCTGTAAAAACCTCAAATATAGTGACTGGAGGTTTGGCAGACGCTTAAATCCCAATCTTGTACGCTTAATAGCTTCGGTGATGTCTCGTGCCAGTGTTGAAGATATTAAATTACAGTCAAACCGTTCAGTTTAGTTTTATCCGTCTTCGTTTTCCGTCGTCCATCCTCGGATGACTGAACAGCTTTCAGGAGAAAAGACTCTTCACAGGAGCTCAGCCCATGTCGCAAATCCTCCAACAAAAACCTGGCTGCTCACTTCATCTGAAGAGGAACGGCTCGCAGGCTCTCACCTCCCAAAGACCCCTCTCTGGAGCAAAAAACTGGCCCATACCCACTTCCAGAAACTCTACTTACAGCTTTTAAAAAACACCAATGAGGTCCTCTCATTCCGTGTTATATGTAAACAAGAGGGCAGCCTGCACTGAGACGTAGGAAGAAAAAGTTGATTTATGTTGGAAAAACCTTGGTGGGCACCGTTGATCTCCCCTCATATAAACATCAAAACACAGAAAAAGTCAGACGTCATGAAAAGCAATGACGCAGAAAAACTTATGTAAGGAGTCCTTGTGCTGTGGATAAAAAAAGTAAACTTTACAGTTGATTTCAGATCCCTGGTCTAAATGCGCTCCTGCATGAAATATGTGCTGAAAACACTCAGACCTGCTGCATGATGTGACTCCATTATTCTCTGTGAGAAACGCTCAGACAGAGGGAGGAGGAGGCGAAGGAGGGAGGGACTGGATGTGAGAGAGGTGGTGGTGGTGGTGGTGGGGCGGGTGGCCACCAAAGTAAAGCAAGTGTGTGATTATGTAGGCAAGAGCCATCTTCCTCTCTCTCTCACACACACACACACACACACACACACACACACACACACACACACACACACACACACACACACACACACACACACACACACACACACACACACACACACACACACACACACACACACACACACACACACACACACACACACACACACACACACACACACACACACACACCAACTTATTCTCCCCACAAAAATGCTTGCTCTATGCAGGTAAACATCCCCTGGGGACAGCTCAGACTTGGAAGGAATAGTTTGACATTTTGGGAAATATGCTTATTCATTGTCACATGGAGTTAGAGAAGATTTATATCAGTGCATTACATATGAAGCTGGCCTAGAGCAGGCTGTCAGCAGATTCTCCGAGCAGAAGCCAGAGTGCCAAGAAGCATATTTCCCCAAATGTAAATCTTTAACTTCAAAGAGAAGCTGGGAAAACGTATTGCTCCTTGCCAGTGATTTCTAAACGTTGCTTAAGGAAGGATCTCAGTGCAATTTCCAGACTCATAGCTTTAAAGCTAATCCTAATTTTATTAAATCCTTCCACCGCCCATCCCTTTTTTATCTTTATCTTTTCCAGCTTATGATCTAAGGCCCTTTCTTTCCTCTGTTCCTCTTTCGGTCTCATTGTTAATTACAGCTCAGCACTTGGAGAGGACTGTTAATCTGTCAGGGGAGGTTTTTATTGCTGCTCTGCTGCCATCCCATTATACCATTATTATAGTTGCGGGTGCAGGCCTATAATTGCTGTAAGTAGAAGGAAAAGGTAGGAGAGACTCAGGCTGCCTCCAGGCTTTTGGTCAGGGCAAACCCCCCCGCGTCATCGTCTTCTCTGGCAACGTTTCTAAAAGTGATAACAACGACGCCTGCAAACAGACTCCTGTTCCAACCTGACTGCTGCACCGTCTCCCAGAAACGATTGAAAATACATTTAATATGTCTGCGGAATCTCTTTCAGTATTCTTGGAAATACCAGACACACCGTGGGGCATTGCAGATCACTGGAGCCCGCCCAGGTGTGTGTGCTGCAATGTGAGGCATAGAAAAAAATAAAAATAAATATAGACTTCCTCAAAAACAACTTCTAGCCCGCCTGCTTTTTTCTGCTCCTTTTCCTCAAAGCCAAATATAGACAGGCCACTGCCACGTCATCTGGCCCTCAGAACTTTCCTGAGGGCAAGATGGGGTTCAGCGCCTGCCTCTTGCTCAGGGAGCCTCATATATTTGAGCATGTCTGTAATATAAGTGAATCCAAATTTTTCCACAAAAACCTAAAACAATTTTGGCTAGTCGTGGAAATCAGGACAGTTTTATTGGAAAAAAAATAAAGAACAAACCCAAACAGTTACAAAAATAAATACAGATAAAACCACTGGGGGGGGTTTCTCTCGGGAAAACATTTCCATCTGTTGAAATCATTGTTCCTCCATTGGCAGCTTCAGACGCTTAGATGTCATAACAGCAATCAACCAAACCGTGTGGCCTGTTTTCTCAGGGCATCAACTTCAAGTCCAGCCTCTAGAATACACAAAACAATATAGTGACAGCTCGGGGGGAGGCTGTGTTTGAGTCTAAACCTCGTCGTCGTTCAGCAGCATGTTGGGGATTCCTCTGGAGATCGGGAACTCTCGCCCGGATTCAGGGCACCGCAGACAGCCCTCGATCACCTCCACCTGCAACGCACACACACAGGCGGTAAGAGGTCAACTCTAGATGTCACCATAGTTTGAAATACACGGTATGACCACAAGTATTAGACACCCCCGATCTGTTGTAGCCCAAACCTTTCAGTTCCAATTAAAGAGGCCCCATTATGCTTTTTGGTTTTCCCTTTCCTGTAGTGTGTTATAAAAGTCCAGCCCTCCAGGTTTCATAATAATGGTAAAGTGCTGTCTGCGATTTAAAAAATCTGCAAATATCTCCTCACTGTGCGTTAGTTGTCACTTCTGTGGGTGCAGGATAAGCCTTGGCTCCAGAGAAAGTGACTCGGAGTCCCTCTTCCAGACAGGACAGGGGACATTAAATACCAACTCTTTCTCCAGAATGACTGACTCCACCTTTAATAGGCTGTAGTTAAGCTGTGGTACCCAGACTTTTACAAGCACCTTTTAGCATTCAGAATAACATGAAATCAGTGAGGCCACTAGCTGAATCTTAATAAGAGGGTTATCCATATTTCTATCTTATTATTAGCTTGATGCAGTACGTGATCACAGTTGTACGTTAGAGTAAGGTACCTTTATTCTATTGTTATGTTTTTTAAGAGCATGAGGTCTTGTTTGTCTAGTGCCATACAGTCCTGCAAATGGCTTCACACCATTTCTACCATCTACAGGTGGCAGAGACGAACCAAGAAACGGAGCAATGCGTGTAGAAAAGGCACACAAACATTAAAGTGAAATATGGAGGACTGGAAAAAACATATTCATAAAACCGTTTTGCTGATGTTTTATGAGGCTGGAAATGCTTTCAGCAGATTTTTTAAACCCCAACGATATACACAATGGGTTTTGTTGAGTTACTTTTGTTTAAAAACAACTTTTCTCAACAGTTTGGGGAAACCACTTTTCTGTTTCAACATGACAAGGCACAAAGCCAGGACCACACTGAAATACATGTCTGAGTTTGGTGTGGATGAACTTGACTGGTCTGCATCTGAAACTCATAACATAACACTCAGAGAAGAACTGGAACCAGAGGTTCACAGATGCTCACGTGGCTGAATGGAAGAAAACCTCTGCACCCAGGATCCCAAATCATGTAGAAAACCTCTGCAGAGCAGTTGAGGATGTCATGGCAACACAAAGCGGCAATAATAGAGCTGATTGGAGGAGGAGCAGGTTTCACACTAATCACAGGGCTGACATGGCGCTCTCCGGCTCCTCCATCACAATCAGTGAGAGAGTGTTTAAACGAGAGGCAGAGTATGAAGCGCTGAGTGCCTTAACATGGGTCGTTTATTTTCCATTTATGCTAAGGGATTGGGAATGAGGTGTTCAACATTCTTTTGGACCACGCAGTGTACATGCTGGGGTTAGAATAATGTCCATGGCTTTAGTATTTTGGTGCCTGTGTTTGATCTCAACAGAAATGGCTTCTAAAACAAGACACTGGACAGGAAACAACCACATGAAAGCTCTGCTGCTAATTGCTATAGCCAGTACAGAGGAGCACAGGGATGTCAGTATTGTTTATGAAGCAGGGTATAGAAAGTACATTATTGAAATGAAAATACTATTTATTTACTTTTACAAACAGTGAGCAGCTGGGCAGCTGCAGCATGTGTATTGCAGGACACGTGTAAGCGTGCAAGCGTCTTTGAGTTGTAGAAAAGCGCTAGGCCTATAGGCTATAAATATAATGTATTATTATTATTAGGTTATGTCCTATGTGTTGGACATGTGTGGTTGGACTGTGTCTCACAGGCAGGTTGCAGTGTAACATCAGAGGACACTGGTCCAATTGTACATTCTCAAACTGCACCACTTAGAACTAACTAAACAATGCAGAGATCATTTTTATATAATTGTATTCAATAACTGTAAGAAATTAAACAGTATGAAGTGATTTGTAAATAGGAATACGGATTTGACTTAATGTTTTCATAAATATATTTTTTCCCAGTTTGTCATGGGACTTATTTTTACCCTCTCAAAGAACCGGAATCGAGAACCGAAAATAACCGGAATCGTTAAAATCCAAACGATACCCAACCCTATGTGTGATGCAGTAAAATCTTACCGCTCACTTACATTAGCTGTGTCCTAAAACCGTGGGAAAATGTAAAATACGATGGCGAAGAAGAAGATTCCAGTGGCCCCAATTTTTGTCCATTCTGGACAAGTGAAAAATGTATTCGGACAAGTAAATTGACAAACTCACTTGTCCATGGACAAGTACTCTCTAAAAACTTTTTCTCACACTGCAGTAATAGAAACAGGAAGTGAAGTGCCAACTCTACCTTCCTATGTTACTGTGTGAAAGTACTATAAACAATTCCCTAACCTTACCTTTAAAAATGGGTTCAGGCTTATAAAAATGTGTATGGTTAAAAAATATTTGAATTAAAGATCCATAACAACTTGTGAAGTTAAACATTTCCCCCCAAACAAGACCTTTGTATCCATGGAGAAAATGTATACTTGATCATTGTTGATGGACAGATAACTAATATAATTTCATTATCAATTAGTCATACAGTGTTTTTTCAGCAAAGATGCCCAAGTACATCCTGTGATGTGAGGATCTGCTGGTTTTCTCTGTATACATATCTTTGGGTTTTGAACGGTTGGTCAGAGAAGAAAAGACACCTGATGATGTCTACAAATCCTTTTTCACTAGACCAAAAGATAAACCAAGTGATCAAGAAAATAGGCAGATTAATTACAAATTAAAGTTGTATGTCTCGGCCCTAAAAACCTCCATGTGCATCTTGTTATTACATACTGTAGTGATAAGCACCATTACTGTTTCTTACCTCTAAAAGCACTCTGTGCACTTTCTTCAGAAACTCTTCGTTTTTCTCGTACTCTGGCACCAGCTCAACCGGCAGGTCTTGCCGATGACCCAACTAAAGAGGGAAAGAGAAGTGTTACAACCAGGCAGTGGCAAATACATTAGTGGATGTTAATGGGTGGCAAAAGACACCATTACATATACTCCACTTACTGGTTAACAAACCACAAACAGAATCAAAACATTGACACTATATCCAACACTCTGGTATACTTTTTTAACCCTTCCTTCATCTTCATCAATCCCCTGGACCACTGCTGTTGACACAGTCCAGCATTTGATTTGCTTTTTTTCTATACTGATTGATAATGAATCAGTGAAGAATCTGAATATTACACAATAGGTTTTTTTGTTGGTTTTTGATTTGATGGACTTTTCAAAGAATGTATTTTCTTAAAGAGAGAGATACTTAGCAGCTTTTAAGCCCTTTCTTTGTCTCTCTGGAGTGCACTCTGGTATTCATGTTTTGAGAGATATTAAAATAATGGGAGTCTGGCGCACCTCGTCTGCAGCCTGAACCAGAGCGCTCCACTCCAGCTTGGGGATCATCCGGCTGACAAACTGAGGGTTGAAATCCACCTCATTCACTTTCACCTCTGTCGCCTGCACAAAGGAGACATCAAGAGGAGAAACAACACATTAGAAGTGTGGACATGGACACGGACACACATACACCTATTATTGACATAATAAACCCTGATAGATTACTCTACAGGGCCGGTTAATTGAGATTTCCCATACGTTATATTCCTTAAATGTAAAACAGGTACAGCTTATTGTCACATGTGTAATTTACACATTTGAAGCAGTGGTTTTTAAAAAGAACAACCTATAGTGCTTTGGAGAAGTTTTTTCTTGACGTTATGGGTGTTTTTGAGTGCAGTATAATTCATGTTTTACAATGAAAGTTTAGAAACTCAAACTAAATGGCTGAGATATATATAAAGGATTTGTAGCAAAAACTGTGGGCGGTTGTTGTTATTTTATTTGGTTGTTGCTTCTATTCTTGTTAATAGAGAAGTTCTGTATTATTAAGTTAACCTCTATTTGGCTTATTATTAAAAGTCACAATTAAAAATAATCAAACAGACAGCTACCACTGACAAAGTATCAGTAGCTTTAAAGTTAAATAATAAACACAAGAGGGCATCATTAGACTGTGATGCTTTTAGTCAGTAGTGTTAGCATTAGCAACTTAGCTAACTGTCAGTTTACCTTGATGAGCAGCGGGTATCCTTTAGTGACTCCCTTCACGTGAGATGTCAACATGTTGTGCGTGAGTAGCTTCATGTTCACAAACAGCTGTCACCGATTCAAATGTATGTTTTCAGGTAAATGGGCACTGAAGTCTATTGACTACGTTTAGAATAATCACGCTGCTTGGTTTACATGCGGACCGGAAGTTTATCTGGTGCATCGCTGAAAACCTTCCCCGAGCTCACCTGCCGTTAGTTCCTCGTTGTGGCCGGTATATACATTTTTTTTTTTTACTAAAGCCTTTTTGCACTGATTTAGAGTTATTAAATTAAATGATCATGGAATAATATTACAAAATTATCAAAAAATGCTCATAGATCGCATTCTAAGCCAAGATATTGTTTATATTCTACCGTAACCATTATCAGTTTTTATTTAGCCATCCCCAATAAGCAAGACACTATACTTAAAATTCTCCTGATTTGCCTTTTATATTTTTGAATGAACTATTTGACTTCCTTACCATTAATGCATGAACTGCACATTTCAGTTGCTTTATGCAGATGCTGCATTTTTAATACACGTCTTTTGTGTCTTTAATATATCAGTAACCTACATTTCTCTTGTGTAAAAAATAGGCTATGTAAAATTATTTTTGAGAAACATACATGAGGGGGTCCTTGGTATATTCTCTATTTTATAAGGGGCCCTGGATGAAAAACCAAATGAGAAACCTGCACCCTTAAATGTATTCCTTTGGTAATATTTACAATTATCACGGGCAAACTATTATTCCAATTGTTTCCTCAAATTAAAAATGTCAGACAAAGATGGCGTTCCTTTTTTATACTCAAATTTTTTATTTTTTTGTATTAATTTTGTATACTCCTCATCTTTGTATTATACAGGTCATTCATACAGTTTATGATATCGTAAATAGTAATTACACACAAGAGGTGTAACAAGCATCAACCTGTCACCTTCACAGACGTGCATCACACACACACACACACACACACACACACACACACACACACACACACACACACACACACACACACACACACACACACACACACACACACACACACACACACACACACACACACACACACACACACACACACACACACACACACACACACACACACACACACACACACACACACACACACACACACACACACACACACACACACACACACACACACACACACACACACACACACACACACACACACACACACACACCTATCCCTTACACTGAATAAACAAAAAAGATAAAAATGTAAAACTTTTTTAAACCACAAAACCCCCAATTTCTTGTATCCTCCATCGTCACCAGATTCACATCCTTTTAACTCTTATTTTAAAAACGAGTATGACAATACTTTATGCTTTAACAGAATAAAAACAAAACAAAGAAACGTAAAAAATGCAGGAAGACAATTAAAGGAGAGGGCGAAGCAACACTGAAGAGTTGGTTAATCCAGACACCAGTTTTTAAATCTTAATGGAAACAAGAAGCACACATGAGCTGCAAGGCAGAAGGAAAAACCACTGGCTGACATCTGGACTGCGAGTTACAGAGAGCTGAAACTTTACTTTGAAAAGCTTTAAATTAGTTTAATGTGCTACAGAGCTTCATTTGATCTGTATCTCTGTTCAGTCGGGAAACATGTTCACAGTCAGGTATATGTCCATGTGAGCCAGTGTGTGTTGTACGTGAATTGTAGCAGGGAGGGTGCCGGTTTTAGAAAGGCAACACTAACTAGTTAAAAAGGGCACTGCAAGCTTTATGGCACAATTAACAACACTGAGAGATGCAGTGGGGCCAAAGCTGAACAAATGATGTGGTATAAGTCAGAGGGACAAGCATCTGCAGACATCTGGAAGGTGTTAGCAAAGGACACTTCATTAGGATGTCACACAATCTCCACTATGAGCATCACTGGACAACAAGTAGACCAAAGGGTGGGTTATATCATGTGCCAGCTCAACACATCACAAATAAAGTAAACTGTTCTCAGCTAGTCATGGGTGAATTATAATAAAAAGTGATTTCCGGCATAAGTTCAACTTCTTCCTCCAACTTATACTAGATAATGGAAGAAAGAGAAATCGTGCCATAAATCACTTCTTTCATTTAAAATACAAACAGTTTCAACAGCACAGTTCAAAGTACATGATGTGCCCACAATCTGTGTCTTACTTATGAACAAGCAAACCTTGAGAGTGTTGATTAAAAATGAAGCCAGTTGAGTGACGGTGATATGTTTTCACAGACAGTAGGAGAATCTACTGACCTGTGTATAACAGAGGAACATGAGGATAGCTCTTACAAAACGAATTGTTTATATCTGGTGAGTCCATGTATGATGGAGCCAAATGAAACACTGGTTACTGCAGTCGTTGCTTTGTTTTGCATTAGAGCGAACACTGACTCTCATTAGTCCATACACACATGCAAATACGCATTCAAACCGTGGATTCGCTCCCTTAGCTAGAATCTCCCCAAATCAGATTCTCTCACACACACACAAACACACACTCTCTCACACAGAAACAAAGAAGTTGTCATCATTCTTGGCCGTCGGTGCGCCACTTCAGGAAGTCCTCCTTCCGGGCGTCTGGTTTGATCTGGTTCCTCATGCCACCGAGCAGATTGGAGGTTGCTTCAGAGGCCACTATTAAAGGTCGGACCACGGTGGGCGGGATCTGCCGCAGGACGCCGCCCACAGCGCCGGGCAGACCCTTCTGTTCGTGGCCGCGGGATGCTACATCGCACAAGGTCTGAGCCGTGTCAATCACTCCCTGGAGAGCAGCGAGACAGAAGTCAAAATATTTAGTGTTTCAGTACATTGACGTACATAAACATGAGAAAAAAGTTCTCATGTCTCAAAATAAATATCCATGCAAAGAGAGAAATCTAGCTGAAGCAATCTGGTTTCTCTAACCCCTAGCCCTGTTTATGTAAATTAATTTGTTGTATAAGAAGATAATTAAATAGAATGGAAAGTGAGAAAGTGAATATGCTGAAAGACGAGCAGGTGACTGCTTATTTTTGGATCCTCTGTTCTCTAAAAGTTTCGATAATCATATTTGAAGGGAACATTTGGGTACGCACCTCTCTGACGGTGTCGTAGGCCTTGGCCACGCCTTCTCGCAGGTCTGCGGGCTGAGCGGCTCTGCGGGGCCGGCTGGAGGGGGCCCGGCCCTCTGTGATGGCAAAGCGGTTCAGGGGGGGAGTGGGAGACAGTATGTCGTACACCGTCTCTGCTGTGGCCTGTAGGAGCACACAGACACCAGAAATAAAATACTTGCGTATTCCAAAAGAAAAAAAACTGAACCCAAATAAAACTACGTGGTTAAAAGTTTAGTTATAACAGCAGCAATTTGATTATGATCATTACTATACAGTTCTCCAATAATGTATTTGGTAGCTACATACTTTTGTCCCATTACACCTGGCACTAAAGAAACTAATAAAAACAAACATTTTGAAAACCTAAAACAAAACTAAGATGTTTGTTTGCTAAACCATTTTAACTGCATGTTTCATATCTAGCACCAACGCAACTCTGGTTTACATTGTTGTCCTGCACTAAACCTCGTCTCAGTGCGAGTACCTGTATGGCCTGCACCAGCCTGTTGCTGAGCTCCAGAGCAGCTGAAGCTGTGGACGTCCCGAAGGAGGCTGCCCCCCTCTGGAGACCTCGGATAATACGCCCGTCCTTCCTGTACTGCTCTATGGGCAACCAGAACAGATCCCTCACTCCGTGGACTGGAGGAACACAAAGAGATGCAAGAGAATTAACCAAGAGATAAAGCATGATAACAAAGTGTTAAGCAGCGTGTTTGAGGCAGTATCGACTCACACAGCTGGACCACTGAGTGCATGGGACCCACTCCTCCCAGAATGCCCGGGAGCTGATTCTTCCTGATGTCCGTCAGCCACTCAGTGACGGCGTACTGGATCACTTTATCCACACCGAGGAGACTACAAAAGGTTGAAGAAGAAAGATTAAAACAAAACATGCCCCTTTAATTGTACTAGATGCAAAATATAACAATTATTTATACAGAAAAATAAAAAGCAAGCTTGGTAACAGGATTGTCCTTCACTTGATCATATTTTAAATAGAATACCGTAACTAAATAAATGAAAGGACTGTATATGTTTTAAAAATGTGTGCTTTTTAGTATTTAATATGTACAGTAAAATCTAATTTCTAATGTAAGGCTTGATAATGTCCATCCTTTCTATGGAGTCATTTTTAGTCTGTGAATATTTTGACATAACAGTGCAATACACTTTTGACGCAGGCTGAGAACTACATGTTTGTGAAGGTCTGCAGTTTCTGTAGATATTGTGTTTATGTCTGGTGTGTTTTTGGTATATCAATGGAGTATGTATTTGTACCCGTGTCTGCAGCAGAGCCTCTTCAGCTTCAGCTCAGAGCAGTTCAACTGGGCCAGACCAATCAGGATACCTGCAAACGTTCCCTGTGAAGCAAAGAGCAGGTCAGAAAATAAAGATAGCGTGGACAATTGTTTTCCTCATCAAATACTCATAAATCCTAAAGATGTCTTTAAGGCAGTTTGAGTGACCTCTCACCTGTTCAATGACAACATGTTTGCCTTGATAGTCAAGCCAGATAGGCACTTCAGAGGTGAATCGAAACTCCCTGAAAATTGCAGAGGATAAAAAAATAGTTTTTTATTCGCACAAACAAGCTCCATTGCTTAAAACACACCACCTTTTTCCCTTTATTTAAAAAAAAAAAACTGAATCAGACTTTCTTCGAGCCTTTGGGTGTATAGTGTTTACGTACCGGAAGTAGATGGGCTGGTCGGAGGAGGAGGAGGAGGTGGAGCCGGCAGAGGAGGAGCTCTGCTCGCTGAAGGTGGTTTCAACAGATGCTGAGAGGTCAGGTCCCAGACCAGCCTCCGCCTCCTCAGGGGCCTTCTGGGAGGGGTCTGCTTTCACTGAAAAATAAATGGTGAGGAATATAAAAAGAACATATTTATTGGAGCATTTCTTATTTCATATAGAATATGTTTTGCTGACAGTGAAAAACATATTGCTGCAGTGATGATAAGCAGCCCCCAGATCTATAGAGATAAAGCCCTTAAAACACGAATGGACGACAATTGATGAAATATGCGGCAAGGAATTAAAACATCATCAGAAGAGGCTCACCTTCGGATGCAGGGTCCACAGGCAGGTAAGGGTTAACATAGGAAGCTAGACTGCTGAAAAAGTCCTTCAGGAAAAACAGTGCGTCCTGGACAGGGGGGGGGGGGGTTAGAACAGAACAGGTAGATTAGTTACAACTGAAAATCAACACTTATTGGTAGAGTATATAGTTTAAGATCAAGTTTTCTCCAATGCTGTTATGATGTCATAATAAATGCATGTGAAGTTTTTCATTGCCATATCTGCACTGTAGCTAATGTGCAGATGACAATAAAGCCTTGAATGAATTGAAATGGTTGTAAAAAATGAAATGCTAAATAATGTCTGCAAACAGAGTTGTATGTTTCTGTCATTTACTTTCTTAATTTTCTACAAAAAAGCAACATTTCAGGCTCTACTCAGACACGTCTGGGTGTCATGGCGTCAGTAGTCTCAGGAGCAGCGGTTACCTGGTCGATGTTAAGACGTAGAGGCAGCAGGCTGATCCGAAGACAGCACTCCGGTCCACCGAGGCCAGACTCTGGACAGACCTGCAGGGCCTTCACCGTCAGCTGCAAGAAGTAAACGCACAATCAATATCATGGGATCAAATCATTTCAATAGGAAAGTATCTGATATTCCATGAGCTTCAAATCAGTCCCTCTGACCTCACCCCCCCACCCCCTCTCTGCTGTCTCACCATGTTGGAGTGGGCTCGGCGCGGCATGCTCTCGCTGGTGTAGAGGTAAAGGAATTTGTTGAGTTGTGAGGAGGCCAGTCGGTCTCGGACCTCCAGCTCCTGGACGATGAACACCTGTCTGGAGAGGGGCTGCTCGCCCCCGGGGCCCACGCCAGCCATCAGGAACCCCTCCTGCCCCGCTACTGCCCCTGGGTAGGACTCATGCTGGAAGGACACCTGGAGGACAGAACAGGAGGAAGGTGTTGAAGAAGGTTCATATTATATGTTAAAATGTGTTTGTTTGGAACTGGTGAAGCTGTGTAACTACTGGGAAATGTATAGCCATTAATAAGGGAAGCAGCACTGCTAAGTTTCAGGTTGAATTTAAATTGATTAGTTTGACGGTTTGATGATCCTTCACCAAGAGTTATATGAGAAGATCAATACCACTTAAATGTCTGTATGATTAATATGTATAGCCAGCTCAGCATAAAGACTACATATGAGAGAAGTATCAATCTTCTCTGTAGGAAAGTGAATTTAACAAACTGTCAACGGTTCCTTAAATCACCCTTTCACATTTTGATCAATTGACAGCCATAACAAAACTGATAGCAATAAAACACATGAGTTTGAATTTAAGATAGTTTGAGTTGAACAAATGGATAAATGATGTATGTTTTTTTGTCAAACCATTTTATTTGCTAAATAAATAAATATATTTAGATAAACTAACCTACAACTATGTATCTTCTCAGTTTAACCACAATGTAGTAGATGTATGAATCTACCTTGGTGAGCTGGATCTCCATCAATAGTTGGTGCTGGCGGCCGCTGCCTCCGGCCCAGCGCCACGAGTTCTGGGGACGGGAGGTGGTGGCCGAGCGAGACGGGGACCCCCGAACTCCAGCGGGGGCTGAACGACCTCTGCAGAGAGAACATGAGATGTTGAGAGAAGAGTCAAATAAAAGGAGAAAAATCTAACAAACTCACACAGGTGAAACATTCTCATGACCATTGAGGTATATTTTCTTTGAGGAGCTATATTTCTGTGCATCTGAGAAACTACTTGTGGCCTGGTGTGTGTGTTACCTGTTAGTGTTTTGGGCATGTATTGACATGGGCTTGCCCCCAAAGTCCTTGCCCCCGTAGAGATGCCAGACCACGGAGATCTCCCTCAGCACAACTCTGCTCTGCGGCACGGGGAAGCGGCTCGGCGCTCGCAGCAGGTCTGAGCTGCCTCTGGGTCTGGAGAAGTGACTCTCCTTCAGCTTGATGGGGCCCTCGGACAACACCGTCACCACGGGCTCCCCGTCCCGCGGCTGTAACAAATTACAGAGTAATAAAGATTCCCCATTGCACATTTATGGGCTGACTAATATTTCTGATTTTTGAAAGGTCTGACCAGCCAATTTTATTTTCTGTGTAACCTTTCTTACATGAAAAAAATATGAAACTAAATTGTATGTTCTTACAAAATATTGAATCTCTCACTCTCACATTTTCTCCAAATCCGCCCCTAGTAACAAGACCTTCTCATACTCTCACTCAAACAAAAATGAAAAAATAAAAGTACTTGAAATAAAAATTCCAACAATATATAATCCAATATATTCTCTTCACTCAAGCTGTGAGCACCACTGTGCTAAAGATTAAACCATCATGTTGCACAGGCGCATACATTTAGTTAGAGTAACAGCCCTGTGAGTAAACATACGGGAGTCATGCTTTGAGGTAAAGTGAGCTAATGGGTAAGAATGACTTTATAAAAAGACCAACAGGACCACGGTATCAGGCAGAGACTCACAGGAATGCCCATCCCAGGGGCCTCCAATATGCAGAAGTCATCGTTGTCGGTCGAGCCGTCGGATCCTTCCTCAGACATCATATCTGCCTGCGCCTCTGTTGCTGTGGCAACCAGTCCATCAAGCTCTGCGTCCTCAACCAGCAGGACGGAGGGGCTTCGCTTCGGGGCCTCGCCTGGGAACAGGTAGACGGAGACGGGCGAGCCTCTGGGCATGGAGGGTGAACCTGGAAGAAGAACCATTGGTACTATAAACACTCTCTCCATAGAGAATGAACACCTCCTGTGCACGTGACCAGTGTGGAGTTATGACCATGAACTCAAACTGAAAGTAGAAGAATTAGCAGGGAAAACATTTAAATAAGCAAATCAAAATGATTTTTTTTTCAGTTTTAGATCATATATACTACCGATAAAAGGAGATTGTGACATTGGACCACAGAAAATGATCAGACTTTACATTCACGAGAGAGAGCATGCTTTACACTCAATCCCTTTAGTTTTCTCATGCACTGTGGTCTTATAGAGTTCTCTTTTTTCCAAGCACATTTTGATAAATCTGATTAATAAGTATTTAATAAATAAGATCATTTTGTATCACTTTCCAGACCCAATTCAAATACAAAACAAATTATGGCCATTACTTCAAAATTCTTCAACAATGTATTTTGCAGGTATACTGCAGGGAGCTGCAAACGACTCCAGAACTACATATCAACTAACTACACCTTTAAAGCTGAAAATAAACTTTAACAGGCAAACACTCTGAGAATCAGTGGCACGGTGCATACTGTTTATTATAATGTTTTTATTGCATTAGTGAAATCTGGCAGAACAGGGGCCCAGTTTCATGTTTCTTTTCCTTCCTAAAAGTTCAGTTTATTTGGAGAATACACTCCTCTGTGGGTTAAGCTTTACCAGAGTTTTATAGCACATGATGAAACCACCTTAAATAAATAGGCCCACAACCCTCTTCCTTTATACCAGGAAACATGGGTGATTGCAGAATTTCACTGAATCAAATCCTGTTTGGATGTTGAAAAGTGTAAAAAGAGAAACTGTACCAGGATCTGAGCTCTCTTCTCGGTGGCTCTTCTCCGTGTCGATTAAGGCATCAGCGAGGTCGTACTGGTTGATCTCTGCAGTTTCAGCTGGAGGGCAGGGCAGCATCGCCGCAGGACTTTCTGACAGCTAACAAAACAGAAAAACAAATAAAACATTTAGAAAGTGACATAGCATCTTAATAATACTTTTCAACATTGATGGAACTGTTATATATAAGACTGCCACTATTAAATGAGTTATCTATTCTTAATGTAGGAATTCCTACGGGAAGACAAAACTGATTATTTCTCAAGGCTCCTACACATTTTTAGTTCTCATTCATAACACTCCGTTCGATGTCTCACTATGGGATGCGCCTCATCGCGGAGCAAACAGAAACATCAATCTCATTACGCAAATCCTGATTGGCTGGTGATCTTGACGTCAGCGTCAGGGAATTCACCCCCTATAAGTAGCTTGCACCACGACGCATGCGTCATTCAAACACCTCTTCTCGCTTCAGAGCACATCTCTACAGTAGCCGGGCAAGCTTCACTGTCCACAGACTGAACCCAAATACCCATTTCGGTCGACGGGCACTCGCCGGCTACTCCTTCTGCTTCGCAGGAAGACGGTAGTACTAACGCTGTTAGTATTTAAAATCGACCTCGCCCTTCTCTTACCCGAGAAAGTAAGGTAGGTCATATTTTTCAAGCTAGCAGCACACCTGTTGCTAGCTCGCTCCCACTCTACCGACACCACGGTAGCGAGGACGTTTTTTCTTTTCTCTCCTCCACGGAGGGGAAAAGGATTAAAAAGGAGCATACTGCCACACCAGTCAGTATTCTCCGGGAATAAAAGACCCACACCGTCCTTTTCTCCGGATTAAGGACAAGGTGGTAATATCTTTTTCTCCCATCCCACCTGTCGAGAGCGGAACCTCTCCACGCCACGAGGCGACCAAGATGGACGCCCCTCTCCCTCACACCAGAGGAGTCAGGGACTCGGTGGCTCGACTCTGCGGCTGCAGGTTGAAGATCTCGGGCACAGACACACACCAGGTCTGTTCGTCCTGCCTCGGGCTGGAACACGCCTGAGGCGCTATCGACAACCCCGGCTCATGCGGACATTGTGTCCGCTTCACCGTTAAGAGCCTCCGTCCGACGGTTAGCACGACAAGCTAGCCGGCCGGCAGTCAAGACACGGGGGCGTCCGCCACAGAGAGTGAACCCCTCTCCGTGTCGGTCTGGGGCTCATTATCTGCGATGGCTATAGAACCGGAATCCCGCGTCCTGGCAGGCCGGGACCCGGTGACGGCAAGCTGGGGCTCCCGGTTAGACCTCACCATGGTCTCACCCGCGGAGGATGTCCTCGGGCTGGACTACGAGGAGGACGAAGAAGAGGACGCCTTGGCGTTCCTCCTGTCCGAGTCAGATGAACAGGAAGAGGACATCTTCATGTCACCGGCTCAGGCTGCAAAGCCTGAGGCGAGAGCTGCTCTCCCGGGCGATAGCACACCAGCTTCGCCCGGTCTGAGCATGGACCTGCAGGCCGTGTGTAAAAGCGCTGCGGCCAGACTCAACGTCCCGTGGCCCGAAATGGCCAAGGAGACCTCCAGGTCCCGCTACGAGGGAAAACATCTTCCCCAAGCAGCGGGGAAAAAGAGACAACTCCTTCCAGTCTTCCCAGAGATGTTGGATGAAGTGTCGGTCTCGTGGGGAGACCGGCCCTTCAGCAACAAGGTCCCAATCCAGGGTGCCTCCTCCCTAGACTGCGACGGAATGGAGAAGCTCGGCCTGCTCCACATGCCGCCCATGGAACCGCTGGTAGCAGCCCACCTTCTACCAAGGGTGGGCCGTCACCAAGCCCACGGTGCCAGCAAAGTCGGACCGTTTTCAGTCAGCAATGACTGAAAAATCCTATAAAGCTGCAGCATTGTCCGCCAGGGCCCTGAATGTGTCCTCGCTGCTAACCGCCTACCAAGCGGAGCTCTGAGAGGACCTGTCGGGTAACCCGGGGGCAGCCACTCCAGGCTGGAGACAAGGGCAAGCTGGCCTAGAAATTCTCCGGTTCCGGCTGCAGCTCAGGCTCAACCAACCCAGGATTTCGGCCAGCAGTCGAGGAAGAAGAAGCGAGCGGCGTGACAGCCCCTCCTTCTCCCCTCCGTGACAGAGCTGGAAGTCCACGGTTCCCCAGCTCTAAATGTGTTCCCGCCGCCTCGAGAGATGCCTACACCATCCTCAAGTCCGCACAAACACATGTCACACATTTGTTGATTCTTCTGTCATAAAACATTTTCCGCTGACGCGTCCAGGCTTCAGGCCGAGGGCGCAGCTCAAAAAAAATGAAAACAAAATCAATGAAGCCAATAAACAGCCCGTCAATTGTTCCCCTTCTGAGAGCAGCTACGGCATCTCTCAAAAGGCGGATTGTTGACGGGTCTGTGAAGGCACCACCGTCACGAGCATGTGCAGTGTCGGTGGGGATTGTTGCTAAGGGGCACCACTGTGTTCAGACACTAGAGGGCCCCATAACACAACAAATAGAGACTCAGAGGGGAGGAGATGTGACATCTCCGCTGGCTCTAAGGAGCATGCAGTGAAAGATGCTCACATCATCTGCTTGGGTTTTCAAGACAGTAACACAGGGCTACAGACTCCAATTCGCTGTCACCCCTCCTCGCTTCTCGGGCATTCTGCATTCGCAGGCCCGAGGAGAGTCAGCCCATATTCTGGAGAGAGAGATTCTCTCACTCCTAGAAAAGAGGGCTATATCTATTGTACCCGCCGAGCAGAGTCAGGGCGGCTTCTATTCCAAGTACTTCCTCGTTCCCAAACGGGGAGGGAACGGAATTCGGCGAATACTTGATTTAAGGGCTCTGAACAAATATCTAAAAAGATATAAGTTCAGAATGCTCACTCACACATCTCTGCTGCGGCTCGTGCGACAAAACGACTGGTTTACATCAGTCGACCTGAAAGATGCGTATTTTCACATCCCAGTATATTATCCACACAGGAAATATCTGAGATTCGCATTTCAGGGGATCTGTTATGAATACAGAGTACTCCCCTTCGGTCTGTCTCTCAGTCCAAGGGTGTTTGTACGGTGTACTGAAGCCGCGATAGCCCCGTTAAGACAACAGGGTATTCGCCTGGCAACCTACATGGACGACTGGCTGCTTCTCGCACAGTCGGAGCAGGAGGCTGTTACGCAGACAAATGTCCTCGTAAAGCACCTGCTCAACCTGGGTTTCATAATAAACACAGAGAAGAGCATGTTGTGCCCCGCGCAGACTATACTCTTCCTGGGTTTACGCCTGAACTCGGTGCCTTTTTCAGCTCGCCTGTCAGCGGAAAGAGTGAAAGCTTTCAGAGCTTGCCTCGCTCTTTTCCAGCTGCGCAAACATGTTCTCTTCAGATCATGCCTGCGATTGCTGGGGCTCATGGCGTCAGCCGCCCTGGTCGTACGACTGGGACGCTTACACATGAGGGAATTTCAGCGCTGGGTGGCCGCCCTAAAACTCTCTCTGAGAGCGACGCACGTTCCGGGAGTGATGAACCTCGGGGCAGATCTACTGTCCAGAGGTTCATCACTTTATGCAGACTGGACTCTACATCCAAGGATTGTGAGCCAGCTGTGGGTGCGTTACGGCAGAGCCAACTCTGGCCAGAGTGAGAGAGCAACGCCACACACTTATTCTGATAGCTCCGCACTGGCCAGCTATGTACTGGCTAGCGGAGATATATCAGCTGCTGTGCGGGCAGCCATGGCAGCTCCCACTACGCAGGGACATACTGTCCCAAGCGGGGGGGGGGGGGGGGGCGATCTTTCACCCACACCCAGAGCGCTTGGCTCTATGGGCCTGGCCCGTGAGTGGTACCATAATCGGGGGTGCTTTGTCATAATGACCAACCCCCCTGTGTCATGGGCTATCCCTTACAAGGGCAAGCCTGTTACTAAGCAACGGCTCCCACTGTTTGTGGAAGCAATTGCTGTGGGGCCCGTACGAGTCAGAGCTCGCAGGCACCCTCGGGTTCGCGAGTTCTCTTGACTCAGGGTCTGGCTGCATCCTGGGCTCTGTCCAGGATGTCTCCCACCCAAGACATTGGTGCAAGCGGCGAGCTGGTCCTCGCCGCTCACTTTTGTCCGCCTTTTAACAGTCTGGACGTTCTACTCCCAGTGTGACTCAAGCAGTGCTGGGCACCTGGTTGAGTCGGAGCCCTACCTGTTAAAGTTCTGGTCGGTTTGGTGATTTTCGAGATAAGCTCGTCTGGCAATACGGGAGCTACAATTTCCCATAGTGAGACATCGAACGGAGTGTTATGAATGAGAACTATAGGTTACTTACGTAACCCCAGTTAAAATGTGCTCCAAATCTAGTTCAATGTGCAATGTTTTATCCAAGCTGCTATGCTAAAACTTTACAATGTTATTCCGTTTTTCTCATGTACATCTAAACATCTGTAAACCTTCAACCGTCACGAGCAATTTCTATATTCTTAACAACCTATTTTAATTCTCTGTTGACTTACTGGTAATTTCTGGCCAGCGATTTCGGTGGGTGAGGTGTGTCGCGGCGGGGGGTGCAGGTCCCCCTGCGAGACGAGGTACTGCAGCAGGTTGACGAGGGCGGCGCAGGAATCTGCACAGGTGTGAACGTGAACCACATTGTTGGAGCATCGAAGCTCGAAGAGAGGCTGAGACTGGAAAGCAGGGGGAGGAACCACAAGAAGCACATTTAATTAATATCAGCAGAATCACCTTTTCATTCCGAACACCTCTCCTTTGGAATCGTCTTCCATTTCAGATCCGAAGCTATTTCCGTTGACCCATCTCTTCGCATCTGTCTTCCTTGTAAACTAATCACTTCAGTCATATGCTTTTATCACATGGCAATACTTATGTTGATGTATAATGTTTTTATAATTGTTATGCTATGACGTATATATATTTGTTTTTGTTTGCTTTGTACAGCCCTTTGAGGCATTTCTTGTGATTTGGGGTTATTATAATACATTTTGATTTGATTTTTTGATTTGATTTGAATCAATAAAGATGGTGACAGCGAGAGTCGTTATTTGATGGGAGGGATGACGGGAAGGAGAAAGAAAATAACAATAAGGTAGAAAATACTTATACACTGGAATACTACAAGCTTAACATGGATAGAGCCCAAAAGAACAGACTAGACACATTTGACGTAGAAAACATTGTTACATAACAGAGCTTAAACTGGCCTACTTCACATCTATACACTTTGTTACTGATTGTTGTCACATGACGTGTTTACTGTCGCCTTGTTGGTTTCCCTGAAGCTATTATTATAACTGAACTGGTCAAACTAATATCTATAAACACAGGGCCTGTGCCTTTTATTGGTTTTTTAAAGGAATTGGATAATAACGCTTTGTTTCCCTTTACATTTTCACAGGCAGGGGCAGCCTTTTTCTTTCCCATTTGTCTGTGGCTGCTATGAATGTGTCGTGTCCCAGAAATGTAAACAGCGAGCGCTCACCAGCTTGCCCTTATCGCTGCCTTTCCATGTGGTGATGGCGAGCTCCAGCAGGTCAATGTCCAGAACACACACATAGTCTGTGTGACACAAAAACACACAGTGGTTGTTATTAGGGTGACAGCCATTGTTATTTATGTAATTTATAATAAACTACTGAATCTGCCCTTATAAAAAGACGTGCCAGACTGTAAGATGACTTCATTTACTAACACCTGTCAGAAAAGTTACTCAAGTACAAACGCTTTTACTAAAGCAGCAGACATGTTTAACTTCTTTAAAAGTCAAGTGAACTTTAGATTACATTTTCTTACCCAAAAAGAATCACCATAACTAGGTGAAGCTGCTGCTATAGTGGGTATACAGTGGGCATTTTTAAACTGGGTTGTATGAGTTCCATACTAGGTGTATACTTATAGATAATGGCGGTCAGCACGCCCAATTTGGAGAAACGGAGAGAAGTAGAGGGGCAGGAGCAAGGCAATGTATTGCTGTGGAAAGCAGCAATACATCGTGTTATAGCAACAACAAAAAAGTCAGTATTTCTTTAGGGGAAACTATATTTAGGTTCATTGCTTTGCCTTGCTGTCAGAAGACCTTTTCATCAAACTGAAGCCGTTTGACATTCTTTCTTTGAAGACCCCAGACTCCTAAAATAAGTAGTGTAACCTCGCAGAACTCAGGAGTTGCCTGTCTACCGCTTCCTCGACAGGTTGTTTGTTTTATTTTGTGAATTTGGTCAGTCCAGCAAGATCAGCAACTCCTGTGTTATGCGAGGTAAGTTACTGTTTTGGTCGAAGGAGTCTTTGAAGAGATATTTGTAGGTGGCCATTTTTTTAGGTGGTTAAATATGTTTTG
This sequence comes from Pseudochaenichthys georgianus, assembly GCF_902827115.2. Lineage (NCBI taxonomy): Eukaryota > Metazoa > Chordata > Actinopteri > Perciformes > Channichthyidae > Pseudochaenichthys > Pseudochaenichthys georgianus. The sequence continues at coordinate 17,118,969 of NC_047512.1, forward strand.
CTGCTGCCCCCATCCACAGCCCCACATTGCTTGACTTGCGTTCCATAAGGTCTGCTTGCTTCTCCAAAATGGGGTTGTGCCGACACTCCTCTACTGCAGATAAAACGCTGACTTTTACCCCATCTCAGAATATCTGAACTATCCCTTTAAGTGTGAGCTGCAGCTGTTCTGTTGTTGACTTCAGGCTAACCAGCTCCGATATAACTCACACTCACAATGTTGGGAAAGTCTCCATAGACCAAGGGTACGGTATGTGCAACGCAGCTAACAAACATCCCGACACTGTGTTGTTTTCACTCATCAGGAATTAATTTGAACACAAGAGTGGTGGAATAAGTAAAAGTACTAATAACACAATTAAAACAAACCATATTATTAATATTAATCCAGTAACATGTAAAATGCAGTTAAATGTTGTTGCTGGCTGACATAGAGCCGATTTTAATCATTGTTTATTCTGTTCATTGGTTAAATGTACTGTATAACAAAGCATTGTATTTGATACACTCATAAGATGAATATCAAAACATCTTCTTATATAAAGTAACTAAAGTCATCAATGGAATTAATGTAGTGGAGAAAAGTAGAATATTTCCGTCTGAATATAAAAATGAGATACATTTACTTCATTACTTTTCACCACAGATAAAGAGATATAAAGAAACCCACTAGCCAAAGCTTAAAATCAGAACAAAAAAAACCCACTCTCGGTCATGTGACTAACCTCTCCTCAAGTCCACAACGTCAGTCTCACATTTGTCAGAGAGGTAGAGAGCAGAGTCATCCAAGATGAATCTGACAAAAACATAACAAAAACAAAACTTAGACAACAATCTTACACTGAGTCACCAGCTCATATAATGTGATACAAACTGACAGCATTTAAAAAATATGTACTCTTTATTGGACCCCTGTCATGTTCAGTTAGAGGTGGACTGTACCTGAGGTGAAAGGTGGCCGTGTCTACGATGATGTTACTGGACAGAGAGAAGGACTCCGCTGTGAACAACACGCGCAGCGGCAGGTACATAGGTCTGGGAAACAGGAAAACTAAATAAATGATCATTTTACCAACCTTTTTTAAGTCCATTTTAATTGAATAACATTTACTTTACAGGTATATCAATTAGTTTAGAGTCAAACATATAGATATAGAAGACACATATATGAAATACTCTGCATAATTGAAATGTCAATATTCTGACACTAATATTTTGCACATTCTATGTACAATTTTTGCACTAATGTAGTACATTCTCAAATATTGAAGTGACTGTTATTTTGTATATATTGATTGTTGTGTTTTTATTTAGGTCTTAATGTGTGCACATGTACAAATGTGTCTTTGATTCTGTGTATATATATATTACATATTTCTATATACATTTGTTTTTTATATTCGGGATTGTGGAAAATGGTATTTCGATCTGTCTGTACACACATACTGGAAGATTGACAATAAAGTTGACTTTGACTTCTATAGTAACTTTTCAGCCAACCCTACAATGAACACATACATAAAAAAAACTGTTTATAATCCCGTCCTAATCCTACAGCACTCATACGTGCTATAGCAAACAGACATGCACACAAGCAATGCTTTAAGACAGTTTAAAAAACCTAATGAAGTTGCCACGGATCTGAGGCATATTATTTACCTGTAGTCGACCGCACAGGTAGCGAGGTGTGTGTGGAGGACAGTGATGACGGCGGGGGCTGTGTATCCCAGAATGGGATCATCAATGACATCCACAAAGTCCACCAGCTGTGACAAACAAACACAGAGTCAGCTGGCAGGCGAAACAGCCAAAGACAAACATTTTGAACTCGACCACATCATTTAATTTGGTATGGTTTGCATTTTTATGCACAACCCAAATGGTTTAACTAGAAGATAAAGCAGAACAAATTGCTGAAATAATAATAATTAGGCTGCAGCCTTATTGGGTAATTCAATTTGTCATTAAATCAAACTTTACTGGCTGTAATCATCTTTTGGAGCAAAAACAGGAAAACAATTCTAAATCCGGTGATTTAGTACTGGAGGGAACGCAGGCTGGTGTTACTGCACAGACAAGATAATGTTCATGTGTGCAAGATCTCTGTATTCTTCTTTTGTATACCATGCCAGGGCCCTGCCTGCCAGTAGCTTTGCCGATATCTGTGTTGATAGGTAATAGATTAAGAGCGGTGAATCAGCTTAGAAACAGGAAGCGCCCAAACGTTTGTGTGAGTTTATCAAATTTAGCAGTGATTCCATGTCAGCCACAGCTTGTCACTAATTTTTTTACTGATAGTGTATCTAACAAACTTAAACTAGCTTTATTAAATGTCAGGTCTTTGCCAGGAAAAACATTTTTAATCAATGATTTTATCACTGAGCACAATCTTGATTTTATGTTTTTAACGGAAACTTGGATTGAACAAAATAACAGTGCAGCTGTTCTTATCGAATCAACCCCTCCCAACTTTAGTTTTATGAGTCAGGAAAGAATGCAAAAGAAGGGGGGTGGAGTTGCTATTTTGTTCAATGATTCCCTTCAATGCAGGAAGACATCTTATGGGAACTTTGCTTCTTTTGAATATGTGGCCCTTCAGCTGAAATGCTCCTCTCGAGCTCTGTTCCTAAATATCTATAGACCACCCAAATACTGTGCAAGCTTTTTTGATGACTTTACTGAACTGCTGTCTATAGTGTGTATTGACTTTGACCATCTAGTCATTGTTGGTGATTTTAACATCCATGTTGACAACCCCCAGGACAGAGGGGCTAAAGAACTGTTTTGTGTTCTTGATAGCTGTGGACTGACTCAGCATGTGACGGAGCCCACGCACAATAAGGGGCACACTCTGGACTTCATTATCTCAAAGGGTCTGAATATCTCTAAGGTTGTGGTGACTGATGTTGCACTCTCTGACCATTCCTGTGTTTTCTTTGAGAGCTCTATTTCTGTTCACACAAATGTTCAAAAAGAGGTAACCACAAAGCGATATTTAACTGAAAATACTAGGGAAATGTTTACTCAGAATTTTTCTTCCACACTTGCCCCTGCTAACATCTCAGTAAAAGAGCTAGTAGATCATTTTAATTCAAAAATTATAAATGTTATAGATGCCATTGCTCCAACTAGGGTAAAGGAAGTGACTTGGAAGAAAATATCTCCATGGAGAAAGGCCATGACCGTGAGAGCAGAAAAAAGAGAGTGTCGAAAAGCTGAACGCAGGTGGCGAAAAACAAATCTCCAGGTTCACTTTGAAATCTATAAAGAGAGACTTGGCCTTTATAATTTGGAATTGAAAAACGCACGACAGTCTTTCTTCTCTGACATCATTACCAAAAACAATGCACGTGCCTTGTTTGCTACCGTCGACAGACTAACTAACCCCCCAGTGTCAGTAGCCTCTGAATTTCTATCCTCCAGGGCATGCAATGATTTTGCCTCCTTCTTCACTGACAACATTCAGAAAATCAGACAAGCAGTCAGTGCCTCTGCATCAGGTACAGCAACTGTGTTGTCCCTGTGTCCACCTAATATCAATTCAAACACCATGACACAATTCCATCAGATTAATAATAAAAACCTAGAGGACATTATTCAACTTCTGAAATCCTCCTCCTGCTGCCTTGATATTATTCCAACAGGATTTTTCAAAGATGTTTTTCGTTGCATGGCCTCAGATCTACTTCCTATAGTAAACAAATCTCTTCACTCAGGTGTTTTTCCACAGGCCCTGAAAACTGCAGTCATTAAACCGCTCTTAAAAAATAATAATCTAGATGCTTCAGTAAGGAACAATTACAGGCCCATATCAAACCTCCCATTTCTAGGTAAAATCATTGAAAAAGTTGTTTTTCAACAGTTGAGTAAATTCTTGCATTTAAATAACTGTTTCGATGTGTTACAGTCAGGCTTTCGTCCAAACCACAGCACTGAGACTGCTCTGGTAAAGGTCTTTAATGACATCCACTTAAACACAGACAGTGGCAGAACTTCAGTGTTAGTATTATTAGATCTCAGTGCTGCGTTTGACACTGTTGACCACAACATATTACTCGACCGACTAGAAAACTGGGTGGGACTTTCGGAAATAGTTCTAAATTGGTTTGAATCCTACTTAAAGGACAGAAAAAACTTTTGTTTCTATAGGTAAATATAGTTGTCTGTGTTGACAAATATGACATGTGGGGTACCTCAAGGCTCCATCTTGGGGCCTCTTCTCTTTAACATCTACATGCTACCACTGGCTCAGATAATGAAAAACAACAAAATAAGTTACCATAGCTATGCGGATGACACACACATTTACGTAACAATTTCACCAGGAGACGATGCTCCAATTCAAACACTGAGTAAGTGCATTGAACAAATCAATGACTGAATGTGTCAGAACGTTCTCCAATTAAACAAAGATAAAACTGAGGTAATGGTTTTTGGAGCCAAGGCTGAACGTATAAAAGTTAGCGCTGAGCTTCAGCCTGCAATGTTCAAAACAACAGGTAAAGCCAGAAATCTAGGTGTAGTCATGGACTCTGACCCGAGTTTCAACAGTCACATTAAAACAGTTACTAAATCAGCCTACTATCACCTAAAGAATATATCTAGGATTAAAAGACTAATGTCACAGCAGGATTTGGAAAAACTTGTCCATGCTTTTATCTTCAGTAGACTGGACTACTGTAATGGTGTCTTTGCAGGTCTCACTAAAAAATCTATTAGGAAGCTGCAGCTGATTCAGAACGCCGCTGCTCGAGTCCTCACTAACACTAAGAAAGTGGATCACATCACTCCTGTTCTGAAGTCTTTACACTGGCTTCCTGTGTGTCAAAGAATAGATTTCAAAATACTGCTGCTGGTTTATAAAGCACTGAATGGTTTAGGCCCAAAATACATTTCTGACCTACTGCTAAATTATGAACCATCCAGATCTCTCAGGTCTTCAGGGACTGGTCAGCTTTCTGTCCCCAGAGTCAGAACTAAATATGGTAAAGCAGCGTTCAGTTATTATGCTCCAAATATCTGGAACAAACTCCCAGAAACCTGCAGGTCCGCTGCAACTCTTACTACTTTTAAATCCAGGCTGAAGACTTTTCTTTTTGTCGCTGCTTTTAATTGAACTATTCATATCTTAGACTGCACTTGAACTTTTATCCATGTATTTTTTCTTTTAATGTTTATTTTATTAGCTTTTCTTTTTAATGACTGATTTTAAATGCCATTTTCTTAATGTCTTTCATTTGTTGTAAAGCACTTTGAATTGCCTTGTGTTGAAAAGTGCTATATAAATAAACTTGCCTTGCAGGTCCGCTGCAAATCTGACTACTTTTAAATCCAGACTAAAGACTTTTCTTTTTGCCGCTGCTTTTAATTGAACTATTCACATCTTAAACTGCACTGTAACTTTTATCTTTCTATCTATCTGCCATTTTCTTAATGTCTTTTGTTTTTTGTAAAGCACTTTGAATTGCCTTGTGTTGAAAGGTGCTATATAAATAAACTTGCCTTGCCTTTTGAATACTTCATTTCTTGATAGAAAGTTGTTGACTGTTCTGCATTATGTTTGTCTGAAATATGTAGGGACAATATTTCCCCATTCTTAGCACCTCTACAATGGCAACCAGTTAGATTCAGAGTTGATTTTAAGGCTGTTCTCTTTGTTTTTAAAGCACGGAAAGGTTTAGCCCTGAGGTATATTGCTGCCCTTTTATCCTTGTCATGCTAGTTTAGCAAAAGCCACAGTTGCAAGCCCATTTTCAGAATATACAGTCGATTGCAAACTGTACAGTATTATACTACTCTGACGCACTCTGCTCCATTTCTGCAAGAGAAATAAGCATATCCCTCTCAACATCGCAGTCCACATTCATACATTTATATTTCTGCATGAAAGTGGAATGTCAAAAATGTGTGTCTAAAGAGAAAATAATGCTTTTTCTGGCATCAAATCATTCAATCTGACATAAACGTCCACGAGAGCTGAAAATACTTCAGCTGTTTCTCTTTCCAAGTTTACAACTTCAGTGGGCAAGTAATCATGAAATATGTAAAACACCATGAAATGCCCAGACTATAAATAAAACAGAAAGTGAATGATACATTGCCAGTAACTGGTTGTGCAGGGAAGGAAATCAACACTATTGAGGAATAGAAAGATGTTGAGAGACTCTACTCTCCATAAAGGCTTGTGTCTTTATGTTTTCTCATACTGCTGCTCACCTGCTCATGCCAGCTGTGATTGGTCGGTGCCATGAAGTGCCTCATGGTGGCACCTTGAAGTCGAAGGGCAACTAGGAACTCCTGAAAGGAGAGATGTAAACATTGTTTCATTTCAAACTGGCAACAGAAGCAAAACCAGGTGTTTATAGAGTACGTACCTTAACACCCCTCTGTGGGTCCAGTGTGACTTTGATGGCTGTGGACAACATCTGTAACTCCCCCTCCTTTCCGCTCACACTGCTCACCCCCACCTCTGTGGGGTAGATGGTAGGGTCCAAGTGCTTTGGGGGATTGAATTTGGGTATTTCCAACCGCTGTGGGATGGGGGTGTCTTTCACCACCGCTGTGTTGGGGTAGCAAACAAAGTTATGACCACGATGAACATTAAAAGAGCCATTCTGATGTTTCCATGTCAGTGTGTAATCTGCAGTAGATGGCGGGTGGTACGCCACAGTTATGAGAAACAGACTGAGGTAATCAATGTCCTGCTCTGAATGGGGGCACAATGTCTTCTAATGTATTTTAGCTACCAAAATAATTTGAGTGTAAGCTATATAACAAAATGTCCTTGCTTTACCTCGCTGGAAGACAGATATACAGTCTGTGTTTCCAGCATGGAGCTGAATTAGTTAAATATATACACTCTCTTAAAAGCCATCAGACTCCTGAAAAAGTGTTTTTACCTCCCAGAACACAGAAGTTACTGGTCTACTGATGCCCCAATCGTTTTTCTATTTGTGTTATTTTTTAACGTTTTATTTTGGATTCAACATCGTCGCAAAATAGATGCTCTTAAATATGTTTTGCTTCTGGCACGTTCACAGCAGTATAATGCTTCTTTTTTAAATTTATATATGGAGAGTGGGTGTGTGTCGACTGCCCTCTATTGACTGTAATACACCGACATGGTACAAAATATAACCCCCAATTTAAAACTATCCCTCAACATTTTCTACATTGCATCCAATCTACCTGAACATTAATTAACAATCAAATGTTTGCAAACAACATAACAATGTTTACCTTTATGGTATAGCTCCACTCGTCGGCTCTCTATACACAGGAAATTGAGATTGGGGTCGTTCTGGTGCTGCGCCACGCTGAATATCTTCCCCCCTTCCAGGTCAAGCACAATTTCCCCATGACTCTGGTCCTCCTGAAGCAATGAAATACAATTGAAATATATTAAAAAGTCAAAGCAATCAAACATTGTAAATGGACCAAGCCAGATCAGTTTTTAGGTTGTGTAAATAAAGTCCAGTCTTAGGTCCAGAAGTTGTGATATTGGGAGCCGCTTACCTTCTTGTCTGTTCTGGTTTGCAGGCGCCCTTTGCTGATGATCACAGTGAGGGAGAGGAGGCTGAGGTTGTGGTTGGGACGGGGAGCTTTTGTCTTTCCAGATGAATCACTGGCCAAGAAGAACTGAGGGTCGTCCTCGTCTGAATCAGAGTCTATGGTAGAGAGAGAAGACATATTAAGCTTGCTTAGTTAATAACAAATGTTTTGGCAGGTTGGTATTATATCTGTTTTGCTACATGATGTTTTTCCATCAAAGCAGTCAAACTCACCCAGTCTAAAGGCCGACTTGCAGAGCTGGAACTCTTCGTGGTGCTGGCGGCTGTGCTCGGGGCTGCTGGCGGAGGGGGGGGGCGGCTCCCACATCAACAGATCATTATTGATCCTTTTGGACAAAGGGGAGGGTGAGGAACAATAATGTTACTTCAGATGCAGTATTCAAATATGAACAAACGTGGAAGGTATTTCTAACAAAACAGTCCTACATAAGCAGTTCTGAGGACAAGAGCAGTACAAAAAAAAAACTTGACCAAATTCTGTGTTTAACTTGTCCAACAATACAAATATATTCTCTTGAAGATAATATACAACATACTGTAGTGTCGACGTACCTGTTGTAGAAGCTCTGGAAGGCCTGTTTGCTGGGCAGGAGGATGTAGGCCAGCGGCAGGTGGATGTCCACCGCACACTGACACTGAGCGACACACTGCGCCTGAAACTGACGCATCTCCTCGGGGTCGGCTGGAATCACCATCTAAAGAAAGAAAGGAAGTAGGAGGAGAGACGGGGAGGGATGAGTTTGGTCTGAAATTGTGATAAGATGGCTGATAAATAGGTGTTCTTTGTGCGCACCTCCTCAGTCTCAAACATGGTGCGGTTGGAGGAGAACGGGGAGCTGGTTTTGTCGTTAATTTCACAGTGACTTTCAAAGAAGGCGGCCCCCAGGTCACTGATGAGGTTCATCCCCCCCAGACCTGCTGCCGGGCCCTGAGGGTCCCCTCCACGCACATGCACCGATATCCTGCCCACAGGAAGAGCAAAGTGAGTGATAATGGCTTGTGGGACAGAAAGCATTTATATTTTGTCTCATTTCAAGAGCAAGAATGATTGATTTCACATGACAACTTTTCCTTTAAGAGAGCTTTGCTACTGTAAAGTGCTGAGTTAAATTAGAAAGCTTTATTAATCTCCGCCAGGGAAACTAATTTGTCACTTAATTAACTCAGACATACATTCACACTACACAGCAGATACAAATACAGAGAACAACAAATACATATCTATAAAGAGCCATTTGAGACATAATTAACATCTGAAAGAAGCTACATCTAGAGTCCACATAAACAAAGTAAACACAGTGTAATGGATGTCACTCAAGAAACAAGAACATTTTCTATATATCTCTCATATTGTGAATGATGTATCTATTCCTCTCATAATAACCATGACTAACCTCGGTGAAGAGTCGCGGTTCTTCTTCACTCTGATAAAGGGGAAAGAGCCGCCCTCCCAGCCCTCGTATGACCCTGGGGAGACACAACACATAATTTCTCTGTCGGCATTTATTTATACGGGAAGGGAATAACTGTAGCTTTTACAGCTTTTAATAATGAATTGTATTCTATAGAACTTCGTGCAACAGCGAAAACTAAAAGAGCTACTGTCAACCTTACATATGAAGCCCTTAGCAACATTGAAAACACATTGGATTGTCTCCGTCAGGCATTGGTCAGTGTACTGTCTCATGAATATTCAGTCAGCTACTGTACAGGGCTGTGTGTTTTCCCACCATGCAGGTCAGTGAAGGAGGCCTCCAGCAGCTGTGTGAGGCAGGGGGCCCACGGCTCCCCCACCGCAGGCTGCTCACTCTGGAGGTCCGGGGCCTCCTGGTGCTTCAGCTCCAGCTCCGTCAGCTCCAGCACGAGAGTCTCCTGCCGCACTGCCCTCTGGGTAGGAGGGCGACGCTTAGGGAGGGGCCGCAGGTCGGGTATGGGGAAACGAAGCCTGAGGATGGCGTGTGGGGAGAGGAGGGAGAAGGAGGAGTACAGCTCGCTGCTCTGGGTCTGAGGAGAGAAAGGGAAAAACTGGTGAACAAGGATTTTAAGATATGATTCATTCACAGGGTTACAGACAGTAGTCAGTTTTGTGGTAGTCACTATTTAAAGTGGACCCATCATGCTATATTTGAATAATATATTGTAGGGCCATACCTATATAAAACATGTCTGTGAAGTTTCTTTTTCAAAATACCAAACAGATCATGCATTTTAGCCATGCCTCATTTCGCTCCATTCCAGCCCTGTCTTCACAAGGGCTGATTCTGTGGCAAATGAGCTGCAGCTGACCACGCCCCCCTGCAAAGGAGGGGGGCGAGGCACAAGCGTCATGTTACCATGCTGTTACCATGCTGTTACCATGCTGTTACCATGCTGTTACCATGCTGTTACCATGCCACGCAACCTCTCATTCCCCTGATAGGTGGAGAGTTGCCCATATAGGCAGAGCTCCCCGTTTCTGACGTCAGAGATATTTCAAATCTGTATCAGTCTGTATCAGATCCGTTGCAGCCCCGTTTTTAGAGATTTGGGTACGGAGGAAAAGAGAGAGGGTTGTGTTTTCTGACACTTGGTGAGTTCCCTGACACACCGGGGACACATATTCATGTATAAAAAACTTACAAAAGTACATTTCCCTTTAAGCTTTACCTGCAGGCAGCAGCAGAAAAACGTATGAAAACTGTTTAACTGTACACTATATGAAGAACATTTTTACCACTTTGTACCACCTGTGAGACAGCTCTTCTTAATCTAAACTAACCAAAATCAGAAAAAAATAAAAACCAGAAACAACTTAAATCTGAACCAAAAAGTTCTTGTTTTCTTTTACGGAAATGCTGTTCATTTTTGTGTCAATAAAAGCATTATTCTATAATAAATATATGTATTGTTTTCAATTGTCATGCGGACTGAACTTTGACGTATTCCTTCTAAGCACTGTGTTTGCATGCATGTGTCTAATTCAGTTACTGATTACTGTATTTTTTAGGGCTCTTCTTTTAAGTAAATATTTTTCCTTATGCTGAAATAAATGCATATAGGGTCCCACCTGCATGAGTCCCGGTGCAGCAGTGTCTGTGGGACAGTGGGCGAAGGCCTTGCTCAGGTTCCCCAGGCGAGTGAGGATGTCCAGGTCGAGCTCAGCGCTCAGCTCTGCCAGCTCCACCCGCACTACACTGTCCCTCCGCACCACTCGCTGTTTACCCTGCCGACACACACATCACACGCACATATTATGGGATAGATTGATATGTTTGTCAGTAACTATGTAACAATGGTTTTTAACTTGAACATGCACATATCAAGTCATGGTTGGCAAGTGTGTATAAATACGTACTTTACGCATGTGTTTCTCAGTGAGGCCATAGTGTAGTTGTGCACATGGTCTGGCTGCAGCTCCAACTGTGAACAGACCGGCTTTCTGGAACTGAAGCAGCTGACAAAAGACAGAAAGACACACACTGTTCTCTCAAATCTCCCTTATCATCAGGGAAAGAGAACAACAACCATAAACTGCTTTCACAAAGCAGGAGCAAGTTGACTTAATTATTATAGAGATTCCTTTTACATCCCTTCTACACGACATCTTTAATTACCAATGCTGGCTCCAGTCAAACATACATATCATTGATTGTAGTACAAAAGAAAGACAAAGAACAGCTGTGACAGACTGAGATGTCTGATCTTATAATGACCATTTGCGATCGCTTACTGTTTATATTGTTTGGTTATGGCTACATTGAAAATATAATGACCAAATATGGACAACCAAACAAAGAAAAAACCTTGGCATGAAGATGTATTTATGTTTAAAGTTTTAGAGTGAACACAGCCACAGTGAGCATCAGACTGACTAATAGATTATATACCTCGCTGTATTGGGGCTTCCCGTCCTCCCAGAGGCACTCTAACAGTTCCAGTCTGCTGAAGGAAAGGTCAGAGGTCACGGCCCGGTTGTGGCGTGACCCACTCCGCATCTCACAAGCAACCTGCACTGCTGCGCCTGTCACTCTGGGGAAGAGGAATCAAGGATAAGTAAAAAAAGAATATTACCTTCAGCATGGTTTTTTGCATTTCAGAAACTAAATTTGTTTATTAAGAAAGGGAAGTCTTTCAGTATCTTCAACTAAATCTTTAATGACATTTTCACCTTCCAAAAGCCCCTTGTTATATTAACACTTCACGTCAAAATAACCTTTCTCTCTGTAATTGTTGTAAAACAAAATCATTTTGGAAGCTATGTCCACATAAATAACTCACAAAAGGCCAAAATGTTTTTCTACCTGAGATGGGATTGAGGGCAGGCCTTGGCGAAGCCGCCTCTCAGATGGTGGAAGTCCCTCTCGCTGAACATGCTGTCCTTAAAGAAGGCCAGCTCTCGGAAGAACACCTGAGACACCTGAGCCAACGACGTGGCTTCGTCAGGATTAGAGGGCGGGTCCTCCTGCAGCAGGGTGAGGGTGAGCCCACCGAGTGTCAGACGCAGCAGAGCATCCGGCTTCAGCTGCTCCGCTCCGCTGTGGGAGCGTCCTGCAACCGAGAGGGTTAATGCTCAGTTTTTTGGTTAAAACGATACTTTGGGGGAAGTCTGATGGCATACATTCTGAAAAGAATATAAACAATCTGTCGGAAATGGTCATAAAAAAATAATAACTTTGAGGACAAACCACTACTTGATATGTCTGCGTCCTTCAAAGCTCAGCACTGCAGTGTTTTACCTCTGGTCCGGCCGCTTGCCTGGGGTAGACTCGACAGACAGCCCGCTAAAGGATGCCTCCTGGGACCGTTCCCCATGCCCTGGCAGGAAGAAATACTAGTTGAAATCAGACTGCTTGAGATTTGATGGGTACATTTAAAACTCAAGGTCTGGGTGTTGTTCTCTGTGTTTTAGAGCACACATAATACCATAAGATATCTTGAGCTAAAACCCTTTGACGGCTGTACCTGTGAAGACAGTGATGCCGGCTGTGTGAAGCTGGACAGACTGTGTGTCGAGGACTCCATATCGCTGTCTGAGAACTCGCTGCCAGAGCGCACAGACGTCACGCTACTGCTCATTCCAGCAGGACACATGGAGAAAAACATCTCTGCAGGTACACACACAGACACAGAGTGACAAGGTAAATACTACAATGTCATACTAACACTTCAGGGTAGGTGGCTGAAGGGTAATGAACGTCAGGATTGTTAAGGTCATTTCCAGATCACCACTACTTGACAATCAAGCTTCCTATCGTTGAGTTTTTGTATATACTGACAGACTAAAAAAACTTGAATATGTCAATAAAACCTTTGGCTTGCAACAAATAAATGAACATGTTTGACAGCAATATTGACATCAGGCACGATCAGCTCATTCTAAATTCTGCTGAATATCAAATCAAACTCCTCATCGAACAGACAGCTATCAACTGACTGGCTGCACTTTGCACTGCTACAGGCAGTATGAGGTGATTATGTATCTCAGACATATTTCATATCATACATCTGAGAGTTTATAAGTGGACTTTTGCTTCCCTCAGTACCTCCATTCTCCTGGCAGGTGACGTAGGGGTCCAGGTCGGGCTCAGTTTCCCACTCTCTGTCTCTGGGACTGGAGCCCAGCTGCTTACTGAGGTCCTCCTCAATCAGACGCAGGTCATCTGAGTCCAAGGGCCGACTGAGGGCTCCATCACACTTAGATTCTGTCTCTGAGGGGGAGGGGACAGACAAACATATTTATGAATGTGTGAGAGAGCAGGGATTAGAGTGGGACCTCACACTCATGAGGAATTTACAGATGTGTGTGTGACCCTCCAAGTCTGAACTACAGAGGAAACAACACACACTTATTGTCTTAGAGTCTTTCTGTCTCTGAAGAATTGTACATTATTGGTGCTAAAGCCTGAGGGCGTTAGTGATAGTAGTACATGATAAGCAGTACATTTGTTGTTTTACTTAGTGACTGCATGCATGAATGTAGGCATCATTTGTACATTTTACTCATCGTACAAGTGGAGAAGCTGGTATTTGCTATGTCGTTTGTGAACAGAGAATCACTCGTTTAATCATAACAGGCCCCATCATGACCTGACAAAACTCTGACTGATTCTTTAAATCAGCCATTTCAAGCTGAACCTTTTAAATCATAGGGGCAAATCACTTATCTTGTTACATTCCATAAACACCTGTAAACATTTAACTTATATAATTGAAACAATTCAACATCATCATTTTTGGAGGTTGGAAACAATCATATACATATATTTGTGAAACCTAATTTGTATTTCCGCCAGCATAGAAATACCAGGTTTAAAAAGAAAGCACATGCGTGGAAAATAAAAGGCACAGCATTCAAATGTTGGCTATGTGTCACAGCACTGAAATAGAGTCCAGAGCCTATTTCAAGAAGAGATTGAAGGGCTATCTACTAATGACCATGTACCCTTGTGAACTGTGAACCCTAATGTAATTGTATCTCATGCTTTGCACTGGTGGGTGTCTTGTGCACTCATCCTTGGCTGAGATTGATATTGAAAGTGGATGACATTGTTGATGATGTTGGAGATTGTTGATGACATTGTTGATGATGTTGTTAATGATGTCAGGACTTATGTCTTGAATGTTGTTGTATTATTGTTGAATTGTTTTAAGTGTCGGACCCCAGGAAGAGTAGCTCTTGTCAAGAGCAATAGCTAATGGGGATCCTAAATAAACATAGACAAACATAAAGCACTGTACCGGTGTCTATGCAGAGAGCTGCCAGCAGGTCTGTCAGGTGGGTTATTTGATCTGGAGACAGCAGCATGTGGACACAGCCCACCTTGCCGTCCAACTCAAACTGAGGAACATAGAAACACAGACAGGTGAGGAGTGTGTGTGTGTGCGCGTGCGTACACACACACACACACACACACACACACACACACACACACACACACACACACACACACACACACACACACACACACACACACACACACACACACACACACACACACACACACACACACACACACACACACACACACACACACACACACACACACACACACACACACACACACACACACACACACACACACACACACACACACACACACACACACACACACACACACACACACACACACACACACACACACACACACACACACCTTTGGTCCAGGCAGCATGTCGTTCTGTTTGATCTTGACGGTGGTCTCGATGAAACCGGAACAGCTTCCTATGAGCAGCGGCTGAGACGGAGGGCAGGGAGTGGATTTCAGGGGCTTCGCCTTCTCTTCATCTTCCTCCTCATTATCATCTCCTTCTTCATCTTTTTCCTCTTCTTCCTCTTCCTCCTCCTCCTCTTCTTCTTCTTCTTCTTCTTCTTCTTCTTCCTCCTCTTCCTCCTCCTCCTCCTCCTCTCCTTCACTTGCCGTTGCTGATTCAGGGTGTTGCCGCTTAAGAGGACCCTAAGACATGAGGAAAATCGATGAGTTTTTCTCGTTATAAATGACATGTTTTTATATTGATATAAATTGTATTGTGATTCTCCAAGTTAACAAGACTCTACGTTCCCTTTTTGACAAGACAGATGTAAATGATTACTTTGAAACAGTAGCAAGTGAGTAAAGTTACTCTCCAGCATTGTGGGATTAAGGAACGGGTTTATCAAGGTCTAAATAGCTGGAGATGTTTAGTTATCAACCACTTTGATCCACATCATCGTTTTCTTAAGAATCATTCTTTAATATTTGTTGTTTTTAGTTAGTCAAATCTTTCATGATTCTTCTAAAATGTAGATGAATAGATCAATTATAAACTTACATAAATAAAATAGTGAAATAAGTAATAAAATAGATACAACGATCACACATAAAGAGTAATCAGCAGTCACCTGTACTTTGCCGGTGCTGTCGTAGAACAGCTGCACAGCGCTCAGCTGGAGGATCTTGTGCAGGAAGGCGGGCGGCTGGTGGATGTCCACAGGCACGGCCGTCTGACTGGCTGGATCTCGCACGGCCTCATCAAAGTACTCCAGCCTGGAGAACCATTTAAACAAACACAGAAATGGTTTAGTCAACGGTCAAATTTCTCAGTGCAAATGGGAAAGAGTCCCACGTGCATTGTGACAGCAAACAAAATGGTTTATGGTAATGTGATTTCGTTATTTAGAATGACTTAAAACTCCCTTTGGTGCATTGTAAGGAAATTATATTTAGGTTTTAAACAAATATACCTGAAAAGGATCAGATAGCACTTTTACTGTAACATGCTTCGCAGGACTCAAAACAGTTGTTCTGTAAAAGCATTTGAGAGGACGTAGCCCTCTGTTTACTGACCCCAGATCAACAGCCTGAGCAGCTTTGACAATGAGCCACAGAAACAACAGCGGGACAGTGACACACTTTACAAAATGGAATCACAGTCATGTGGCTTCAACAGAAATAAACATAGCAGTGGCTAACCGGTGTTTTATGTCTTGTAATTGCATTGTTGAGGAACCGTTGACACCATTTGTTCCCGATCATATACACTACACCGTAGGAGTAGTGTATATGCTCTGACATTCAACCTTTTGAATCACTGCTGTTGGGTTTCAACTAATAGAAATATCCACATAAAAGAGGTTCAGCCTGCTTTTTGAGGTATTTCCCTTTTTAACACTCACAGGAGGTTGCTTAAATGTCTTTCTGTGATCAGTAATATTGGAACTCTCCTACTTCAGCACTTATAAGAAAGAGGAAAGGCAAAAAATGAAGCCAAGCATTAGATGTAATCTTCTGTCTGCTTTTCAGCAGATAAGGAGACGAGGCCTCTGCTCAGTCGTAAACTTGCACTCCTTGGCCTTGTCTTTACAAAAACAGCCTCAGCGTGAAGCACATTTTAAACAGGGTCAGTGTTGACGACGTCAGTCACCTGAAGAGACTTTTATCAGTAGCTACAAAGGACTGCAGTAAGTTGTCGTCAATATGGGATGTTAGGGAGGCCGTAACCTTCACATTGATGAAAATGTTGCGACAGTTAGTTAACTGGTAGTATGACTAAAAACCAAATCATGACTTTTTTATAGAAATAAATTATGTTTCCAATCATTTGATGTAATTCACTGCATGTTTGACACAACTTCTTAACAAATGTCAACTAGAGCTGCAGGGATTAGTCGAGTCAATGTTTTTACACTTAAAATTGAGCACTAGATATTTTGTTTATCAATTAATTATTCAAGTGTTGTCTCTGACAGGAAAGGCTTTAATCATTACGAAGCTGTGAGGATATGAATCTGGAAGCTCTTATTTGTATGATGGGAAACATTTAGAAAGTAATGCTGACAGTTAGGGCTGCAGCCAGTGTTGGGAGTTATGCAGTGTCTACCGGCACTGTGACTGGCGGGCATCAGACGTACCAGGTACTGAACACATAAAGAGAATCCAGCAGCAACATGCGGGACTTCACCATCATTTAGGAAGTTTAAAGGTTCATCCCGAGTAGCTTCTTTGATATCCTATTGTCAAAAGGGCTTTAGGGCCTGTTTCCCCCAATAACAAGGGCTGTCTTCTTTACAATGCCCACTTATGAGCACACTTTTACAAAAAGGCCAACACTACATCGTGACCCAACAGAGAAATAATGGGGAAGAGTTTGTGTTGTATTAACAAATAGACAATAAAGAATTTTAAAATACAAAATAAAGGACACAAATTATGAAGGAGGTGAAATAATGAAAACATGTTTTGTTTTCTTCTCTGCAGCTTATTTGAATGTTGAAAAAGGAGCTAGGACGTACCGTTTGATGTGCATCTCTAAGGCCACGCCTGTTTCCAGGTCCAGGGGCTGGTGCTCGATGCGAACGATAGTGTCTATGAAGGTGACTTTAATACGACGAAGGACTGGAAACACAGATGAGATGAGAGACAGACAAAGGTTTATCAGCACTGAACTGTTAAATAAGCTCTTCTTGTGTGTGCTCAGATTGGTCATTTAATTGAAGAATATTCCCACCAATTGACATTATGACCGTGGGGAAACTTTGATGTCGGTTTTCACGACTTCGCTTCATCGCAGAGTTTGGGAACACACAGATTTGACTTACCTGTCTCAATGGTTTGTGCAAACATCTCCAGCCCCTCCAGCTGGGGCGGGGGCTCCTCTGAAGCCTCCGGGGGGTCCTTCAGGCACTCCTGAGCCAGCTGCATGCTGGAGGTCATGCTTGATGACCAGCCTTGAGAGTCCCATCCCCCACCTGCAAACAAACCATATGGGGATTTAGTGATGTCTTGCCTTTGACAGAGAAGTAGTGTAAATGACATGTTTGCAAACATAAGTTAACTCCATGGGACATAATGTTTTATAATTAACATTAATAAATTGCATAACATTTAGTTGTCATTATGCTGCTTTCAAATCCGGGTCTCAGTGCTGTACGATACGATACCAGTCACCTCTGTGGAAACATTGGTATAACTGCCTTTTTTAATTTATATTTGAGTGTAGTATGTCTTTTTTTTTCTCTTTAAATAAAGCTGATGATGATGATTGAAATAATCGATGATTTAAAAATATATGTATTTGTTGAATTTTAATTTGTAAACGAAAATGATTAATGACTTATTGTAAGCATACTAAATCTAAAATAAATGTTTTCAATTATAGCTTACTATTTAAAACAAATCAGAATATTCAGTAAGATTAAGATGGACTTTTATTAATCCCTCGTGGGGAAATAGTTTCTCTGCATTTGACCCATCCTAGTGTTAGAAGCAGTGTGCTGCCATTTTGAACGGCGCCCGGGGAGCAGTGTAGGGAACGGTGCCTTGCTCAGGCACTTGGTCTTGCCGGGACTTGAACTGGTGACCTTCCAGTTGCCAAGCCAAGTCCCTATCGACTTCGCCGCCACCACCGCCCTCAGTACATGAACTTTGAGCCTATCTGCAACAAAGGGATGCTTTGTTTAAAATGGTAATAGTACAGTAGTGAGGTATTGCTGTTGTGAAACATGGCCACCAATTATTTAAGAGCTTTGAATGTATCTTTTCTTTATAAATTAAAGATAAAACAAGGTCAGTAATTGATATCTAAGAATGATAATGTATTTCTTAAAGCAAATTACAATTATTTAAATTACTCAAATGTTAGGATATTAAGTGTTCTCTTCTTCATATATGACTTTTAATTGATTATGTTGGGGTTATGAATGTTTTGATTTGATACATGCCACTTTGAGGTCTGTTCTATATTTTCTGAAAATCTATTAAAAAAAGGTATATGTATATAGTTCATATCAGCATATTATTATCAACACATTACTGGAGTAGTTGTCAGTGGTTTGATTATAAGACCAAAAAGGTCTGGACTTGAAGTCCAATGATCTTTCTTGGATCATCACTTACATCCTGTTGTTTACATTTTTTTGTAATGTACCTAAATAACAGATCTTACCAAAGAGACACTTATTTATACTCAGCTTCATAACAAGAGCTCTACACCAAGAATGGTTTGGGAGAACAGTAATAAAAACATGGACAAAGTAAGTCTTTTGGACCACACTTGATTGGACAATCCCTGGAAGAACCCCTTACGCAACAACATGTGGCTAACAGATGCACATTTAGTGTCAAAAGAAGTGAGTCACAGGTTGACTCAACAAGTTGCTTCTCAGTGAACTTACTGGTCCTGTACTTGGGTCGACATGTTATCTGGAGACCAGAAACTTCTAAAGTGCAGTGATCAGTCAGGAGAGCTTGCCAGGGTATGGTCACTGTTATGGTGTTCACAAAGCCATCCACTATCTCCAGAGGAGCCCCAAGAGACTCCAAAAGCTCATTGACCGCCTGAGGTAGAGAGGAAGCAGTGATAAGAAAGACAAAGTGAAAATAAATCTGAAATCCATATCATCATATCACTCTTTATGTAGACTTAAGCAAAGGAAGTGAACAGTAAACATGGCAGGGGGGGAAAGATCTATCCATTCTCAATGTTATAAACTAGATAGACTTGAAGTGCATCTGGTGATATGTTTCTCATGAATGCGTTTCCTCGAAGAAATGCGAGCTAGGTTCAGAGTGACGTTACAGATTGTTGTTGAACTCGAGTGCAGTTGCGAAACAGTCAAGGGTGCATGAGCCCGACAAAAACACGATGCATGCTGATGTGGTGCGGGGCTGACAGCCACCTATCTGTAATAAAATCTCACCCAGACATCGAGGTTGATTTCCTTGATGACACCGCTACCGTTGTACAGGTCCAAACCCAGCTGGTCCAAGCTCAGTCTTTCCTGCAGAAAGTGGCCGAGGTAGTGCTGTAAGAGGTACCGACAGGCCCGCTTCTTGATTGAGCCTGACCAGGGGAAAAGCCAGCGAGACATAGGGCCAGAGAGAGCGGGGAAAGGGAGCAAAGAGGTGGCGGAGGAGAACCAGTACGAGTACAGTCCTCTGGCAACTGCATAACAGACTAACACAAAGTGAGCAAAAACAAGGAATGAGCCACAGCTAGCTGCAGGGGGCTAAGGAAGGGGTAGCTCGTAACTCTCCTCACGGCTTGACACAACAACTCGGAAATCCTTTGTGGCAGGATCTACTAGAATCCCCTGCGACTTTACGACACGCTACTCCTACTGTCTGCCGCTGTCTCGACTCGTATTTTCGGTGTGTTTGTGTCGAATCGGAGCGACAGGTCCCGTTGTTGCGTATCTCTTGTTTCAGGGTTGTTTGTTATCCTACGCCAACTGATGGTATGGTGAACGTACGTACGTGCGTCACGCGTCACGGTGACGAAGCGCAGAACCCGGAAAAGAAAGATGACACCCGACGTAACCTGGGCGCCATTTTTGTAAGGTATATTTTTTAAATATCTAAAATAACCTTTTTAAAACATGTATTTTATTTTGTATTATTCCAACATGAAGGTTTATTATGATTTGGATTCATTTTATTTTAGATATATTTACAGCTCAATCTTTTTTTTTTTAAATTGACCCGAGGCATATAATATTTTTTTTCTTTTCCGAATACATTACTACTTATTAACAGAGCAGTTGATGGTAGCTGGGAAGCTTAATAATGCCATTATACCTTAACATATAGTTGTTTAACATCTTATAATAATAAAATGTCTGCTTTTATTTGATGAATTATTTTATTGTTTATGGTAATTGTTAGTCCCTGGTCTGTACAAAGTAAAGAGTAAACCACTTCTCATTAAATGGAAGGGCTTTGAGTACCAGTTGGAATTTCTGCTCTAACCATTCAAAAATGAGTGAACAGATGGTGTTTGAGGTGTTTTTTTTTTTTAAAGGTGTCCAGAGTGTCTGCATTCCTGATTGCAGAGGGCAGAGAATTCCAGAGGGTGGGGGCTGCGACACTGAAGGCTCTGTTGCCAAATGTTTTTAGCTTGGAGCGCTGGATGGAGAGCAGCCCTTTGTCAGAGGACCGCAGGTGACGAGAGGGGGTGTAGGGCTGAAGGAGGTCAGAGATGTATGGAGGGGCTAGGGAGTGGAGAGATTTGTAGGTTAGCAGGAGGAGTTTGTACTGGATGCGTGACTTGACCGGGAGCCAGTGAAGGTGGATGAGGGTGGGGGTGATGTGTTGCCAGGGTTTAGTGTGGGTGAGGAGCCTGGCTGCAGAGTTCTGGACGTACTGGAGCCTGTCCAGGGCTTTGCTGGTGACCCCGAACAGAACTCCATTGCAGTAGTCCAGACGAGAGGAGATGAAGGTATGAATTAATGTTTCTGCAACGGGGTCGGGGAGAGAGGGGCGGAGTCTGGAGATGTTTCGTAGGTGAAAGAAAGCAGTTTTGACGGTAGACCTGATGCGGGAGTTGAAGGTGAGGCTAGAGTCCAGAGTGACGCCCAGGCTGCGAACCTCAGGGGAAGGGTGGATGGAGCCGCCATCGATGGTGAGGAGCAGATCTCCAACCTTCCGGAGCAGTGTTTTTGGGGCCACGACCATGAGCTCTGTTTTGTTATTGTTAAGTTTAAGTAGATTTTTTGACATCCAGGCTTGGATGTCGCTGAGGCAGTTGACAAGTGACAGTGGGGGTAGCTGAGATGATGGATTGGTACTGATGTAGAGTTGGGTGTCGTCGGCGTAGGAGTGAAAGTTGAGACCATGTCGGCGGATGATTTCACCGAGGGGGAGCATGTAGATGTTGAATAGAAGGGGGCCGAGCACTGAACCTTGCGGCACACCCTGGTTCACAGGGGCTGGGGGAGAGCTGGATTTTCCGATGGTCACAAACTGTTGCCTGTTGGAGAGGTAGGAATGGAACCAGGAGAGGGCTGTACCAGAGGCCAAGGTAGACGGATAGGCGGTTGAGTAGGATAGTGTGGGAGACTGTGTCGAATGCGGCGGAGATGTCCAGGAGGATGAGGATGCTGACGAGGCCTGAATCGGCGGCTATGAGGAGGTCATTGGTTATTTTAATAAGGGCCGTCTCTGTGCTGTGGTTGGATCTGAAGCCTGATTGGAAGGGTTCATAGAGCTCATGGTCGGACATATGATGGTGGAGCTGGGCAGCAACTGCTCTTTCCATGATCTTGCTAAGAAAAGGAAGGTTGGAGATCGGCCGGAAGTTGCTGGGGTTCTCGGGGTCCAGACCAGGTTTTTTGATGATGGCCATCTGTTCACTCAGGCCTTCGGCCTCAACTAAATTATAGTCACTTATTTCCTGCTATTGCTCTGTATGTCTATTATTACCTTTTGTTTTGTTACTTCTCACTGTAAAGCGTCCTTGGGTTTCGTGAAAGGCGCTATATAAAATTTAAATTATTATTATTAAAAAACTTACTTTGCTATAGTAACTATATATATATATTTCTTCCCCCATGCATATACCTTTGGCTGTTTTTGATTAGTGTCAATCAATGGCACTGTGTGCAATTAAAAGTAATTTGATACAAAAAGGAGCTTAATGTATAAAATATTTAGTTACACTCAAAATGATATCCAGTTTATAGCAATTTTCTTTTTAGAAACGTTCAACAGTACGTAGGAGTGGTAGTCGGCTAATAGCCCAATTTGATATATTGAAGGTGCACATTAAAAGTGATTAAAAGCTTAAGACAATGCTATTTACTGGATATCTAGTCCGGGAAACATTTTCAATGACGAGAAAGAAATGTCAAACTCAATTAGTTTTTCTTGCTTTTTCTAGCTTTCTTTCTCGTGTAACAAAATATTTTATTATTGTTAAACATAATACAACAAAACATGAACAAAAGTTAAATCACTCGCCATGACTTTATTCCTATGAACACATGTAGTGATTTCTATACAAATTACCAAAAACAACGACAACCAAGAATGGTATCATAAAATCAGTCCTTAGGTCAAACAATTGGCTATTAAAACAAAACAGTTAACTTGATCTTCATAATGTTGAAAATAACGGGAACATGTAAAGGATATAAGAAAAGCCATAAAAAAAAAATTACTGCAGATTTTATTTCCCAGGACTATGATTCAACTCTTTATTTTATGAACGCAACATCAGGGATCTTGCCATCCGCCTGGAGAGAGAAAAAACAGCATTTCAGTGGTTGCTATAAAAAAAGACCAGATACATGGAAAAACAGAGAGATGTACCATGAACCATTATATTACCTTTAACTGAGTGAAAACTTGCCCCGCTACGTCGAAATTCCAGTTATTGTCTTGCAGACACCTTCAACAGAGAATAGGTGTTAATATACGTTGAATTGAGTAAATCAAATGTAATTACATTGCAAACACTACATGCAGATAAACAAGGATTACTTTTGGGACCATTCCAGGTTCATGCCAGACTTCTGCGAGAAGGCTGTGAGCATCTCCTGGTGCGGTGCAGTGAGGATGGGCACGGGGCTGGACGAGGGAGTGGGAGCGGGGGCGACGAAGGC
This sequence comes from Pseudochaenichthys georgianus, assembly GCF_902827115.2. NCBI lineage: Eukaryota > Metazoa > Chordata > Actinopteri > Perciformes > Channichthyidae > Pseudochaenichthys > Pseudochaenichthys georgianus. The sequence goes on from NC_047512.1 coordinate 17,142,374, forward strand.
TCTCCGGATCTCCTCTGTTGTGGCCATCCGGATGAACATCTGGTCGTTCACGATGCAAAGACTATGGCACAGAAAGAAACAAGATGAACAAAAGAAAGATATCTCCTGGTGGTGAAGTAAAGTGATTGCATGACTTGAGGCAACACAGCTTTATTTGTATAGCAGCTGCCAATCATTTTGACAGTGTGTGCTTACATTAACTCAACTACAACACTAGATGGCAGCATCAATCCTTTAAAACAATCCAACTTTTAATTTTTCCACCCTAAAATAATCTCAATGCAAATCCAAACTTTAGTCTTTGGATTCAAACTGGTAATAAACTGGGGTTTCTGTTTTTGTCACTTGCAAAAAAGGGCAGAAATAATATCTTGTATTTTATTGTTTTGCACATCATGTAAACACAAAAGGTAATATCTTCCAACATCTTGGTGAAAAAAACCCCCCAAAAAGGTAAGAAATTCTCTGATAATACATTTTTAAGATGCATATAGGTGTAATATTCAGATCTCAGCAGGTTATTTTCGAAAAGATTCACAACTGTTGTTACTAAGTAAGTATTATGACCGTTCCTCAGGGAAATTGTGGATGACAACAGGAAGATGATACAAACCATTGGGAGCTCACTAAACGTACCCGTTATTCCCTGCTGGGACTGTGACGAAAACCCGGGAGAAAGCCATTGTCGACTCTCGAGATTTACCATCAACAGCAACTGAAGAAGAAACACGAGACACATTAGCAACAAAATCAACATTACTCATCCTTACAGAGAAGAACAAAACATTTTTATTGTACAATGCCTTGTCTTTTTATGCTGCTGCAACACAAACATTTCCCAAATTGGCATCACTAAAGGACCATCTTATCTTATAAAACATGATGACTGTACAACTTACCTTCTTTGAAGACTCCGCTCACTGTGAATGATAATAGTGTGTTCTGCAAACGGGAAACATATTTGCAGGTTTAGTACAGATACATGACTCCCAGTGAGAGGATAAGGTTAATGACAAGTACTAGCTGAGTCTGACAGAACAAACATGATCTCACCGTGAAGGTGTTTACGTCGACATTAAAAGAGGCAATGTCGTGCTGAGTTTTGGGCAACTCGTTGAGGAAAGCCACCACGTTCAGTCGTGTATGCTTCAGAAGTCGAAACCGAACCGCTAAAAGAGGCAAGATTCAGAGAAAGAAACATAAGGAGGAATCTCAAATCACAGAAATATTCAGTCTCAACCAATTCAGAGACCATGTGAACAGCTCAATAGATAAACTCACTGGTGTCTTTGATCCTCTTCAGGTTTCGAGTGTCTTTGTGATACTCCCCAAGGCTGCTCCTAAAACCAGGAGACAGGGACAGATGGAATACATGTGAATACTTCAGAGACCCATGTAGAGGTGTCATCGGGGAAATGAGAAGCACATGAATGTTGGAGGACAGACAAAATAATGTAAACAAAAGATCTATCTAAATGTCAACTTGAGAAACAAAGTAAAACATTACATTTATACATCGATATGTTATTGGTGTTGCCACATGTATACAGAAGTTTGTGTCTTTGGGTGTGTTTGTACCTGGAGGGGTTCTGGGTAGAGTACGGTGTTGTCAGGGATAACGATGCTCCATCATGGTAGGCATCCAAGAGTGACTGTCTGTCCCCGGAGTCATATATACTGTAGTACCTGCAACACATGACATATCTCTTGACTTTGTTTTTATGTCCTCTCCTGTAGGTCCCCGTCTTAACCAAACACTATTTTCTGGAACAGGCCCGGCTGTTGTGAGAAGATTGTTTACATACAAAAAGTTAAAACTCACTGTTGCAAGAAGCGAAGGATGAGGACCTTGATATCATCAGAGCCAAAACAGCTGCCCTGGGTTGTCAAAAAAAAAAAAAGGTCAGCTACATAAAAGGACATTGATTGTTTTGAAACCCGAAAGAGATGTTGAAGAGGTTCAGGAAAGATATACAAGTAATCACAAGATAAAAACAAGAAACCTTGCAGGGGGGGATAGTTGTGGGGGTTTCCACATCAAATCCAATGGGAGCAGGGAGGTCATGACCATCCTATTGAAATAAACCACACATGAATAAAGACACATGAGAGAATTTAGCTTATCCAATTTGTTATTGTTTTTACTATAAATGCAACTACAAAATAAAATGGTTTACAGTATTCCTTTATATCAACACCAATCAATGGGTATTTAAAACATTTGTAAAACCACATGCAAAATCCTTAGTTTGAAAACACAACAGTTTAAATTAAGTACTTTTCTAACTTTCAAGTGTTTGAACAATCCCTGATTTAATTTAGCAACTTGACCGTGTCCAGAAAAAGCGAATGTGTTTAAGAAAATGTATTGCCCATTTCGCAACATCGCAATTAAATGCTGGTTAAATACTGCAGACAGTTCCTAAAACATCTCATCGTGTTATGAATGTAGAACATGACCGGCATTATTCAAGTGAAGTGAGGAGATAAACGTGTTGACTTACGAGTTTGAGAAGCCGGGGAAACCTCTGCCGCACAGCACTGGTACAGAACAAAAATTAAGAGAAGGTTATGATCAGAACTACAAGACACACACAAATAAAATCATGCTCATTACTGAAAGTAGCACTGTCACTCACACCTGCTGACCAATTTAATGTCATTTTGTTCCTCAACTTATGTCATTAGGCTGACACTGTCAAAAAACATTTGAGAGAACACAATTATGTATAGATGCATATGTAACTAAAGCCAGTGGGAGTTAATCTTTACAAGTAATGATGGACTATTATTTGCACTCTTATCATTCCTTGAGTTTCATGCTACAAGAATGATCCCACCACAAAGTGTACTTACCAGCTGGTATACTCATCCTCTCCCCCAATATGGAGATATACACAGATCTGACATAGGGAAGCAATACAAGCAAACTTTTCTAAGAGCGCACACACACATACAAACAGGCAGAGACCCATGGTCTACCAGACTGCACAGGAACCAGCATCCTTTTTGCATTAGTAAAATAAATAAGTTGGGCATTGCTGGGAGAGAGGTGGTTACCACCAGTGTTGTGTTCCCCTCCCCCCAAACTCTGGCAGTGTACGGGAGCAGATGAGTCTACGCCACGAAAAACAAAAACAACTGGGAAAAAAATATATAAATTAAAAAATTCACACAAACACTGCACAACTGGTCTAAAATGAATTCTAATAAGTATCCATTAAGACTCTGTTGGTGTCTAAGCCATTGATTATCAGCAGGGAAAGTCAACCTGAGAACAGAGCTGAACAAAAAGGACAGCGGGCTTCAGAGTGAGCTGAACGCAGCAGGCCCACCACTCATCCTGGTTTCTTCCCCTGCTGCACACACAAAGCAGCTACACATCTCATAGACCAGGGCTATTCAATTGGCGGCCCGCGGGCCAAATCCGGCCCCAGGGTGATATTTACTGGCCCTTTGAGTCTAATGTTAAAAAGTAATCACATTTATTTATTTATCTTTTGGGCCAGAGTGCCTTTATTCCAGAGAGGGTGTTAAATTGAGATAGAGGGGAAGACATTGCCTGAAAACTTCTGCGGGCTCGGGTTTCGAACCCACCTACTAGCTACTGTAGTGACAACTTCTGTCATTTATTGCATCTCTGCGTGAATGATTAGATAATTTCACCTAAATTAAATCAAATTAAATGATGTTGATGGTTAAATTAGCTTCACATGTAGGCCTACTGAGTTCTGAACTTGCCATTTAGATCTATAAAGGCCTTGGGGCTATATTGTTTAATTTAATTAAACAATATATGCACTCCACTATGCTGTTGTAGTATTTACTGTATCTGAAGCTCTGAATAGGATTGCTCATATTTCAAGCCATCTATTTCCCGGCCACTTGCTTTGGATAATTTTCATCAACCGGCCCCATTCCAAACTAATTGAATAGCCCCGTTATAGACCATCAATTCTGTGGTGATGGTGTTTATGCACGAACAAGGACAAGACTTTATGTTGCAAGCTTTTATTTTTTAAGCTTGATTTTGGTCAACACCTCTGGTTACAGAGGGACTTGGAGGTCATTAAACATTTGGACTGAAGAGATAATTCTCTGCTCGGCTTCTCCTGCTTTATATTTGAGCTTTTCTGTACTGGTCACAGTCATCACAAAGAGGAAGAGGAACTCTTTCTTTACTGGACAAACTGGAACTCAATTTCCAGTTCTGAACACGTCAGTCAGGGGCCTTATCGAAGGCTTCATTCTCTGAACAGCAGAGGGTTTCAGGCCAAAAGAGACCAACTTAGTCGGAGACAGACTGCTTTCTCTCTTTGGCCCATTCTTGGTCATTCACAATGACACGCATCCCCCTCCACCTCAGCCCAACAGCTTTTTCTGTAACGCCCCGTCTTCTTAATTCTTCTTCTTGCGTTTTCATTCAGTCAGAGTTCACAGGGGCTGAGGCCGAGTAATCGTGACTGTGCCTGCCTTAGGTCGTCCCGGGATTTTGAGGTGGGATCTTACCCGTCATGAGCTATCCAGCCTTCCATACTCGCCTGATACAGTGGGCCGCGTGGGCAAGGGTGCTACAAGGGGAGGGGAACTCATCATTTGTGGCTTTTCTCGGTTTCATTCACTGTCAACTGTAGATTGCCCTCTCTTCATTAAAAATAACCTACAATGTTTTACAGTACTGCTCAAGAGATTGCTGTGGAATCATATTTTTTAAAGCAGTTCACAGAACATTTTATTAAAAAGGGTTGTCAAGCTGAAGGTGTTTTTTATATCATTTAAGTGCTTCTTCTTAGAGTTGTATATCTTTAGCAGTGCAAAGGTGTTTTACAGCAGTTTATTGGATAACGAAACCAGGATGTCAGGAGGGGAGAGCTGGGTACAGCATCACTGAGAACCATAAAAGGGATCAAAGCTTGAAAGTTTGTCCCACAGAGAAGCTGACAGAGAAAAGATGGCTGTTAATACTGGAGAGTTTAAGTAAGCTGAACAAGAAAACAACGTAGAAGTGTTTTGTGATTAGAGGTCTTCTCAGCAACTTTTGGAGGCAAAAAAAAGGTTAGGTTAGTTTAAGGGGGGGGGGGGAATGCTAATCACAAATTGGAAGGAGCATGTAAAAAAATAACACAAAAAAAATCATCTAAACGGATTAAGAATGAATGCAGGTTTCATTTCTCGTTTCACTTTCGCCACAGGAATAAAGTGAGTTAATGGTAAAGGTTAGCAGGCTCTTATTAGTCCTCAGAATCCTCGATTGTTAGATTACGGTTTCAGTAATTGTTCAGGCATCTCAGACTCGCTTACAAAGGCTTGCTTGATATTTTGTAGATGCTGCTGCATACTTTTTGTCATTCAGGAAAGACTCCCAGACACCCTCACTTGCACGCCCTGTCAGATTACTGTGTCACCTTCATAAATCTTCTGCCCTCAACCCCCAAAATTGCTGACTGACCTAATGTATGAGGCCTGATCCTTGAAGAAGTCGCACAGGGGGTTCCTGTTCAGCCACAGCTCCACCAGCTTCAAGCCTTTCACCTTGTCCAGCTCCCGGTCTGTCTTCAGCTGGAGGAGCACACGGTAACAGAACAAGTTAGCATTAGATGGAAATTTAAAGCGTAAGGTCAGGTTTAGGGTCTGGTTTTAATTATCTTGATCAACAGTGGCCAATTTCACCTCATTGTGGGAAAGGTTGAGGGTCTTCAGATTAGGTGCCTTGGAAACCAAATCTGTGAGTTCATCCAGTTTGTGAATACGGTTGTTACTCAGGTTCAAGCCCGTCAGCTGACAAGAGACAGAGAGACTTGGATAAGCACATTCAGTTTCCCCCATCACTTTATCAAAAAGCAGCTACCATCAGCACCTTTGTTAGGGCAACGGCAAATAGTTTGTTGCTTTTTCCACCACAAAGTGTGTTTATTTTACCTCCGGGATGTTTTCTTTAATGATATTGATGACAGCTTCCATGTTCGTCTTCCTATTCAAGATGACTTCAATGTTCTGGGAAACCAGGTCTGTCACACAAAATAAAATTGGCAATAAAATACTCAGCAAATATTTGAAAATAATTTCAGTGACATTCAGGTCCTTGAGCTCTGCAAGGTTACATTTAAATCACCAGATTGGCTGCACCATCTTTGCATTTTCAAAACATGTTAAACCACACTGTAGTGAAAATGTACTGATATCACAGGAAAACTAGAGCCTTGAATACTATAATGTATTTTTGAACAGTCCCACCTGTATAGGAACTTGTAACAACTCGTCTAGTATAGATTGTAAGTATCGGCTTGAATATGTGTTTAATCTTTTCATTAATATATATAAATTAATACATGGGATTTGTGTGTAAAAATTGTTGACAGAGTAACGTTTTTACCAGGGTCTGTACGGATGTTGTTTAAGTCCAGTGCTTGCTGGGAGCCATCAAAACGTTTTGCCATGCATTGCTGTGAAACATAAAAAAGAAAAATGTGAGAGGCCTTATCTCAACACAAAAATATTTGTCACAATGAATATAAACGTCCTTCAATAGAGTGGTGCAGTGACGAGTCCTAAAACCAAGAAGTGAGTTAGCATTTTACCACTACCGGTTCCCTCGTCTCAGAGTCAATGGGATTTCTCCATAGGATTTTGGAAAATAGCTCGAAATAAGGTCTGTGTTTGACACAAAGTGAAGAGACGGATCACGTTTTGTTCTACGACATTAAATACATCAGCGGTGACCCCACTGGTGATTTTTGAAGAGTTTACGTGTCTGAAAAACAATGGTTGTTAACAAGTGGCTGAATAGGACTACAGAAGTTGTCGAGGACGTTGTACGTCATTACGCCGAACACGTAAACACTCCCGCTAAGTTTGTTTACCCTGTTCTGCTTGAAAGCAAGTACCCGCCTCCTGCAAACTGTTAAAACAAACGTTTCAACTTGTACAATTTTGAATCTGTATTTTTGAATATCGATCTTAAGTTGGCGTGACGTTGAAGCAGCGACCCTGCTGTAGTTTGTTTATAGCACAACGTTAGCATTTTGCTTCTGGCGATTAGATTTATGATTAGAAAATTATAAAAGTAGGGTAGACATGTGGAGATTATCCGGCTGAACAAAACGTGCATTAAACTAACAGGTTCGTTTTCCACAGACCTTATTTCGAACTATTTTCCAAAATCCTATGGAGAAATCCCATTGCTTTTTTGTCAAGGGAACCCATGCGCAGCTTATTTCCGGATAAATACGTCATCCCTGCACCACTCCATATGTTTTGATTGGGGTACAGAATGAGGGAATCTACAAAAGAAACAAACAAGCGCCTTCAGAGATGTTGTTACTTCCTCCAGCTCACCTTCAGATGCTCCAAGTGTTCAGGCTTCAGATCAGACTGGAGGCAGGATGGTGGTGCGCTGGGGTTGACATGAACTTCCACCTTTAAAAGAAAACAAACATTATGTAACATAATTTAACCATAATCTAATGATGCAAACGAGAAGATTGTTCATTAAGATACAAACTTTAAAAGTGCGTGTGTGTGAGAGAGTTCCGTTATTAACACAACATACCTTATATCCATCCGTGTCTGTGATCTTGTGAGTACATTTGTGCAAAGCATTGGCAGTAGAGGAATCATCCACATAAAAATGGGCCCTGGTATGGTCAACATGGTACTGGACAGAGTGGGGTAGAAGGAGAAATAATTACATTTTAAATATACAAAGACGGTAATTTCCGAAATACACAGCCTTTCTTGAAATGTGTAAATAATGTCATATTAATAAAAAAGCATCGCTGAACCTCACCTGTACTGGTGTGTAGGGAACCGTACAGATGTTCTGAAGAGCTGGCAATAACCATTTCTTGTCATATTTCTTTCCATGTGGTATCTGACAAACAGACAAGGCGATAATAAGGTCTTATTAAAACAGGTTTTGAGTCAGAAGCATGGATGGCCAGTTGAAACTGTTATAATACCCACCGTTACTTTATACCAGCCTGAACGGCTTTTGCCTCCGTTGTTGCCTCCACCTCCACCTCGGCCTCTGCCTCCCCCTCTCCCACCGCCTACTCTGCCTTGTGGCTTGTCTCTGTCAAAGCGTCCGTCTCCTCCTTTCCGACCGGGTCTTCCATATGGGGTGCTAAAGACAAAACAAGACGATACATTGAAACATTTCTCCTTTAGTCAGGGTCCACCATTGGAACAATTGTGTTGTGCTTTTCACCTATCCTAGAGGGTTAACACTTATTTAGAATCCAATTGTCACCTCATAAAACATCAAATAAAAGTCGTTGTTCTGTTTTATGACTGCTTTTACACTACTAGCACCAAACTGACACCAAAGAACACGTCTCGACGGAACGTCAGCTCACGTCTCCTGCGTCTTGGCCATGTTTCGCACTGGAACACACCGCAAAGACTTCAGCCGACGGCCAAGTTGCACGTACGAACTGCGCATGCGTGAGTTGCAATAACTCTCCTTACCAGCAGGCGGCGGTAGTGTGTATTCGTCATTCAAAAGAGGCAACAACCGGAAGACAGACTTGCTTGATACACAGAGAAAAGAAGAACAGACTGCGTGATATAAACAAACAACAAATAGCGTGTGTGTTCCATTTTCACTCTACAGCGAGAAGCTCGTGGGGCTTTCCCGAACCTGTGTCGAAAGCTGGAGTTAAATGAAATCTCAGATTTGCCTTCTTAATAGTTTGTTTGGGTCCCTCACTTCCGTTTCGCTTCTCATGCACTGATTCGCTAGCTGAACAGCCAATCAACCAGAGTGATTTATTTGGCCGACGGCCCCCCGATTCAACATGTCGAATCGGCGGAGGAAGGTCTCGGCACGGCCGAAAAGACACGGCGGTGCAGTACACACCAATCGGAGTAGGGCGACACAACGCTCATCGGCCCGACATCCATCTACCGATACATCGGCTTGGTGTAAAAAAGGCTTTACAGGCTCTAAGACCTAAATGATTGTATATATACAGTGGGGCAACAAAGTATTTAGTCAGCCACCAATCGTGCAAGTTCTCCCACTTAAAAAGATGAGGCCTGTAATTTTCTTCAACTATGAGAGACAGAATGGGGGGAAAGAATCCAGGAAATCACATTGTAGGATTTTTAATGAATTAATTGGTAAATTCCTCAGTAAAATAAGTATTTGGTCACCTACAAACAAACAAGATTTCTGGCTCTCACAGACCTGTAACTTCTTCTTTAAGAGCCTCCTCTGTCCTCCACTTGTTAACTGTATTAATGGCACCTGTTTGAACTCGTTATCAGTATAAAAGACACCTGTCCACAACCTCAAACAGTCACACTCCAAACTCCACTATGGCCAAGACCAAAGAGCTGTCAAAGGACACCAGAAACAAAATTGTAGACCTGCACCAGGCTGGGAAGACTGAATCTGCAATAGGTAAGCAGCTTGGTGTGAAGAAATCAACTGTGGGAGCAATTATTAGAAAATGGAAGACATGCAAGACCACTGATAATCTCCCTCGATCTGGGGCTCCACGCAAGATCTCACCCCGTGGGGTCAAAATGATCATAAGAACGGTGAGCAAAAATCCCAGAACCACTCGGGGGGGGACCTAGTCAATGACCCGCAGAGAGCTGGGACTAAAGTAACAAAGGCTACCATCAGTAACACACTACGCCGCCAAGGACTCAAATCCTGCAGTGCCAGACGTGTCCCCCTGCTTAAGCCAGTACATGTCCAGGCCCGTCTGAAGTTTGCTAGAGAGCATTTAGATGATCCAGAAGAGGATTGGGAGAATGTCATATGGTCAGATGAAACCAAAATAGAACTTTTTGGTAAAAACTCAACTAGACATGTTTGGAGGAGAAAGAATGCTGAGTTGCATCCAAAGAACACCATACCCTACTGTGAAACATGGGGGTGGAAACATCATGCTTTGGGGCTGTTTTTCTGCAAAGGGACCAGGACGACTGATCCGTGTAAAGGAAAGAATGAATGGGGCCATGTATCGTGAGATTTTGAGTGACAACCTCCTTCCCTCAGCAAGGGCATTGAAGATGAAACGTGGCTGGGTCTTTCAGCATGACAATGATCCCAAACACACCGCCCGGGCAACGAAGAAGTGGCTTCGTAAGAAGCATTTCAAGGTCCTGGAGTAGCCTTGCCAGTCTCCAGATCTCAACCCCATAGAAAATCTTTGGAGGGAGTTGAAAGTCCGTGTTGCCTAGAGGAGATCTGCATGGAGGAATGGGCCAAAATACCAGCAACAGTGTGTGAAAACCATGTGAAGACTTACAGAAAACGTTTGACCTCTGTCTTTGCCAACAAAGGGTATAACAAAGTATTGAGATGAACTTTTGTTATTGCCCAAATACTTATTTTCCACCATAATTTGCAAATAAATTCTTTAAAAATCAGAAAATGTGAGTTTCTGGATTTCCCCCCCTCATTTTGTCTCTCATAGTTGAGGTATACCTAGGATGAAAATTACAGGCCTCTCTCATCTTTTTAAGTGGGAGAACTTGCACAATTGGTGGCTGACTAAATACTTTTTTGCCCCACTGTACATACATATACAGGGCCGGTTCTAGCCAATTTGATAGCCTAGGCGAGATTTTAGCTGGCGCCCCCCCCCCCCCCCCTATAGCATATATAGAGAATAAATGAAAAATCTCTACAAAAGACAAATACACTACAAAAACAGAAACTTATTGACATCAAAAAGGCTTCAAATGTATTCAGTATTGTATGAACATGTTTAAATTTGGGGGGGACATCACCTCACGTATGCACGCACGCACGTACATATCTGAGGACAATGTTAAACTACCATACACACTGGGTCAGTCAGTTGGTCACCCTCACTTACAATCTGTTTTGAGAGCTGTTGTCCTGAGAGCTGTCACTCATAGTTACATCTACGTCAGTATCGTCAAACCGAGATCGTGGCCCAGGACCCCCGAAGTCTCCAGAGTGGCTTCCCCGTTGGCGGACCCTGCGGGACCCTTCATATGACCGACCCTTGTGGGAGCCTCTTCCTTTGCGGCTGCGAAACTGTGGTCCGGTTCTGTCATCATGCTCTAAAAAAGTGAACAGAGTTCAAATATCAGTTATATTTGAATTAAATATCTCTCCCCGAACATACACAATAACAAATTAATAAACTAATGACAATTATATCATACCAAATGTTAACATTTTAAATAATCCACTATGATGAGACAATGGCAGTGAATGTAGGGAGCCATAATTGCTCATTCTGCTGTGAGTGAAGTATAACCTGCACAGCTCACATATCTCAGAAAGAAAAAACATTCATTTTTGATCTACATATTTACATTCCGTTCAAAGACTATAAGCTATGCTTTGGTATAATAATAATAATAATAATATAGTTATGGGTAAATATTTGTATCTATTAGGTAACATTATTAGATCTCGAGGGTTAGCTTAACATATAAGTTTACCTCCAAATACCATGCAACCAGTGCTCCTGACCTCCCTCCTCACCATAAACTCCCCTCCGTCTGAAGAGAAACGGCACAAGTAGCACAGAAGATGCGTGGTTAATGGTCAAGTAAACAGGTCTTACCGTTGTAGTAGTTTCCTCCTTCAGCCATATTTCTGGAACCGTGTTAGATCAACAACAAAAAACCACAGCACTTGGTGGAAAAACAATAGTGGCACGGCTTCGATTCTCTCTTTGAAGAACCACAAACACAAGGCTGTGAAATAAGTCGTTTCAGAGGAGACACAATGGCGAGCACGGCGTGTCTGAGTGCTAACTAGCATGTGGCTATGCTAGCTAGCTTCTCCTTCTGTCTGTTCGTTGACGGGAAGACAACGGAAATACAACGCTTTTTCTCTTCCGGGGCAAGAACATAGCGCGGGGACTTTAAAAAAACAACTATTTAATTTGAGGTCAAAAGCTTAACACATTCACAAAACTAAACTCATCACAATATAACCTTTAAGCATGGCTAACATTAGCTTTGATATGAGTGGTTAGCTCCAGCTGCTGTAGTGTTACTGTGAAACCTACGTGGAAAAGTTCGGTCCAGTGAACGCAGAGCCATAATGAGGGATGTCCAACAACGTAGTTAAACACTAGACGACATTAAATAAACTCCAATGCTATATTAAATGTCCCCATGTTGTTCCACGGACACACGGACGAAAGCCGAGCAGCATTCAGCCCAGGATTTGCCCGTTGACTGTTATGGTAACCAACGTAGAAATGATAACAATAAAGTCAACAAACAGCATGTTCGTGTATTTGTGAATCTAGGGAGCCGCTCATTCTGCTTGTGGTGTAACCATATAAATGTGTGAAGTATAACCTGCACATCTCAAATAAATATTGTCTCAGGGAGATAAATCCATACCTTTATAGACATAATCATTAACTGTTTTCAAATGATTCTGTTCAAAGACCAAAAGCGAGTGTTTGGTATTATTTTAATAATAAAAAAGAAAATCTTATTGATTAAGTTCTGGCTTTTGTCTGTCTATAAGGTAGATCTCGAGGTTGAGCGTGAGATATAATTATACCTTCAAATACCATTTATTGTGTTATATTTAACATTCATTTCATATCAACGTTTTGATATATTGTTGTATTTAATTATCTCCTACTATGTCAATGTTATGCACCAATACACAAAAGTAAATTCATTTTATTTAAAATGTATGATTCTGCTATCTATTACTTCTCATTATAAACATACAGGTACTACATTCATGTTGACATCTGTGTACTTGAGTAGTAAACTACTGTGTTGTATCTGTGTATATAAAATATGTCAAATGTTTTAAGTATTGCATGTACGCACTACAACCATGTTTTAAATTCAGCCTACCACAAATGTTTGTTTTCATTTATTTTTGTATTTATGATTATATTTATAATCTTGAATAAACAGGAAATCAGTCATACGTTGTTCAAAAAAGTTAAATGTTTGATCTACTACAGGGGTGCCCAACCAGTCGATCGCGGGGAGATTCCCAGTCGATCGCGAGATGTGTCTAAAAATAGAACAACAATATTCTGTTTTATCCTATGACATAATCTTCCTGTGCCAGAATAATGTACTTGAACGCATCAAAGCTTTGTGATTGGCCGGCGTGACCCCATGTGTCTGGGCGTGGCTGTTGGGCAGTGGGCACTATTTCAATAGAGTCTGTCTGCAGACCGCAGCAAGGAGGCGTTTCCTATAGGGGCGTTTCCTATAGTGAACGACGGGAGCCGGCTCTCGCCCGCGAACGAGACGTTTTTTGTTTTGTTTAAAAAATAGTTTTTTGTATTGATTTAAATTGACATGTATCCGCTAAGAAAAGTAGTCCGTTGTTACTGTTTGAACTAACGTAACAACGGCAGGAACTGCTTCTATAGTGTTTTTGAGGAGCTTTTTGATTACAGATTTGAAAACATCGTTGCTTGCTTTAAAAGTAGCACAATTCATTATGTCAAACCTTGAAAGATATCCCTGCCCTAATGCCAAAAGTAACTGGCAACTGAATATATGTCGCCGTAGCTATGATGTCTATGTCTGGACCGCTGCGTAAAAAGGAGGGTTTCTGACCCATTACTTCTCTTCCTACTTTTTGTCCCCCTCTTCTCCCCGCTGCAGCCTAGCAGTTGATCTCAAAGCACGCTCCCCTCTCCTGCAGGGAGAAAAACTATATGTATATACTTTATATAGGTTGATACAGTAGCCCCTTTTTTTAAATAGTTTTTTATAGGTGTTGCCATCTGTTTTGTGTAGCGTGGTTCTACAAGCAAGTCAATGCATTAATTGGGTGGTATCAGAGAGTTACACGGGTCTGTAAATGCAATGAAAACAATTGGCCACAGCAAATAATTTATATTAAACATGTAATTTTTACTTTTGAATACTTTAGTACAAAGGATGTCTTGAATAATTTAAGTGATATATGTGTACACATATAAATCATTAGTCAAAACAGCGCTACATTTGATTTAATTAAAAGGTATAATATGTGGTAAACTGAAGAGCCCTTTGGGAGCCGAAAGAGCCGGCTCTTCTTGGTGAGCCAAATGATCCGGCTCAGCAAGAAGAGAATTCCCATCACTAGAACAATGACTTCTTCTGCGAGGATTTATAAAAGCAGCTGGATAAAAAAAGTTAGGAAACGCCCCTATAGGAAACGCCTCCTTGCTGCGGTCTGCAGACAGACCCATCTCCACTATTTCGCTGATGTTGTCCGTGTCAACAGCATGAGCCGCGTTCACACTGCGGTACTTTTCCCACAAAGGTTCATGCGAACTAAGTACAGTTCGCGTTCACACCAGAAAAAGTCCCTGGGGGTGGATTAGGCAAATGAAGCCGCTGACGTCACTTCTTCTTCTTCTGCTTTGGGTTTACTGGCAGGCCGCAACCCACTTCACGGCGTATACTGCCGCCCAAAGTCCCCAGAGTTGGGGACTGGCTTCAGTAGAAGCTGCTGGGACTTCCAGCAGCTTCTACTGAAGCCTTCCGAGTAAATCGCCAGAACGCCGACACCTCCTCATCTCCACCGCTCCCATGTTTTATTTTGTGTTGCCATAAGTTAGTCTCTCTGCGTTTCTGCGCTGGGCTAATGCTAATGCTAATAATGCTAATGCGAGGATAATAAAATGGCGGCTTCACAAAACTTTTTGGGAGTTTTACGGGGCGTGGTTTGCAATTCGCCCAGCCAATCAGAAATATAGCTCTTTTCTCAAAAAAGAGCCGCTCGAAAGTCCCTGCTTTCTAGCAGGGACTTTCGAGGGGGTAAAAAGGTTCGCATGAAGTACTTTTAGTACCGGCTCTTTTTGGTGTGAACGCGATCATGAACTAAGTTCGCATGAACCTTTGTGGGAAAAGTACCGCAGTGTGAACGCGGCTATTGATGTATAATAAGAGGCTTGTTTGAGACAAGCAAGACCTGCGCAGACCTGCGCAGTTGCGATCAACGTCTTGCTAGTGCGTTGCATGATGGTTAGTCATTTTGTCCGACTTGCTCTGGAGGCTCGCCCACATGAGGCTCGCGGGACAAAGACGCCCGCAGCCTTGAGAGCGAGGCGAGTTGGCGCAGTTGCTCTCCACGAGCTGCGGAAGCGAAATGCTTGATGGGAAACGGCTCGCTGGTATCTCGAGCTGAGCGCTCATTGGTGGTTTTTACCACGTGCTGCTGATGAAACTCTCCAATTGGCTTGGCAAAAGTGTGTTGTTGTTTTGTGTCAGTTTTACGTCGCCACATCCATTCAAATTTGTCATCATTGTTCCACAATGTTTATCATCATGAAATTAATATCTATATATTTTATACTATACTGCTTACCGTTTTCATACTTTATATATCTTAGCATATTCATACACACTGTTCATACTGCTCACAGGCTGATATCTAGTGTATTCATACCCCTCACTGTTTATTCATCATTCAATTCATTCTATATTTTATTCTGTAGATGGTGTACATTACTTTTCACTTTACTGCTTGTTGCACCTGGTTAGAAGCTAAACTGCATTTCGTTGTCTCAGTACCTGTAATCTGTGCAATAACAATAAAGTTGAATCTAATCTTGAGCAGGAACAAATGTATTTACTTAGTACATATCTGACATTAACGATTAAACACATGTGTGCATTCTTTATAAATGCAAACTGAGTCAAGCCGACTCCGGAGGTGGCGGTATGCACCTTAAAGTTGTTTGCAATCCGCCAAAAAACCGAGAGAAGAAGAAGAAGAATGCGAAGAAGAAGATGAAGAAGCCGACTCGGAGCTGTCCGACTTCAGGCGAGCTTTTTGACACCTCCCCCGGCTGCGATCGGCTACTCTCGTCTACTTTCGAGGCGAGCCGCAATGTGTCTCAAACAAGCCTAAGAACTGGATACAGCGTGGGAGGCGGGGCCTCATTCATTCGCTCATGATGATACAATGGCCCAACTTTTGAGAGTGAAACGTCACAGATTACCCGGCATGCCTGAGAAGTACCCGTATGTGCGTTCATAGCGCATGCGCAACTTTAACCAACATGCTCGTTCACATAAAGCACGTCAATTTGCGTACACGTAACAGCACCGTGCGTTCATGACAGCATGGTAATGGCTTGTTATTATGCAGTTAGCAGCTAGCGGCTAGCTAGTAATTATGCTAATGTACACATCAATCGTTATGTACTTCTATTATGCTGTAACAGGATCTAGTGATATCCAACAGAGCTTCATTTAGCATGAAAGAATTATTGCACTGTATATATATATATATATACACAGTGCAATAAACTTGTTAGTGCAATAAGAAGCTACAGGAACGTTAATCTACGTCGGTAATATTAACTTTATTTAATACAACATTTACGGTACAAGATTTACATCATACAGCCCATGTAGTATAATATTTTACAAATGATGAATTACAGCAAACATGTGCAATATATCCATTATTACAGCTCCGTGGGCTGGCAGTAACGCGATATGGGTCCGTTGTTATTGTGCATCCATGGGTAAAGAGAAACTCATGTAGTGCTGAACACGTAACATGAACGTGCCGGGCGGCGCGGTCCTGTGGGTTAGATGCGCGTTCATAATGCCGAGGGAAATAACTCTCAGAATAACGTTATTAGCACATTTTTACAACTTGAGGAACGAATGTTTTTAATAAGGGATATACAAGTGTTCATACTGGGTAGTTTATTTAGTTTAAAAAAATTATCCAACGAGTTACAGACCACTCTTTCCCCATGTAAGTCAATGGGAAAAAGTGTTTCCGGGCCTGGCAACCAAACGGATGTGCAGTACCGCCGTTTGGCCAGCACGAATATTTCCATCTGAGTCCGGCGCACTTCCTGGGGGCTTGGTCAACAGGAGTGACAGTCCGCAGTGCACACACACAAGACCGCAATTATGGCAGAAGCAAAAAAGCCCAAAATATATAATGTTCACTCTGAGTGGGAGGATGATTATTTTTGTATCTATTCCTATTCAAAGTCCATCTGTCTCATCTGCAATGCGAGCGTGGCTTTTTCGAAGAAGGGTAATTTAGCAAGACCAAGTGCTACAGAGGTGTCCCTGAGCAAGACACCTTCCCTACACTGCTCCCCGGGCGCCGTTCAAAATGGCAGCACACTGCTCCTAACACTAGGATGGGTCAAATGCAGAGAAACAATTTCCCCACGTGGATTAATAAAGTATATCAATATCAATATCAATATTAGGAGCGGCATTTCAAAACAGTGCACAAACACTACGAGACGGAATTCCCTCCTAATTCTGCCCTACGCTCCCAAAAGGTGAGGGACCTGAAAGGACAGCTAAATGCACAGCAGTCCATTTTCACCAGGCCCAACAACAAGAGCAAGGCTGCTACCATAGCATCTTATCGTGTCAGTCACGTTCTTGCGAAACACATGAAGTCTTTCAAAGACGGCGAAGTTGTGAAAGAAGCTTTCCTGGAGGCTGCCGACGCGCTTTTGGGGACAGTAAAAATAACAGTAGCATTTCAACAGGTTTTTGATATAATAAAAACTCAAGTTGGATACGTTATGAATCAGCTGTAAGTTTTAGTTTGTTTGAACTCATTCATTATAATTATTGTACAACATGGTATAAGAATGCAAACTTAAATTGATTATAGTCTATTATCAATTCAGGTTAAGAAACTAGTGTTGCTTGCATCCTATTTTAAAGGCATTTCTTTTTATACTCTACTAAAATGCAACAAAAAAAGGTTTTGATTCTATTAATTTTGTCTTTTTTTATTGCACTTGTGATTCCTGTGTAGCTTCAGATCTGAGTTGTCTTATTAGTAAGCCTAATTTATACTTTTGTAGCAACACTATTTTTATATCATGGCAAAGAAAGGATTCAGAGTATTTTCTTTTTTCCCTGTGTCATATGTGGCAGCACTGTTCAATGTTTCTTGAAAACATTACCCACTTGTAGTATGTGACGTGTGAATAAACTCCAACTCCGTATCAACAACACTGTTGTGTAACTTCAGTTAAATACTTGTATGTGTGTAGATTAGAAAGAGGTAAGATAAAGGATCTGCAGTATTTTATGAAGTTATAATCGTACAAAGGTCAGTTTTATTCAAGTAGAAGTGTGTATTTAACTGGTAGTAATGGCTACGCCTCTCTATTTGGACTGGTAGATCTCAGCAGACTGGCAACTTTAAAAGTAGCTCTTGGTTCAAAAAAGGTTGGGCACCCCTGATCTACTATAAGAAACCTAACATTTGTAAAAAATGCATTATTTTTCATCAGAAAATGTATGTGATTAAAGGTGGGGTAGGTAAGTTTGAGAAACCGGCTCGAGATACACTTTTTGTTATATTCCATGGAATGCTCTTAACATCCCGATAGCAATGAATATCTTAAGTGCTTTGACAAAAAATCCATAAAAAAATGTCATCTGTGGAAGCCGTAATACTGTAAAAAGCACGATCAATTATTTTAGCCGGCCCGGCTAAAAATAACTGGATGACCTGCCTGTCAGCCTTCCATCGGGGCTCTCCAATAGAGTCTGGCTGCAGACCGCAGCAAGGAGGCGGATCGTATAGGGGCGGATCGTATAGGGGCGGATCCTATAGGGGCGGATCCTATAGGGGCGTTTCCTATAGTGAACGACGGGAGCCGGCTCTCGCCCGCGAACGAGACGTTGTTTGTTTTGTTTTTGCGGAGGGATCTAGATCGGCATGAAGGCACATTATGCAATGTGCAATGTGGACATTATCCCGCTTATTACACATGGCCACATTCTCAACAAAGTAACGACATGACTCCCAATAATAATTGAAATGCTATTATGGATTTAGAAAAAGATTTTATTGATTTAAAAAATAGTTTTCTGTATTGATTTAAATTGACATGCATCCGCTAAGAAAAGTAGTCCGTTGTTACTGTTTGAACTAACGTAACAACGGCAGGAACTGCTTCTATAGTGTTTTTGAGGAGCTTTTTGATTACAGATTTGAAAACATCGTTGCTTGCTTTAAAAGTAGCACAATTCATTATGTCAAACCTTGAAAGATATTCCTGCCCTAATGCCCTATGTCTGGACCGCTGCGTAAAAAGGAGGGTTTCTGATTACTTCTCTTCCTACTTTTTGTCCCCCTCTTCTCCCCGCTGCAGCCTAGCAGTTGATCTCAAAGCACGCTCCCCTCTCCTGCAGGGAGAAAAACTATATTTATATACTTTATATAGGTTGATACAGTAGCCCCTTTTTTTAAATAGTTTTTATAGGTGTTGCCATCTGTTTTGTGTAGCGTGGTTCTACAAGCAAGTCAATGCATTAATTGGGTGGTATCAGAGTTACACGGGTGTGTAAATGCAATGAAAACAATTGGCCACAGCAAATAATTTATATTAAACATGTAATTTTTACTTTTGAATACTTTAGTACAAAGGATGTCTTGAATACTTTAAGTGATATATGTGTACACATATAAATCATTAGTCAAAACAGCGCTACATTTTATTTAATTAAAAAGTATAATATGTGGTAAACTGAAGAGCCCTTTGGGAGCCGAAAGAGCCGGCTCTTCTTGGTGAGCCAAATGATCCGGCTCAGCAAGAAGAGCCGGAATTCCCATCACTAGAACAATGACTTCTTCTGCGAGGATTTATAAAAGCAGCTGGATAAAAAAAGTTAGGAAACGCCCCTATAGGAAACGCCTCCTTGCTGCGGTCTGCAGACAGACCCATCTCCGCGAACGAGCCGTTTTTTGTTTTGTTTTTGCGGAGGGATCTAGATCGGCATGAAGGCACATTATGCAATGTGCAATGTGGACATTATCCCGCTTATTACACATAGCCACATTCTCAACAAAGTAACGACATGACTCCCAATAATAATTGAAATGCTTTTATGGATTTAGAAAAAGATTTTATTGATTTAAAAAATAGTTTTATGTATTGATTTAAATTGACATGCATCCGCTAAGAAAAGTAGTCCGTTGTTACTGTTTGAACTAACGTAACAACGGCAGGAACTGCTTCTATAGTGTTTTTGAGGAGCTTTTTGATTACAGATTTGAAAACATCGTTGCTTGCTTTAAAAGTAGCACAATGCATTATGTCAAACCTTGAAAGATATCCCTGCCCTAATGCCAAAAGTAACTGGCAACTGAATATGTGTCGCCGTAGCTATGATGTCTATGTCTGGACCGCTGCGTAAAAAGGAGGGTTTCTGCCCCATTACTTCTCTTCTTACTTCGATAAGAATAAAACACGGAGGACGGAGATCTCTTTTTGTCCCCCTCTTCTCCCCGCTGCAGCCTAGCAACTGATCTCAAAGCACGCTCCCCTCTCCTGCAGGGAGAAAAACTATATTTATATACTTTATATAGGTTGATACAGTAGCCCCTTTTTTTAAATAGTTTTTATAGGTGTTGCTATCTGTTTTGTGTAGCGTGGTTCTACAAGCAAGTCAATGCATTCATTGGGTGGTATCAGAGAGTTACAGGGGTCTGTAAATGCAATGAAAACAATTGGCCACAGCAAATAATTTATATTAAACATGTAATTTTTACTTTTGAATACTTCAGTACAAAGGATGTCTTGAATAATTTAAGTGATATATGTGTACACATATAAATCATTAGTCAAAACAGGGCTACATTTGATTTAATTAAAAGGTATAATATGTGGTAAACTGAAGAGCCCTTTAGGAGCCGAAAGAGTCGGCTCTTCTTGGTGAGCCGAGCCAAATGATCCGGCTCACCAAGAAGAGCCGGAATTCCCATCACGAGAACGAATGACTTCTTCTGCGATGATTTATAAAAGCAGCTGGAATCCCTTAAGTTGCTATTGGATAAAAAAAGTTAGGAAACGCCCCTATACGATCCGCCCCTATACGATCCGCCCCTATACGATCCGCCTCCTTGCTGCGGTCTGCAGCCAGACCCATCTCGGGCACAAACTTATCTCGTGCCCTCATTGATCATGTGCGCGTTCGTGTGTGTTGGAGGAGGGGCTCTGTAAGGAAGTGGCAGATTTTCTCCGGTTGTGTATTTTCAAATTCTAGCGATCTTGAGCCGGTTTCTCAAACTTACCTAATCATTTACATTTAAAAAAGTCAGCTCCCGCCTGAGCCATTGCCATTTGCAACTGGCTTCAGTGGTGACCTTTTTCGTGATTTATCAATCTAACAGTACTTAGGCCTACAATTTTCAGGGTCTGCCCATATACTATATGAGTCTGCCACGCACTGGTGTGGGGACACTTTGACAGGGCCAATTTAACTTTATTTATTTGTAAATGTTCAACTAGTAAACCATGTCATCCCCGTCAGATTTATCCCTATCGATATATCTATTTTGACTCCCATAATTACTCGAATTTACCCCAAAGAAAAACTACAAGGCTGTGACCTTGGATGTAATCAACCAAACTTACTGTCATCCAAAACACGTGTCACCACGGCCAGGTTTGGGTAGCTTCTCTCAGATAAATGCACACGATCCATCCGGGAGACATCTCCAGGCCCAGTCTTCAGGAACATGTTCACGTTAAAAATGAAAGCATTTAAAAAGAAAAATATCCACGTGGCCTGTCCCTTGTGTACAACTTCACCCGGTCAGATGAGCGGTAAAGTTGTTAAGCTAGCTGTTAGCTTAGCGACCAATTTCTTCTAACGCGGTAATAAATATAATATAGATGTTATGGGCTAAATGTGTCCCTGCCTGCAGTCCCTGCTGGTATCGGCCTGACTGTACCGCTAAATTGTATCCAGCACGAACCAAATCAATGGCGCCACCTGGTGTTCACTTTGGACCCGAATGGATCACATCACGTGGGTGTTACGGCTCTTTTTAATGAGCCGGATCACTTGACTCGGTAAATCAATGAGATCCGGATCCTGCGGCTCCAAAACGGCTTTTCTTTTAGTATCAGTTCTGGAGTTTATGTTTTAGTTAGATTTAGCAAGGTTTTGTGGTGTGATTGAATCGAGTACACATGTATCTCCAAATTCATTTAATCTAATCATACTAAATCTTGTTATTAGGTACCATTCCTTTATGTTTTTATACTAATCTGATTGTCTGCAAATACATTGAAATATTCATTCATATTGATACTTAAAGAGTGGGATATGTCACCCATGTATAGATATAGGCTACTATATGTTTAGTACTTTAATTTATTTTAATGTATTTGTATGTTTTATTTTACAATTGCATATCGGAAACATATTACTCTACACAAAGTGGGACCCCATGTAAAGGAAACTTGTTCACCTATTTTATTAATTATGACCAACCAGAGCAGTATGAGATCCGTTTGTTTTATGGCACCCTGTCTATGGGTCAGTGAGGACAAAGGCAAGCAAATGGTTAGCTCTGTCGAATATAACAAAGGATGGCTTTGAACAGATTCATTTATTTCATTTTAGGCTGCAGATCCTTCCACTCCCTGACGCCCTCAGGTTGAGGTAACCCCATCAGATCATTGTATTTGCTCGGGCATTCTGAGTTGGCCGGATACACATTGGTCCCGGCTTCAGGCACCTGGCCTCTTAAATCTCCCCCTGAGTCTGCTGCCAGGTCTGGGCTTTGTGCCACTATTGTGGGCTCAGTGTCTCTACGTCCTGGAACATGCCCGTCCGCTCATCTGTTCTCGGACACATTCAGAGAGGGCTTCTCACTTTGTATTCACTGCCTCAAACATATGATACCTATTATAGTTGCAGAATAAAGTCATAGAAGACAATTTCCCATGTGTGGGAGCAAACCTACACCATGCATGAATAAAACGATTATTTCTGTATATGGTAAATACTTTTTATATCTTGGTTTTTCCCCACCCATGTTGATTCCACATGATTATACGTTTTTGTCTCATTCTATCAATGATCACAGATTAAGCATGTTAACTTGGGTCTATTCGATAAATCATTTGAAGTCCTTTTTTCAGCCTCTCAAATATGAAGAGTTCCTGCTTTTCTTTGTTTTATATTGTATAACTAAATATCTATAAACTGACTAATCAAGACGTTTAACACCATGATTTTGATCTTTGAGAAACTGGGATATACACTTTTTATTTACCAAAATGTGAATTGATTAATCTATAAAATTGTTAGCAGGTTACTCAATGAGTTAATCAATAGTAATCAATAATAACAACAGTTGTTTGTTGCAGCTTTAGTTATATGGAAAAAGACCGGATAGTGTCATGATTTGTTCATTTCGATTAGCTTGGACTGTCTTATATGTCTAATATAAGTTAAATTAAATTAACTATAAGTATGTCTTTTTTGTACGCCTTTAAGAGGAAAAATAAACATTTTAGCTGCATGATATGAAGGCTAAATAATTAAAATGCTTAAATAAAGCAAAAATCTTCTTGTTTATCAATGCATTTAGTATTTATTTTTGTTGACAGTATTTGGTCCTTTACAAATATTAAAAAAGGACACAAAAACGGAGAAAAAGTATTTAAACACTGTCTCTAGTTTTACGGTACATGCCAGATGTACAATTGCAAGGCAACCACATTACATTTCTATTGATGTTATCTAAATAATACACTGTCAGTCCTCTTCCCCTGCCTTTGAGGAAGATCCCCCCATAAACAAATCCTCCCCTGATGTGCGTCTTCCAGATAGAGAATCTAACGATGCAACAGTTCAAAGTGTAACAGCAGTGATGTATCCATCTGATCCTGAATATAAGTGTTTTTTAGTGGGAGTTGGTCACCCCCACATCTCTTCATGCAACACTCTGCTCTTCTCCGCAGCTGTCCTCCTGCTGAGAGGAGGCCACACTGATGGCCTGGCTCAGAGAAGCGATGAGGGACGTCAGACCGATGAGGTAGCCGTCTTCCCGGCTCCCCTCGGTCCACGGGATGTTGTGTCGGAGCTCGAGCCTGTCAGGCAAAGGGGTCGTCTTCCCAAAGTCTATCATCCACACGCTGGCCTTGCTGCTGTGGTCATGGACAAAGAGGAGCGAGCTGCCAATCACCTGATCAGGTCAAACAGATAATTCATTTATTTATTTAACGATGTAATAAGAAGATGGACCCCCTTGAGACTTCAGATATCTTGTTTTCAAGGAGCCTCAGGCACTTAACATCGAGGTTAACAAATGTTTAAACAACTGATAATAAACTAATTAAATTGTATCATCAGCATAGAAAAATCAACAAGGACATACACAAGGACACTGCCTTAACCCTGTTTTACAAAATGATAGTTTGAAAAGGATGAACATGATAGAAACACATTATGTATATAATAAAGGTAAATAAAATCAAAATGAAAACAAGTTGGTTGACTATAAACAAGCAAAGAAGATTAAGAAAGCGTTGATTCAGATCCATTTTTATCAATTTAATTTGATTTAAGGCGGAAATAGAAAATATACTAATTGTCTCGAAACCAACCTCATGGCTCCTGAAAAACAGTGAATTCTTCAGGGCTTCACTCAGGGCCAGAAGTCTGGAGTGGTACGCTTTCTGAGTGCACACATGGGCAGAGGTGAGATTTAGCAGACACAGATACTACATCACAGGGTAAAGGATTAACGTAAAAAAGGAAACGTAAATTGGGAGGAATAGGATTTTACAACTACAAACAACATAATAGAGGTCAAGAAGCGACACTGAAAATGTAACTAGTGTTTAACGGACAGCCAGACAGCCAGACAGCCAGCCAGACAGACAGCCAGACAGCCAGACAGCCAGACAGCCAGACAGCCAGACAGCCAGACAGCCAGACAGACAGACAGACAGACAGACAGAAAGACAGACAGACAGAAAAACAGACAGAAAAACAGACAGACAAAACTGACCAGGATATCCAGCTGACTCCGGGTGAAGTAGAGCATTGCCTCAGTGACCTTAGCTAAAGTCAGAATTTTCCTAAAATCCCTTTGGACACTGCCATCCTCCATCTGAGTCACACAGAAAATAAACACAGCAGCACAGACATGTCACTTGATAAGAACAATCTAGGTAAATGGCAATTTTTTCATAAATAGTCCTGCTGTGATGCCTTTTACCCCTACCATGACGCCCTCTATCCTGAAGCCCAGCGTGGACGTAGAGCTGGTTGTATCCCTCCACTGAAGGTACCGACTCTTGGTCACCGCTTTCTGTTCGTGTTCCTCCACTGATGGAGCGGAAGGGTCTACTTTCACCATCTTCTGGTACATGTCACTCCGTAGGGTGGCCTTAGTCTGGGTTTTTGCCACCTCCTCCTCCTGGTATGTCCTGAGAAATAAACTGTAATGTATTTAAAAACACACTGCTTTGCTTTTACCACTCAGACCCTCATTTGATCTTAACTAACTATTTTCTACAACATCAAATTAAATGCCTGCAAGACCGTTGTGGTCACCAATGAGCAACTTTACCAGGCATAAGAACATGGGCCTAAAATGTCACTGGTAGACATGTACCAATAAGAAAGAAAATGTATTATGACCAGGAGATGCTAAGCACCTCCCTGCGAAGAGACACAAATGTCTAGAAGGGGCAAAACTAGACAGACACAAAAAAACTACAAAACCAAGGCAAAGCATATCAAAATCTTCTCCTAGATGAGATGGTAGTGCCTTTTCCATGTCTCGCTGTCTATTCTATAATTTCGTCCATGTAGTCGCTGCTGGTCAAAATAAATATTACTCTCTAGCCTACCTGACTCCCATCTTGCAGTCCATGATGACAGGTCTCCTCAGGCCGCTCAGCAGGTCCTCCAGGCGGATGTAGCAGTGCTCCCCTCTGGTGACGCAGCCGTGGTACTGCGGGACGAAGGGTCTCAGCGCATCTATCATCAGGGAGTCCAGACACTTTGCCTCCACTTCACAGTACAGTTTCAACACCTCCCCTCCCTCACTCAGCTGGAAGTTACCTGGTGATGACAGTACCAAGGGAAGCTATCCACATGTGTTTAATAAAACAAGAAGGCCAATATCATCATTTGTTGTGTTTTTTCCTTTTTTAACTTGAGCAAACCTTCTTATTAGATGAGAAACCTTTACTCAGAGATGGTTGACATGATTAAATGTGTTGGTGGATGAACTATGACAAATTCTGTTAAAATAGCAGCAGTGATGTATGCACAGTGAGATAACCATCACAGCATGAATCTACACCATTTAAGTGCATTTAAGTGGTCTGATCGCTCTCATATTTATCTCGAAACTTAAACAGTAGTTTCTGAGTGCCTGCATGTGTCTGTTTTGGATGAACATGCCTTGATGTCCAGCCAGCTGGACCCAGGAGCCCTGCCGCCGCAGAGACCAGTGCATCATGGTCAGGTAGGTCTTCCAGGAGCGGCTCTGAGGCCCAAAAGAAGAGCAGATTATGTTTAAGTCTTCATGCAAGGCCAACAGGTAGACAAGCCTTTTCTAGTATGATTAGATCTTTGGCAAGGTCACAGTGGTAAAGAACACAGAGAGACACATCCCCCTGCAGGCAGTTCAGAGTTCATCTAAACCTGAACATCTGCATGCAAGTTGAAAGGCTCCAGGCTGAACCAGGAACTTGATTTAGTGAGGAGACAGTGGGCTATAAAAACAATCAGGGTTTGGTTATATAATTATTAAAAATAATTACCTAAAATCAGCCCTGATTTGAGACAAATTACAATTAGATTCAAGTCACATTGTAAAGGATAAGGTTATGTATCATAACTTAGTACTTTTTTATGTAACATTAAGCTGTTATTTTGTATGTATTTATAGAAGGACCATGCATACAAAAACATTCATCTCAGCAAAGAGAAGAGATGCAATATGCCAGACTATAGCTAATAGCTAATTTCCATCTGTGGTCCACTGCAGGTTCACTGTCTGTGGCTCTTTAACGACGCAAATGTCCCCTCTGGGGGACTAATAAAGGTATTCTGATTCTGATTCTGATAACCTGGTCACATCTTTAATTCCAGCTTTACAATATGGTAATTTTGATTTGTATAGGCAGCCTATATGCTGTATCAAATAGGTGACAACCAAAGGTCTACACGCAGGTCTAATTAAAAAGAAGATATTTTGATTTGTCGTAGTAGTAAATATACAGGTCAATAATGGCTATGTTCTATTTATATTGTCCCAGGAAGATATGACGGTGACCCAGCATGAACAATACCAGGACATTGAAACTGATGCAGCCTTAATTTCTGGAACCATCACTCATTTAATTATTTACACCTGTGCTTTTGCATCTGTGACCATTTAAATAACTGAAAGCTCACTGTATGGTACAAACACCTATAAAGTCCTTTGTGCCCGTCTAAAAGTGTTAGCGCAGTGTCTGTCTGTGTGTTTGGCTTTTACCAACAGCGCATACCTCAACAGTTATGATCTGTTTTGTATATACACAAAGCAGCTGCCACCAGGCACACCAAAGACAAACTAAATAAACAAGGGAAGCAAAGGTAGACCAGAGCATGCTTAGTGGAGTCCCTTTCACACAATGTCTACATTATATGCTATGTATGCTTAGTTCACCTTCTTATGTAGTGCTCTTTTATTTAGTCGAGGCTTACTATGTACAACAATGCAAAATACTGAGAAGATCTACTCCCTCCTCCTCCTCCTACTCCCACTGCCCACTTCCCTCTACTGTCCTATCTACAGCAGCCAGAGCCAGGCATGCAAACATCATTCAAATCCGACTTTGCCAGAGTCCTCTTTCAAGCCGATGCAAATCAGCAGGACCACAGGTGTGAATGACAGTTGAGAAATGTAGTTGTATTAAGCCATCGCCATGGAAAGTGCATAGACTGGGCTAGCATATGCAAGACAACGTGTGAAACTGCATCTCACCTTCCTGAAGGCCCTCCTCTTTGAGCCAACATCCTCTCCTTCACTGAAGACCTCATCGCTCTCTGCTGAGGAGAAGTTGATGGAGGAGCTGGAGGAGGAGGAGTGTAGAAGCTTGGAGAGGATTGGATGTGGGGAGGACCACTGATGTGTTGTGGAGCCCTCTTTGATTCCTATCAGCTCCTCTGCCTCTCCATCCCTCCTCTCTTGGGTCTCCCCGCTCCCCTCGTTCTCCCCCTCTGACGATGTCTTCCTCTCTTCATCCACTTCTTCAATCTCAAAACTACAGTTTCTACCTCTGCAGTGTTGCCACTCGCTGTTTGTGCCCCCTTCCATCTCCTTATCCCCACACTCGCTCTTCTCTTCCACTCTTCTATTCCCACTCCACCTCTCCAATCCATCTGTATCTTCACCGCGGCCCCCCACCCTTTCCTTCCTCCTCATCCTCCATTGTTCCTTTACTTCATCCCTTGCGCATCTTGGGATCAATTCAATGTTTCTTTCTGTGCCTTGACAGACCTCATTCCTGTCTTCCCTCATCACGTCGCTCGACTGACTGAGCTCATCGTCTCCATCCCCGTCTTCTCCGAGTCCCCCAATGCACTGATTGTAAGGGGGGAAGCTCTTTGTGGACTGGAGTCTGGGTCTGGATCTCACTTTGACCCTCCTGCAGCTACTGGAAGTCCCTTCTCTAATTGTCAGATGTTGGTACGTCTTATCTGAAGAAAAGTCAGTATCCATTGTTGGATTGTTCTCCATCTCCATCTCCATCCCCTCCATGTAGTTATCATCCGTCATCACATCCATCTCACGGTCCAGTGTGAGAGCGTAGGTGTGCGCCACTACTCCATGAACACATGTGCTTATACAAAACCAGGGAAATGTTTACAAAAGATACACAGTTTTGAATGTGTTTGAGGAAATTCATTTACAAGTCTAAACTCCAGTTTAACACCTCCACAGCAATATTTCTAAGCTTTCTTCAAATTACACAAATGGAAATATAGAACTACAAATGATTGCATGTGGATAACTTACCTTACCTGTGTCTGCCACCTGTTAGAAAGCACTGTGATCGTCAGTGAGCTACATCTCTCTCTCATTCTCACTGGTGGTGCAAAGTTTTGCATGCAGTGGCGTCATTAAGTTTCCAAAGCTTCAAGAGGACATCCAGGATCGACACTACGTCAGATAGCAGGATGGAAATACTATAACGTGTCCTCCAATAATGAGAGTGCACTTTGTGTGTTAACTGTTTAGAGGCAGTATTCTCTGAAAAGATTCAAACAGAAGCCTGATGAAACATTTTTGTAAAGGTTTTTATTGCAACAGTTTAACAGAATGTACACTTAAGAAATAATTTGCAGCCATTACTTAATAACTCACATAACTAAATCTGTGTTCATATATTTTTTGAAGTAGAAAGAGGCAAAAACAGGTTTGAGATCATTGTGCATTTTGATCAAGTAACAAAAAACAGGTTTTAGAAGTTTTAACATCATCTATTTTCATCACTTTAATATTTCTATTGTGAAAATGTGGATTGTCATCATAGTTGTCATTCAGTTAAGCAAGATCCTTTTCACACAAACCTTATTGAAATAACTTAACTTCACAGTATTTGTGACTTATCAGTTAGAAAAGACAGTGAGCAGGTTTTAAGAACTTAGAGAAATATGTTAGCCGGCATGTCTTTACATTAAAAATGAAACAGCTTTACAATCTTGCATTTCATACAGCTGCAGCTAAAGGGAATATAGTATTTCCATAGAAATAACAATTCAGGGTTATAATCTGAGTATTTCCCAATTTCATGTTTTTGTCTGTATGTATCACTATACTATTTACTTTCTAATGTCTTATCGAATTATTGAATATTGTTGAACAGTTTTTTTGATTGAACTACTAATCCAAATGTTGAGGTGCAGAGTATTAACAAAGGCATGAGAGACTTGAAACAGTGCTGAAAGAGTGTGAGACAAACAGAGCTTCAGACAAACACAGAGCTTCAGAAGTCTGTGGGTGCTTTCTGAGTCATTTCCAGCCGTCTCAAGTATTCACCATTACATCTTTTTATCGCTCACTACACTTTCTCATTATCCTTGAAAGGCCTCCGAATCGTATTTAAATCTGAGGTTGAACCTGTCTGTTCTGCAGCTCTGGGTTGTTGCAACAGTGCAGATGGGGCCTCTCTCCGCTCACATTCGTGGACCCACCAGCTCTGCTGTACCTACCGAGGGATTCATTCTTGTAGTCATTATCAAGTGTCTTAGGCAAATAACTTTAAAAAACATTGAAATTCTCTCAGTGTGTTTTTTGTACCTCCAGCAGCATTGCTGTGATCCTCTTGGTTGATGTTCCGACCGCCATCTGTTCTGAGCTGTAAACAAGCAGAAGAACATGCGCTCAGAGCTCGTTGAGGCTGAGACACAATACCCGAGAGGAATATATTTCACGTTATCATGGAACACCAAACTCATGAAGTGTGCAGGGCTGCAGCTACAGTTACGTGTCTGCAGTAACGGCTCTTCTCTCACCTGCACTGGTGCCCAATCCTCTTTCAACAGCAGCTTCACATAGCTGAGGACGAAGAGGAGACTGAGGAAGACAAAGTTACTGGACACGCCCACCAGGGCTGAGAGGAGAGGGAAGTTGAACAACAAATATCTAATAGAGAATACAAAGATAGAAGAGTCATTATAACTTGTATTATTATATCATATGTTGTATATTTTGTATTCAGACGTGCAGAAAGGATTTTATATTTTTGACACATGCAGGAACTACACCAGACACTAGTGTTCCATTGTAAGCAGGCCCGAACTGGCCACACTAAAACGATCTAAATCTAAATGAATAAATGTGACTGGGGGCTACTGTGACTGTCCCTCTATTTTTCTTCTTGTTTCATCATCAGATATTTAACATCATATCTAAATTAAAACAGATGTTACCTTATACCAGTGAAGTGGGCATGTACGTTGAGCTGGGATGAGTAGATCTGCACTTTGTTGGAGAGGATCTCAATGACGGCCGTGACCGATGGGAGATACTATACACATGAAGGCAAACTTTTTAGTCAACAAAACACACGACACATTTTAACACGTCGATGAAGCAGTCCAGGACTCACTGGGTCGTCCGTGTAGTCTGAGAAGAGCTCCACTTCCAGCACTTGTTTCTGCTCAGAGACTCCGGTCAGAAAGGCCGGGAGGAACAGCAGCGTGCTCAGAGACCTCAGCAGCTCTGAGCGGTACCGGAGCATACTCTGAACCGCAGGGCAACACAGTCATACAGACATAGTACTGTCAATAAATTATTTCAGTCTGTAACAGATTACATTTAATCAGGATTACTCAATCAGATTACATAAAATAAGAACCTGTATCTATCATCTATTTATCACATACATATCGGACCAGAAATCTTAGAACTTTTATTCATTGCTATTAACATATGAATAGCTCGTCCCACATGTAGGACATACACACACATGCAAAAGCTTTACCTTTGCATATAACTCAATTATTTGGTTATGTTTAATGTTTAATAAGCGTTGACAAAAGGCTGATCTCAGTGGACTCCCCCTTGTACAGTGTTATAAAGTTTAATACAATAGTTCTGTAAAGTTCTTCTATTTTAAACTTTTTGTGTTGTCTCAGTTCTAGGCAGTTTTAGGCCTCGTTCTGGCATTACATGTGACTGAAAGGTCTTTCAAATAGACTATTTTGTGTTTCTAATTAATATACATAAAATTCAAAACACTTTATGCAAAAACAACCAAAAATGCAGCTTTAGTAAAAATACCATATCAACACCTCTTTACTAAAGTTTGAGGCTTCAAAAGAAGTAGTATTTATAAGAGTACTGGTTTCTTTTTGAAACCACTCAATCGAGTAATTTAAGTCAGAGGATCTTAAGCTGCTGTAAGGACCACATTCCCAAATAAATAGCAACTAAACAAAACTTGACAAACAATAGAGAAAAAAAGAACTGGGATGCAAATATCCGGCAGTACCTCTGGTGAAGGAGAATAGCTGATTTAAATGAATAATAGCATACTTTACACATCATCCTGGAAGATATATGTATGATGTATTTCATTTAACAATCATACATTCACATGTTTGTGTGGACATCTCTATCATCACCTGAACACTGAGATCACATTCTGTTGCAGCAAGCACAAGCAGTCTAATCTGACCAGGCTGAGTGATTAAAGGTTAATGTGCGTCAGCGCTGTACTCACAAAGCGAGAGCTGGACGCGGACAGCAGTTGTCTTGCCTGAGAAACACACAGCAATGCAACAGTGAATCATTGAGCATGAACTAACAATGAAGCATTATTTGATTTAAGGCACACATTTGGAGATGAACAAATCAACAACTCACAGAGCGAGCAGAGGAGGCAACCTGCCCTCCTTTCCCAGAGAAACAGGTAGTCTTGATCATTAACATCCCCAACTCCTGATTGGTCGGAGAATCAGGCATGTCCAGCTGCAGAGACATCTGATAGGCCTGGCCAAATGTCAGCACCTGAATGTACATTTTTAAAAGGTAACACTCATGGGAGAAGAGATAGATACAAATACACAGATTGATGCACAGCAAATTCATACATACATGTTTCTTATTCCTCATCAGAGAGATGTTGGCCATTGGATAAGAGCATAGAAAAGAGGCAGGAGATTCACAGTCCGTCCTGTAGACAAACATGGGAAAGCCAGAAAGATAAAATTACAAGACATAAATTACAGTCTGATGCAGCTGGACAAGATATTACATACACACCTGTAGTGATAGTGCACAGGTGTGGAAAAGGCCGCCATGGGCATGTAAGAGTAGTAGAAGCTGCCATATAAAAAGGCTGAAATCCAGAGGAGCAGAAAGACAATGGAGAACACAGTAAAGCCCTGAATAACTCTCTGACGGGCACGTGACATCCACGTGACGACAGCATCCTGGAGCCCCAGCAGCGCCCCAAACATTCGAGCTGAAGGTTCTCCATCTCCTGAACGCATATCACTATTTTTACTCATGAAATCTAAACATAAAAAAAGAGAGTACATTTATTTTTTGGAAAAGCAGATTAGTACAGAGTTAACCTGGAACAGTTGATAAAAACCACATTTAATGCCACCACAAGTATGATTTAGTGTAAAGACATAATGAAAAGGATCACAATGGATTTTTTCCATATTTCACTTTAAGTCAAATTCACATCAAGAACTGTTTTGCAGAGGCAGAACCAAGTCATTGTTTTGAAAGTCAAAAGTAAGTCTCAAGTCTTTGCAGTCAAGTCCCAAGTCAAGACTGACAAGTCCCGGGTGCCCTTTAGCTCACCTGTTGGTGACACTTGTACAAAGGCTCCTTTTGATATAAAGGGACCTTAACTGAATGCTGCCCTTTGCTGTATATCACCCCCCCCCCCTTTTCCTGTCCACCTTCAGCAGTACTGTATACAAAATGAAAAAATCCCTGAAAAAAGGTCACCTGAAGAAAATAACTTTCAAATTTGGTTTGCAGTCCAAAATAGATCATCATAATGTTTATCACCAAATGTAATTTCATTTTAGACATACACATTCAATTACTGCGGTTTGCTTTTTGTTGACCATGTAGATGGCATAGTTTTTGGAAGGAAGGAAATCATCTTTGGTATATTTTTCTACTGGAGATCAGTAACATTAGTTCTTCATGGTTCTATCCTGTGACTTGATTGGATGATGTTAGATAAAACATGGAAGTGGAACATGATAATCAAGGGTTGAATTTCTGATTTTCAGGTCAGAAGGCTCAGTCCAAGAGAAGTCATGAGACGTCAGTGCTTAAGTTAAACTTCAGTCTCCAGTCATCAATTAGTGGCTTGAGTCTAAAACTCCTGCTGTTTTATTTCATGGAAAAGTGTGGTTGATGTTTTCATGATGTCCAGAAACAAGCCCCACTTTGATAGCAGTGATGGCTGTGAAACCACTGAGTCTGATCTCAGTCACAAGCAGAGGCCTTTAGCATCAGATGACTGAACCAACTGTGTCAACAGTCAACTGCCGCTCTGACTGTATTACTGACAAGAAGCATTTAAGAAAAAAGTAAAAAGAATCTGGATGTTTTGACAAAATATGTACTGTGTAATAATGTTGGTGGATCGATGTTTAATTTTCTGTTTCAGTATAAGCTGTTTAATTTCTCATTTCATGCTACTTATAGTGATCGAATATATCACAGTAGCCAAGTATTTAATATTAAGTATACTTTTTCATGCCACTTTCTGCTTCTCCTCCACCACATTTAAGAAGAATGAAGAGTTTATGTTATAAATAAAACGAAATATATGACTTTGTACAAATAGAGATGATAATTTGTCATTTGAAAGAAAACTATTTGAATAATTTAAACATCAAACATTTATAGTTGCCGGCTTCACTAATGTGGATTTGCGTATTTTCCTTTTTTAATTAGTTTATCATTCATTTTGAGTTTTGTAACAGTGGTTATATACAAAAGAAACATTGTAAAGGCGCCATCTCCCTGCATTGGGCACTTTTACTTTTGATTCTTTAAATGTTCCTGATTATACTAACTGTACATACTCTTACTTTAATAAGATTTCCACTGCAAATCAAACATTTATTTTGTCTATTTAAACATCCATGTGATATCCATCAGCAACATGCCTGCAACAGCATTATTTTGTTATAGAAAACTCACCTCTGGCCAACTGTGAGTGTTAGGAAATCACTTCTCTTTCCCCTGAAGCGTCTTTATCCACAGCTTGACCCTGTCTGGATAACATGTTGTGATCCTTCAATAACGTTGGCTGCTGAAATAGCTGCCATTGGACGGGCTTAGTCCATCCCACATGATGAGAGACGCTCTGCCAACTGGAACATAGTTCTTCGTGTTAAATATGACACTGACAACAAGGCCAAGGCTTTGAGAAGTGTTGAGAACTATACTTCTTACCAGTGGCGAACCGTCAGGGCCTTCAAGGTATTCAGAGAATACCCTGGAACACTCAGATAAAACAAACAAAAAATCGATTAAATTATATAAATAAAATGTATATAAAATGAATAAATGAGAATTGTATCTGTGTTGTTGATCTGTACTATTACAGTGTTACGTTGATTTGTTTGTCCTTCTCGGACCATGCACTACGCATTTCAGTGGTTTTGTGTTAGAAAAGAAAGCAACCAATCAGATCTTGTCCTTCAACCAAGGTATTCTACATCCTTGATCGAATGCCCTGGCCGTTGCACTGAATGAGAGCGTACGTTTGGACTGACAGTTTGATCAACCAATCATATATTGATTTGTAGCCAATGGGCGTATTCTTTCAGAGTTTCCCTCGGTTCCAGGGTACTCAAGATACAGTGGTTCTCAAATGGGGGTACGCGGACCCCTAGGGGTACGTTGGAGCACTGCAGGGGGTACGTGAGATTTATTTTATGTTAATGAAAAAAAAACACATAAGTAATGCATTTAAACAAACTACTAATAGTAGATTAACTACTTTATTCAAAAGTTTACAGTAATTCTGGACAATAAACGGGGTGCTCTCTTTTCCTCTCCCTCTCCTGACAGCCCGTCAGGCTCGTGCAGCTCGCTGAACCTGTAATAAGTGACCCGACAGTAAAGAATAAATATATGTATAACTAGTTTAGCTAGTTCCAGAGTAGATAAACTAGCTAAGTGTGTTAGGTCTAACTCTTAGTGTATTTCATTTTTGCTCCACTCAACGGTCCGTCACAGCAGCGGAGCTGTGATCATGAGTTGCGTGTTCTCCGTTAGCAGCAGCTGATCTGATCTCTGATCTCTCTCTCGCGTCCGGTTATACTTCACTCGCGTTTATGTCCAAATCTATCAGATCTAGCTAATTATATGACTGCCTGCTTATCAAAGGACCTACACATTAAGCGTTGCTTGGCAATGGCGTGTGGCCGCAAAGTATAGCGCAGCATTATGCATATGTTTATAGGAGGGGTCAAAATCCCATGCTCATAAAATGCTCATATTTTTTCTCTTCATTCCCGACGCATAAATAAATAAATAGATATACAAATTTTAGGAGCAGTGTGGGTTTTATATGAACAGAGTTACACATATTTCAAAACTCGAAGTGTAATAACTTTGCCTCCCTGTCAGAATGACAAAGATCCTCAGTGAAGCACGAGCCCATGTTTCTCACTAAATTGTAAGTACAACTTATTAAAAAGATCAGTTTAATGCAGCTAATGTCGTCTTAGTGCTATTGCATGATGTTAAAATGGGTTTGCCATGAATTTAGTGATGGATTGTAAACATTTGAAATGTGTGTTTCTCAGGTTGTTGTTTTAATAAATCAGACACTGATGGTGCAGCGCTGTGCTGTACCTCTTTAGGCTTGTTTTCCCTAACAAATTGTGTTTGCGCTGATCAGGGGGTACTTGGCTGAATTTTTTTTTCAATGGGGGTACATTATTGAAAAAAGTTTGAGAACCACTGCTCTAGAAGGCCCGCTATAGTTAACTGTCTCGAGACAGAGGATAGATTAATGCGACGAAGCAATTCATGCCGTTTTATTGTTTTTAACGTTGAAATGACAAGTGCAACAGGTGAAGATGAAGTTGTTGCGGAATTGTTGTGAGTATCCTTTTCAAGACGACAATTCAGTGAAAAGACGGACATTATAATGCCGCGGCGGGGGGTGTGTGTGTCTACAGAAGGTCCAGTTGTGATATACACGGTTCGCCACTGCTTCTTATATTAAAACGACATATGTTTAGCGGACAAAAGAGAAAAATAAAGAGTATTATGAAAAGCTAAAGCTACTGAAGTGTTATCATTAATAGGAAGTAGGAATATAATGTTAACATCTACTATGTTTTGGTTTTGGGAATTATTTAAACTAATTGTTTCATTGCATTGCCTTCTATGACAATGTTAGGGGATCATTTGACCTCATGGGCAGCTTTCGTTTCAAGTTTAATCTTGCCTTTTCCTTTGATTCGTAAATTGAGGGTAAAACAAACAACTTTAAAATAATCTGTAGTTGAATCCATAATGAAAATATTTGTTATTTGCAGCCCAAATTCTTTGTATTTTTGCACATCCTAATCCACACATTTCATTTGACTTTGATCGAGCTCAGTCTTAAACTCTTCTAGGCCTACTAGCAACGTACATTGATCTGTTCCCCAAGTCTTGATCCTGCATTGTACTTGTAGAATTGTCCTTCTAAAGGACCATGGGATAAAGCCCAAAGTATCTTATGTTGACAATAATTAAGCTAATGTGCAAGTCTCTTACGCCATATTTTGAATACGAAATACCTACAAAAGAAGGGATGAAAGTGCAGATACTACTGCTACTCTTTTGTGACCAATTATGTTAACACAATTGGATAGATGTGTATTGGCTCAAAGAACAAGAAGGAAGACAATCAAATAATCAAGAAAACAGATCTAAAAAAGCAGAACAAGTCAAATAGTATCCCTCCAGTAGGGGGAGACATACCTTACTGCAAGAGAGAAAACCCGCCAAAAAACATCTAGCAGCGTAGAAGAAGACACTTTTGTCCAATCACACGCAGTCTGGCTCTAACCGGAAGAGGTCCAATTTATTTCACAAAAACATTTGGAAAACTGCTAAAAGGTTTGTTCCAGCTATATTAAATTATTCCATATTGAAGTCACGTAATAACGCGTTAAAAAACCATATCAGATGATTTAAGAAATCACGCTCATAGGGTACAGATATTTAATAGATGAGGCATGCTTTTTATTCTATGTAAAGTCTGATGGTTTTCTACTGATACAATTATTTCTCCTTAACATTTCATAGAAGCCCACGAAAAAAACATGTATAATACATATGTATACACTCTCTATGTACTCGTAATCAGATCACTTTAACGGACCTTACTTTTTCTTTGCACCGGAACTGAATAAATTATCTGAATTATCTGAATGGGGGAGAAATACTTTTCTGTTGTAGCCAGTGCATACATCTCATACATCACCTTTTTACATGTATCAAATCACAGCAATACATTTCAGGTTTTAAATGTGTTTTGTTCTCTTCTGTCTTCTCATCGCAGCATGTCCTGTAACAGCAGTGTTACCCGGGTTAACGTGTCCTCTGTGGGCCAGGCGCAGAGGGTCCCAGTCCACCTCCTGCCCTGTGAGATTGAACACAATGGGCCGGCCCAGGTCTCACAATACCTCACTGCCACCACCAAAGACTGCAAACAAGGTATACTCAACCTCTCTGACAGTAGACCAAAGCTGACTGTTACTGGTCTGCTATTTATAGAAAACAACGATGGAGATAAAAACAAATGCAATGTATCCAATGTCAGGATGGTCAACATAATAACAGAAGGCCTAAGTTATTTTTCTTATCAAAATAAATAAAACAGCATAATTATGACCATGTATAATCCACAGCTTTTAGAAAATGATTGAGGATGCTTTGATTTAGTTAGTCACAAAGATTGATTAACAAAGGTGTATCTAATGTTTTCAGTAAGCTGAGCTCACTTAAAGATGTAGAAAGCAAACATAGTGAAACCACTTCCTCAAAATAGTATGAAACAGATAAGTAGTTTCCATACCCTTTACAAAATCCTGAAAGCAGAAAACAGAATTTGTACATTTGACACAAAAGAACATCATAGGTAAAACACTAGGAACTAGACTGAAATGCAGAGTGGTCTGCAGAGCTATGTTTTGTGTAAATGTTGCAGATATCCTTAGAATATATTCTGTTCTTGTCTTCATGATTTTTATTCTTTTGTGTGATGGACATTAAGTTGTTGGTCAGGTGACCTTTAAAACTTTGTTGCCCTTCTTTTGTAACATAGCTTAACATTTTTACCACATAATTTTTTGTTTCTAACTACAATCCTTTGTACATTTTCTCCTTACAGAGAAGATGGTATCATTCAGAGGGCGTGGGTTGAAGGGCCAGGAGCTCAGCTGTCCTCAGGGCTACACTGGCTTAGTGCTGAAAGAGACCAACAAGCCCGGCTCCGACCAAGAGGTAAACATCTGACGCTGACCCGCAGTCTGGTTCAGCCAAACATAAGGCAAAGCTCTGATTGCACGGAGGATAACATCTGATTTCAGTTTGGTAACTATTTTGTTATTATGTGTACTTAATAGTAATTGATATGTGTTTTCAGGACAGGACAGTGAAGGTATCATCTGTGTTTGACAAGCTGACCTACTGGAACCTGGAGACGCCACCAAACTCTGACGATACTGTTGTGATGGCAATGGATTGGCCAGAGTTGGCTGAGGCGGTGAGTTGTTCTGTTTTGTAGCCAACTTTACAGAAGGCTGTTAAATCAAAGACAAGACCAATTTGTGGCACCCAATGAAAAGTTTCTTAGTTTAAGTAAATTAAGTGTCCTGGAACACTGATTTGTATTAGGTGTGATTCAAAGCGTCGTCCAGTTGACAAATGTACTAACAACAGTACAGTAACATCTGTCCCATAAGTTCAGTTCATCGTTAACTGCTGTTAAAATGAATGAAAATTAATTGTTATTATAATGTTTTCCCTGACAGATCCACGGGCCAGTAGAAGACTGAAGAGAGAAAAACGTATTTTATGCTGAAGGATGGTGTGTCACGAGTGAACACTTTAAAGTTGACTTGCAACAGACAGTGAAATAAGTGCTACAAGTTCAGTGTAATTGTGTTACAACTGAAGAATAACAAATGTTTATATTTTTGTACATTTTCTTTTGTAGTGAAATAAAAAGAAACTAAAGGATAATTTTTAGTGACCAACCTGTGTGATTTTGTGATTCACTGAAACGGCAACATGAACACAATGTTTTACTAAACAGTGTTTATTCACAAATTGACCTTTTAGATTTTGCACACAATGCAAAACAACTCCACCTGCCAAGTATTCAAAACTCTTTTATGGTAAGAACCATTCAATTATTATTATTTTAAGTACAGAAAATGTTCTTCCAAAACATGTAAAATGGCATTGAACAACAAATTCAGTTGACAGTCATTTAGGCACATTTCAAGTATAAATGTAAAGAGGAGGCTGAATTACTGCATGTAAAAAAAATGCTCAAACTGTATAATCTGTGATTATGGCAAAGGTCACACAGGCAATAAGAAAAGCTAAACACAAACAGGGAAGAGCCCCACACTGCACGTCCCCACCAACTGCCATCCTACTGCATTTTGGCCTAAAGTTTGTAAAGTTTAACATTTAACATTTTCAAGCAAAGACAATGAAATGTTGCTAAATCATATGTTAGGATAATACAGAGAGTGCTATGCTGTATGGCTGCCACTGTGTTATTTCTGGGTCAGCTGTCTATGAATTATTCCTAAACGAAGACTTCTTACTGCATCTAAAAGAAGATAAGGTTATGAAGAAACAAGGTAAAGGACTTTTGGTACAGTTGATTTTCTACTTCATCAGATATACTGTACATATCTTATGTTCATGATGTGGCTTATTTAAAACTGATGCAAGGAAAAACTTGTATTACAAGTTATAAATGAAAAAACCTCTGAGTTTTTAGAGGGATTTTCTTTGTAGATTTCCTTTCTGTAAATAAAACGGGAGACAGTACGGTACCACTTCACAATAAGACTACCCTTATAAAGGATTAATTAGGTTGTAAACACTTTATTAATCATTAATAACCATTTATAAACCAGTTCTAACATACATCAACACAGGCTCACTATTTGGCAAGATGACTAAGCCTTACATTTCGTCTTCTTCATCAGCCACCATCCTTGGTATCTGTTGTTCACTGAGTTGAATCTCCCCCCTTCCACCTTGAGGTTTCTTGGCATCTCTTTATGACCATTTATTTACGAGTTACTAACATTTATAGTTGCCAAAAGGGAGCCTTATTGTAAAGTGTGAAACACATTCCCATTTATTAATGAGTTACTACCATTTCTAATAAGGCTTAGCAGTACAGATAAATGTGGGCTCACTATTTGGCAAGCAACCGGTCACAGTTGCTCTGTTTACCTCATCAATCAATCAATGTTTATTTATATAGCCCAATATCACAAATGTTACATTTGTCTCAGTGGTCTTCACAGTTCTCATCTCATGTCTTATAAAAGCTTATTAATGATTTATAAAGTGTTCACAACCTAATAAATGAATTACAAACTATTCGTAAACCCTTTATAAGGGTAGTCTTATTGTAAAGTGGTACCGACAGTACAATGCTACAATACACTTTGCTGGTAGAGTCACACACTTACAAGGCAGTCGTACACATTACAACTCATGTAACTAATGAAATTAAAAACAACAGCTTTCTCGTATTTGTGTTTTGAGTTGAAATAACAAACTGATACATTTTTTTACCTACAAAAACGAAGTAACAATGTTTTATTTGCTCTGATGTGGATAGATTTCCCGCAACTTCAGATCTGCCGGCCAATTACAGCATTTAATCTAATATTGGGCCAAAGTCAGTAAAGAGGAGCGGGCAAGAGATGGCTGCCGCTGAACATTTTTTAAGCTGAACGTGTTGAATGAACTGGAATGGACCGAATTTCAATTTGGGTGTGGCAATGTCAAGCCAGATATAAATATTATTTTGTATGTTTTTCACAATATTTATTATTATAGACCAATCAGGTAATTGATTAGAGAGTAATCGAGAAATGTAGAATAAAAGTTATGATATTAAGATTAAGGTATGTGTGCATGAGTATAGAAATACAATAAGGTGTGTGTGTGTGTGTTAACTAAGAGGTGGTGGTAGTGGTGGTTGTGGTGGCAGGGTGGGGTCCATGTCGGCCTTGCTGCGTTTGGCTGGCAGTGAGTTGTCGTGAGCTTTGCGTATGTGTCTGTACAGGTCCCCTGATTGTGTGTAGCTCCGGTAGCAGTAGCGACACTCATAAGGACGCTCCCGTGTGTGCACAATGGCGTGGCGCCTTAATGTGTATGTACATGAGAACGTCTTTCCACACACTCCACATGTGGGGACGTCCTCCACAAAGTTCCCCATAGTGTCCTGGAAGTCCTGGAAGTAGGCAGGATGCTCCGAATGCTGCTGGGCTGTGGATGGAGGAACCAAGGGGAAGGAGGAAGTGTCCTGTGAGGAAGGGCCGGCACCCGAGGAGGAAGAGGAGGGAGAGAGGGGAAAGGAGTAGTCATTTGAATGAGAAGCCATTTGTGAGAGGCCCTGTGGATGGGAGGAGAGAAACTGAGGGCTGTGCAGCTCCTCTTCTTCCTCATACTCATCGTCTACTTCCATAACTGGTTCCGCTCCCTCCTCTAACTCTTCATCAGATATAACAATGGCCTCCACTTTTATGTTCACATTCTCTCCATCATTGTTGTCTGTCCTCATTCTGCCCATAAGAGGGTGAGATCTTTCATTTGTAGTGGGGGGTGAAGCTCCCATATTCCCCTCAGATCCTCTAAGGGTTTGTGTCCGAGTAGCCAGGTGGAAGTCCGAGCTTTGGCGTTGAAGCGACATAGTGTTCTGGATTCGAATTTGGGGGAGTGTACGCTGTGTCGGCGAGTGTGTTGGGTTGTGTGCCGTTAGGGCTGATGTTTGGATTAAATTGACCATCTGTTGTCCTCTGCCTGATGTACCCCTGTAGTCAGCCTCTGAGGGTTTCCTTACAGAGACATCACATGCCAGTCGGTGATCGTCCTGTAGGAGGCTGGTGGAGAAAACGGGTCCTGACTGGGAATAAGCAACCACTGACCGACTGCTAGCCTGGCTCACTGGCACCACGGAGGAAGAAGACGAGGAGGGCTGCTGGTTATTGCTGTTGCTGATGGAAGAAAGACAGAAAGAAAGATATAGTGTAAACAGTGGAGAGATGCACCGATCGTCAGCCGCTGGGGAAAACCGTCCGCTTGTCAGCTGCTTTGACTCGTACATTACATTTTTCTATGGTGAAATGACACAGCTAGACATGAACATCACTTTAATAAAAACAATTATGTAACTTAGCGCAAACATATGTATTCTGTAAGTTTGGGGGAACAATCTCAAGGTTTAAAAAAAAAGTGAATCAGCCACAAAAGTGCTATCCGTGGATCTCCACTTAACAGGTTTTTTAAAAACAACAAATCAGATAAAAAGGTATTCCAGTACACGGAGGATCTCCTTTTAAAACAGTATGGAAGTTACAACAGACTCATACCTGTATGTCTCAGTGGTGCTGCAAGGGCTGCAGAGTGCAGACCCGTCACCATGACCTCCGGACCCCGACCTGGAGTGACCTCCCTGGGCAGACCGGCCTGTTATGAGGCCCTGAATAATCAGTTCTCTGGTGGGGGCCAGAGGAGATGCATCCATGCCTGGCTGTGTGGTATCAGCGATGTCAGGGCTCAGAGGAGTCTGAACTCGTGCTTCTGAAGACCCCGCCCCAGTCCTACTCTCAGACTTTACAGATTGACGCCTCTCTGTCATTATACACACTGGTAAGTATGGTGCTGCCATGGCGACTGGATCCAAGAGATCTCCTGCCATGGCCACCACTGGCTCAGCTCCACCGTCCCCCACACCCTCTCTCCCTGTCTCTATTGCCCTTCTCGCTCCAGTGATTTCTTCAGAGCGAGTGCTGTCAGCCTCAGCCAGAGGACCCCGTCGCTGCAGTCGTTTCTTGCAGACTCTTACAACCTCATTCATATGCAGAAAGCTTGCAGCTGCCAATATGTCCTCCACTGGTGGAGACTCGCCCATCTGTAGAACGCCTTCATAGACAAAATCCAAGAGCAAGCCAAATGCAGCAGCCGTGACAATGTCGCTGTCGAGTGTGACAGAGCTGCTGCTGCTGTTTCCACCAAGGACGCCTTGAGGATCTGAGTAGAACATGTGGAAGAAAGGTGAGCAAGAGGCCAAAACAGCTCTGTGAGCCAGGAAACGGGATGAGCCCACCAGGACGGTGCAGTCACAGAGGAAGCCCCGCTGGCGCTGGGAACACAGAGCTGACAGCAGCTGCTGAGAATGCTGGGGGAACTCCATCACCTGGACATAAAATAAGAGAAATAAAGAGAGAAAGCAAAGACATAAGAATCAGGTAATCTAAATTCCAAATACAAGTTTCCCTCCTTACCACCAAGGGTATATTACCATGTAGAAAATGTACGCATTATTTTGCAAAATATTTAACATTAATGATATATTTGTGCTCAATGTTGACTGTTTTCTGAGTGTGTTCTTACTATTAAACTGTCTACGTTTAAAATTCAGTTTCCCTTCAAATTAAGAATTTTAAATTTGTAGAAATTAACCAATGATCAGTTGATGTTTAAGAATCAAGACTTACAATGGCAAAGCAGTGAATACTGAAGAAAAAAATGAACGAGCCAACCAAATAGAAAATCAAAGGTTTCATAGGTTTGGAAAATCATAAACCTTATCCTTACTGGGAACCCCTTTTGAGTGCACTCAAGGTTCCTGCAAACTCGGCCAAAGTAGAGGACTTGTAACTCTTTGTTGTACTCAATCTGTTGTTAGCCCTTAAGTTAACCTGGCCTCAATGTAAAAATAAATGTCTGCAAGTAAACCAATAAACATAACATCGACATATAGATAATAATGTTTCTTGGCACATGTTGGGAAATAAACATGTCCACATAAAGAAGTAGGATACGTACAGAAGGTAATGTTCTTTCTCCTATTGATTATTATTGACAGTTAAGTCATCACGTCTTAACGCATCAAACGTAACGTTTCCATGACGACCTGCTCGAAGTCTCCAGTGCACTGGCAGGCCAGCTTCCTCTTGTTTTGTTACACTTTGAAGACGACAGCCAATGGCATGCAGTTGAGAAAAACGAATATGGCAAACAGCACAAAATGAATCATAGAAACCCCATATTTTACCAAATCGCAA
The DNA here is from genome assembly GCF_902827115.2 of Pseudochaenichthys georgianus. Lineage (NCBI taxonomy): Eukaryota > Metazoa > Chordata > Actinopteri > Perciformes > Channichthyidae > Pseudochaenichthys > Pseudochaenichthys georgianus. Next base: position 17,186,945 of record NC_047512.1, read on the forward strand.
TATTATCCAGCTTTAGCTGAACTATGCTAACATTAGTTAGCCAACTAAGCCCAACCTCTGTATGAAATCCAGCACCGGTAGTCACAGCAACCGCAGTGTTTTTGTTTTGTGTTATATCATCATGAGTTATAAGTTACCGTAAAATGACAGCATGCATTTTGGGTTGTGTTTTTGTTAACGATGATATTATGAATATTGTCTTACCTGCAGCTGCTGTCTGATGCTTTCTTCCAGGACAAAATGCAGCTTTCTTCTTCTGTGGTGCCGCCGGGACGCCGGAGCTCCGCCCGGCTGCCACAGCGGCACCTAGAAGCGAATACAGAGACAAGAACAGGAAGTGGGAAGCTGCACGGTTTGTTTACATGAGTTTACTGACAACGAGTGTGATCCTGTGTAAAATTACGAGTAATGGTCTGAATGTCTTAGCTTACTGAATTTAAATGGACAGTAGTGGAAGTGTAGGAGGTGGAAGAAAAGCAGGCAGAGGAAGGAGAGGAAATCGTGGGGGAGAGGTGAGAGATTGAAGCCCTATACATTGGGATATTGACCTCTTAACAGTTGAGGAACTGGTTTCTGACTCGTGGTATTGGGTGTCAGGATGAATGGTTAGTTAAGGTAAAGTCAAGGTCCTATATTTAAACGTGTGTGTGTGTGTGTGTGTGTGTGTGTGTGTGTGTGTGTGTGTGTGTGTGTGTGTGTGTGTGTGTGTGTGTGTGTGTGTGTGTGTGTGTGTGTGTGTGTGTGTGTGTGTGTGTGTGTGTGTGTGTGTTGTAATCTGAATAATCGCACCTTGTCCTAATGAAATAGACACAGCAACACATGTGTTCCAGTTGTGTTACTGCTTTTCAAAGGCCACATGTTATTAATAAATTATTGCCAGTGTAACTATATTGAATTGCCCTTTAAAAAAAAAAATGTAACCTGGGTTGATTAGTAACTTTTTGGGCAATCTGATTACATAACTACCTCAAACTAGCTGGAGCCTTAGCTCTGAGTGACTGATGCCTTGTCCCCTACCAGGGCAGAGATGTTCGCCTGTCTAAATCCTTGTCCTATGCTCTTCGCCATGGAGCCAACAAGATGGATCTTCAAATAAGTTCAGGTGAGCTGGGTCCCTTCAACTTTAATATATCAAATGAGAACCTCAGATGTATTTTTCCATTCAGCATTTTAAAAACAAATACCTATAATCATCTTTGTTTTTGGGTTATATTTTTCTCCCAGCATGGTTCAAACAAACATCATAAACAGGAATTCTGAACAAAGACTTGTTATAAAAATGTGACAGTTGTCATTATATTTTATGCTTGATTTTATAATGAATTCAATCATGCCCATAAATCCTGCCCGCTAACAGTTTTGATCACACATGCTTTACATGTATTATCTATTTGGATTTAGAGCCATAGTAAAGTTCCTTATCCTCAACTCTGACCCTCGTAGATGGCTTCATGTTTGTGGAGGATCTCCTGGCTCACACGCAGTTCAGCTCATACTCACTGGAAGACGTTGAAAGAGTTGTGGCCACAAATGACAAGCAGCGCTTTAAACTTCATCGGCTGGAGGACGGCCGGCTCCAAATTCGAGCCAGTCAGGGGCATTCAATACAAGTATGGAGCTTTTTTTTATTTAATCAGCAAACCAGCATGCTACGATATGCTATCCCCCTGGGTAAATGCTGAATTCATCAATATTCAATTTACACCAGAATTGCTTTTAGATAGATTTAGTGGACCACCTAACTTCAATACATTCAAGGTACTTTCTTTAGATGGGAAATTAACTCTGGGAGATCCCTTAACAGCTTAAAATACAATTCCATTTTGTTCCACAGAGTGCATACAAATGTTTTAAACCAATTTTCACCTTAAAAATAAAAAATTAAATCTAATTTTCAGATGACAGATGCTGTTAGTCCTCTGACAGCCTAACAGGAAATATATAATTAGAATCCTATAAAATCAGGTTAGGTAAGGGTTCAAAAAGACATTGGAGAATAGCACTACCTCTGTTGCTGAAATTCATCTTCACTTTAATTACATTTTACTCTGTTTGATTATGTTGTATTTTTCTTGTTTGTTGCAAAGATTAACGTGTCATCAGAACATGAGATGTATACAAACCCTCATTGGCCTTGGACTGCCATCTACAATGATTACATTTGCTAAATGTTGTTGTTTCTGAACATTAGAACTTGATCTGGTCACATGTTTGTATTGTGTGTTAACACTGGTTGCATTGCTGTGGGCAGGTAATGGATTTGGAGCTGAAACCGGTCCTGGCTGGTTCTCCAGACTGCCCTGCTGAGGCAGTTCATGGCACCTACCTCCGCAAGTGGAGCTCCATCCAGCAGCAGGGCCTGAGCCGCATGAGGAGGACACACATCCACCTGGCCCCCGGCCTGCCTGGGGAGGAAGGGGTCATCAGCGGTAAACAATGTGTGTGTGTGCACGTGTGGGTGTATGGTTGTCTGTGTGACAGAAAGAAACTCATCTGAACATTGAGATAAATAAGTTCTACAGTTTCTAAACCATGATACTATTTTATATTACATTGACTTATCTTATCTATGTTATAACATTTATTCAGACAAATGCTGAGTACCATTCCCTAATCATATCAAATATAGCTCTGAAAAAAATTAAAAGACCACTGCAGCATTATCAGTTTCTCTGGTTGTATTATTATATATAGATATGTGTTTGAGTAAAAATGTTTTCTCTGTGTTGGAATTCAACAGACACTGAATGGAATGGCTGCCATACATGTAGAGATTGAGATTTAAGAAATATTTTGAGTGGTCTCTTCATTCTTTCCAGAGCTTTTATTGCCTTGCTTAACCTATTAGTACACACACGTAAACTTTGCTATCAATCATACCACTGTCAGTTTATTATGTAATTGGTCTAAACTTTTTCTTGTTTATTTTTACTCTATTCTTATTTAAGCCTTTTTACCTGATATTATTTATTTATGTTATTTTCTATAAGATACTTATAGGTTTTCTGTCCTTGTATTGCTGCAACACCTGTATTTTCTCGCTCGGGATCAATGAAGGTGTATCTTAATCTCAATCTTAATTTCCCCACAAGGAATGAGGGAAGACTGTGATCTTGCTGTGTATATTGACGTACCCAAAGCTCTTGCTGGTAAGCTCCACCACTAATGATTGCTAGTAACCACTATGCTTGATGTTGTCTTTATGTTTTGCCAATAAACCCTCTTACATGTGTTTTATGTATGTATACGCAGACGGTATTGAGTTTTTCTGGTCAGATAACGGTGTGCTGCTGACTGCAGGGGACGATGAGGGAAAACTAGTCCCTAAGTACTTCATCCGTGCCTTAAGACTGAGACCTACAAGTAAGAAAAAGTACCACATTTCACCAAACACATTTAATTTGATTATTTGAAAAAACTTTGTGCGAGGGTCATTCCCTTCACTAAAGTCACTTTCCTTCTGTGTTACAGGGAGTATCATACCACTGCAGTAGCATCATAGGATACTGCTCTGCCATTGGTCACAGGAAGACTCATCATGGTTTGTTTGATTCTTATCCCAGTTCCCTTGGTAACATGTTGCTTAGCAGGAGCATACTAGCATCCAATAAGCTTATTTTCATTGCAATAGGACAATCCATGGAGAAATCATCCTAAACGGACAAAGACTTTTGATTTTTGTTTCATCATTCAAAGGATCAGGGCAGGTTTAGGACAGTTTGGAAATGTAACACTAGTTAAAAACAGACCTTTTTAAATGTATTTTGAAGACATTTTATAAGTGTGGTTTGTCCCTTGACTAAATATGGATAAGCAGAGGATACAGACACTGTGGTTTAATGTAACGGACAGCTGTAACAGTCTTGTGAGATATGATCACACACACACACAGCGAGATAAATGGTTAGAAGCTTCCTGTGGAAGAAACAGCAGAAATTACCCCCATAAGCTGCAACCATGAGGAGTAAAGACAACACAGAATGAAAAATGAATTGCTGTATTTACTTGAATAAATGTTTATTAGTGAAAACAATTACTTTTGGCATGTGTTTTTCTACGCCTTGTTTGAATTCTTGGCAGTGATATTATGGCTGCTGGCAATAAGACTGCAGCTCTTTACAAAGCAAGGATTTCTATCCTGAGCGAAAGGAAGTCTGGACGCTGCGAATCGAAACAGGAAACTATTTGCTAGCTGATGCAACAGTTAATTTTACATTTTCATTAGTTTGGTTTTCAAGCCTGCTGAGACTAGTTCTGATGTCCAGCAGTTTGAACCAGCAACAGTCCATCCTGAAGTTAAGAGTCAGCATGGCGAACACCTTGAGTCTTGAACTGTCTGAACATGTTGTCCATCCACTATATCTGTGAATGTGTATAACATATGATATATAAAAGGATAGACTGATAGACACAAGATCAGAAACTTATTTATTTGACCGTTTTTAGGTTTTTTTCTATTCCATAATGTGTCCTTCTGTTGAGGCACACAGAAGACCTTATGTGGGATTTATTTATTTTTTTGTTAGAGAGCTTCGTGGCCACCAGTCAGCTTGTGGAAAAGCTCTTCATTGAGCGTGTCACTCTTCGAACGACTGCGTGTCGACATGAAAATGTAGCCTCCAATAAACTCGTGAACAATTTTGCAGTCGGCGGTCACGCAGGCGAAAGCAATGTTGATGTTGCCTTCAAACTCTATGGCCACCTAGAGGAGTCAGAAACATATAGAGTATATAAAAGAAAAAGTAGATATAAGATTCCTTCAATATGCAGGCAGATTTTTTACATTTATTTTACGGAAATTACCCAACTGTTGCTCTTACGGGTAATGTTCATGAGTTCACTTTCAAGTTTGATATTTGATTTCTCAAGTTCTGCCTTAATTTAATTTGACCTTGTGTGAAGTTATTACAAAAATCGTAATAGGCACGATTTTTCAAAGACACCCTTTTGAGCAGTTAAACCACACATAGGAAACCTTAGTGGGAAAAGATCCAAATAATAAACTTGTGTAAGGTCTGTTTAGCTAATTCAGTAGCACACCTTCCCTGGAAACCAAAGTGTGAGATCGTGCATACTGCAGACAGAAGGTGGATCAAAGCTATATTGTCACCTGTCGTATGTCCCAGTTGACATTCCACTGCTTCATGTTGTTGTAGCGCCAGGTCTTCACCACTTCCCCCACAGCCAGGTCGATACGGATCAGACGGTTGGGAGCAATGCCCAGTACCTCGTCCTTACGACTGCCCTTAAACCTATTTAGCAAAAACATCTTAATCTTCTTTTCACTCAAAATCTAAACTGTTGATACAAAGGTCAAACTTTAATCCTCAATTCAATTCAATACAATTCAATAACTTGCTAGATCATTGATGTGTTTTCAACCCTTTCAATCAAATTGACAATACTATTATTGATAGTGACTTGAGCCTAGTGACGAGTACACTGTTCCTAGAATTTTTAGACAGGAGTTTAAATCTTAATTTATACCAATGTAAGTTTTTAGATTTTAGTTGGCTTTATTTTCTTGCTGTTAAATGTTGTTTTATAGTTTTAAATTGTGTATTTATCACGGCTTGTGAGTGCTGTTCTGTTAAAGAAAGACTTTATGTTGTCCTAAATTGATGCTAACAGGCATTTCATAAATTCTGATAAGTTTTAAATTGAACTTTACCTGACAACAACGTATGAGAGCCCGAAGTCTGGCAGGGCTTGCCAGATCTGCAGGAAGCGCATCACTGCATCTGTCAGTGAGAGCTGAGCCACGTTCTGGTATGCATCCAGGATACGAGGAGTCAGCTGGAGCAGCAGGCACAGGGCAAAAGGTCAGACGTTAGTATATTTCTGCTGCCTCATAAACGCAATGGGCAGTAGTTTCAGCTGCATAATAGTTCAATTAGCTCAATTGTGCAAAATCACTGTTCTACTGTCCAGAAATTAAAGGAATACATCAGTTTACAAACTCCACACAACTTATGCAGTATCATTTAATTTACATTTATTCACACCATGATAACCAAACACACTTTTCCATTAAACCGAGAGAAAAGGCATATGTTTATTAATTAGCAAAGTTTTGCTGTGGTTTTCACTCTGCCCCATTAACTTAAATTTGATTATTCCTTTACCAGGGAGGTAAATCCTTTTTTCTTCAAGAATTAAAATTAGCACTTGGTGTGTCATTTTTATACAAATGATCATTTTAGAGGAAAAGTACTGTCATTCAGTATATTAGATTTATAAATGATGAATTGGTGTGATCGAATAAAGTACTTGGCTGTAGCTACCTACTGATACAATTAGTGTATTACATTTACTCTTTTTTTTTTGAGCCTACATCGAAGTTCCACCTCTCCTGTACCTGTTTGGCTTTGTACTTCTTATGGTAGCGTGGCGACACCAGACTGTGAGGATTGATGCTTTCATCGTTAGCATTTGCATTGCCATGGGAACCTGAGCTGGTTTTCTGCATAGCCAGGAAGGAGCGGATGCTCTGGATCTCACTCTGGAAACTGCTGTCAGCCAGACTTTTGCCTTTGGAGGCCAGTCGACACCCAGCCATCCACTGAGCATACTGCTGCTCCTGGAGGGCGAGAGACAACCGCAGAGAGAGAGTAAGGTGGGGAGTGACAGATTACATATCATTAGGATAAGTATGAGACAAGATACATTTTTTTATTACTAATTTAAAGTATGGCACATTTTAAAATTCAATGATGTATGTGTGTGTCCTTACATTTTCACAGCGCAGATAGACCTCGTTCATGCCCTCAGGCGCTGGTATCAGGAGTCTAATTAAGAACTTCTGGGCTGTCACGTTAACGTCCGGAGCCACCTCACATCCTGTGTGCAGGATAAATATCAAACCACTGACCAATTCTGAAATGTGATATTTATGAGATTGAAATAGAATTGAACCCGACCACTTGGTCAGACTTCTCGGGTTTACTGCCCACGCCTGAACCTGCTGAGTCATACTCGCAATTCACTTTTCACAGATGGAGGATGAAAACAGACTTGAGAGAAGCACCTTCACTTTTTAACATAGGTGGAAAGTTCTGTGTTAGTTTATGTGTTGATGTTGATAAGCAGTGATGTTACAAAGAGGTGGATAAACAGATTGCTAAAGTATGCCTGCTACTTAATCAGCCACTAATCTGTAGATACATATTGATAACTGATAACACATTATTGGTGACATAGCAACAACATATCCTAAAAATATAAAATACAATTAGATATTCAGTACCTTTGAGGTTAATCTGTTGAATGGGCTCTCCAATGCTCTCCTCTTTGCTCTTGAAATAAGAGATGGCGGTATCCTGGAACTTGAACCAGTACTGCTTATATCCTTTAAGAGTCAGCCTCTTTGGCCTGAAACAAACAAACACATTTCCCAGGCTATGTACTGACACCGATTAAAAAGGAACAAAAATTAACTATGTTTTCACTCTATTTTAACACACACATCACATCTAAGACAAAAGAGGCAAACATCTGTTATCCTCCGAAGACCTGGTAATTTATCGTGTCCCCTGTTGGGGAAATGATACTGACGACTTTATTTTAAACACCACGCCTGCAGTTTATTTAAGTTCTAATGTACTGTGAAAATACCCTTTTGGGTTCTCTAGTGATCACACATGGGAGTGCAGTTAACATAGCAATTGTTATGTGCTTTGTTTAGTTGTTAATTCCTTTTTCATTGTGGCGGGAATTGAAAGATAAAACACATTTTATGGCAGAGCAGTAAGGGAGTTAAGTGATCGAGATAAAAAAATCCACAAACAAAAAAAACCTATCAAGGCTATGCCAATGGATGTTTGAAAATGTCTCTCACCTGAATATCTTCAGATAGTCATTGAGTTCTGGTGCAGTCATGTTTTCCTGGATGAAAGACAAATATGTTTTTTCCGTCAGCAAACAAAATACTCTTCTCTTGCCTTCTTATTAAATGTGTTGTTTTGTGAATTGTTTACATTCTTTCTATATGTTTTGACATGTTGAAAAAATAAAACTGACTCTCAGTGACACACAAGTAAATTCAACATGTCTGACCAGCATCTCGGAGGCGGAGCTGCTCTCTCCCTCCATCTTGACCTCCAGGGACTGCAGGGCAGACTCCAGGTCGTCCATGGCTGCACTGGAGCTCAGCGCCTGGGGCTCCGACTCAGACACCTTACTGATGTGGTACTACAGGAGAGGAGAGCAGAGGTGGAATGTAACTAAGTACATTGACTCAGCTATTCAACTTAAGTACACTTTTGTCTATGACAATAAAGCCCTTTGAACCTCTGAGTGTTTTCTTCTCGTACTTCTTCTTCTTCTCCTTAACATTTGAGAGGGAAATCCACTACTTCACTTCACCAACAAATACTTTACAAGTTTTCACAAAAAACGAAGAGTTTGGCTTTAAGGCCAGATCTTTTGACAATTGTTTGAATCACTTTCGTTTTAAGTAATTTCCAATAAAAATAAAAGCCTCAACTAAATGAAATGTGATCTACTATCATTTTTATTATTTTATTGATTTAATTTTCTTTTATGTATCTGTTGAATAATCTAAATTAAACGATTATGAATTGATATAGTATGTCATTCACAAAATAGCCATATGCACATGGCAACATTTGAATTCCTGTAATTTTTTATTATAAACAAACAGACAGCACAATAGCAGTAGTAGACAACAGTATGACTCAAGTCCAACAGGATAAAAAACAAAGACAAAACAAAAATCTAAAGGCTCTGAGTCTATTATTAATAACATAATGCAAAAGTGGAAATCAAACAATGTGTATAAATGGAACAAAAAGACCAAATATATCAAAGAAAAACATAGCATTTGTTGGTCAGTCAGCCGCCCACTAATCACAGTTTAACACCGCAGGTCCACCACCCTATTGTAAAGAGACATCCGGCATGTCCAGCTCCCGTATAGGCTACTTGTAGAAGGCGTTCCACATCTTGTGGAATTTCCCCAGGGAGCCCCTCAGTAAGTCATCAAAAAAAGCTTGCACAGTATTTGGGTGGTCTATAGATATTTAGGAACAGAGCTCGAGAGGAGCATTTCAGCTGAAGGGCCACATATTCAAAAGAATCAAAGTTTTCTATACGATGGAGATGGTGCGCGTCTCCGCGGTGATTTTGGTGGGCGTCGTTGAGGAGCGGGGGTAAAGGACATGGTGCCAGCCCTGCGTATCGCCTTAGTTTGGTCTTCGAACTCCAGGAACGGAGTATCCTCAAAGGCGTTGACAGGGGGGGGGTGACGGGCGGTGGAGACTCCTCCGTGTGTCTCATATGTCTCCCATAATCAGAACATTCCTCAGGCGAGTGCAGTGATAATTCTTCAGGGTTTTCTGAGCGATGTGTTGTGTCTTTCTCCTGTTTTGATTCCTCTTGCCGCTTGTCCTTGGCAGAGGGAACAGATTGATGACGCAGGCAGTTGAATATGTTAGAGATAAACAATTTCACTCCTGACTTGTTCAGGCAAACTCCATTTGCCTTGAAAAGATGTCTGCGGTCCCAGAAAAAGTTAAAATTGTCAATAAAATGAACAGAATGGTCAAAGGCTATGTAGGCTGTCTCTAGAGAAGAGAGTGGCCATGTGGGTGGGGTTACACCAAACAGTGCGGTCATATCATTAGGAGCGATCGGTTTTCCAGTGATTTCTGACAGTGATCTAAAGATGTCAGTCCAATAAGAGTGTAAGACCGGACAAGACCAGAACATGTGTGCGTGACTCGCCGGTGCTTGGCTACATCTGTCACAAGTTGGGTCCACCTCCTTATATATTTTAGAGAGCCTGAGCTTAGTAAAGTGTGTACGATGCACTACTTTGCACTGAATCAGTCCATGTCTAGCACAAATAAAAGATGTATGTACATTAGCAAGGGCTTTTTCCCAAAGTTCTTCAGAAATCTCCTCCCCAAGATCTATTTCCCAAAGAGATTTAATGGAGTTCAGGGTAACCAAACGAAGAGAATAAATCTGAGCGTAAATACACGTCATCATTCCCTTCAGAGTAGATAACGGCCTAAGGAGTGTGTCTAGCGGCGAATCAGCTGGTTGATTAGTAAACTGAGGAAATCTATTATTAACAAAACTGAGAATCTGTAGATACCTGAAGAAATGTTGGCTAGGTAGTGCAAATGTATCAGATAGCTGTTGGAAAGAGGCAAATGTGCTGTGAATATAAAGGTCTTTGAATGTTTTAACGCCTTGGTTAAACCAAATAGTAAATGCGCCATCTACTAAGGATGGAGGAAAAACATGGTTTGCAGTTAAAGGGGCTAATGTAGAGTATGTTTGGAGATCAAAGAAACGTCTGAACTGATTCCAAATTTTCAAGGATGCTTTAACAATTACATTTTTAGTGTAAGCAGAGGAGGGGGTCTTAATGGGAGAGTGAGACAATGCTGAAAGAGATACTGGACTACAGGAAGCAGCCTCCATTTCAAGCCAGACAGGCGGAGAGTGCTGTGAGTCAGACTGCAGCCAGGACTGTATTATTCTCAGATTTGTAGCCCAATAATAGAACCGCAAATTCGGCAGAGCAAGTCCACCCCGCGCCTTTGGTCTCTGTAAAAATTGCTTGCGTATCCTTGGGGTTTTCTTGTTCCAAATAAAGTTAGAAATAATAGTGTCAGTTTTACGAAAAAAAGTTTGAGGGAGGAAAATGGGCACACATTGAAATAAATATAGAAATTTGGGGAGTATATTCATCTTTATAGAATTAATTCGGGAAACCAGAGACAGATTTAACACTGCCCAGCGGTCGAAGTCTTCCTGTACGCGGGACAAAAGGGGGGCAAAATTTGCTTTATAAAGATCTTTAAATGTATCGGTCACCTGGATCCCGAGGTAAGTGAAACCTATGTAGAGGGAACTCACGCGCCACTCTATTTAAAGGGAACAATTCGCTTTTACTTAAATTGAGTTTATAACCGGATACAGCACCAAATGAGCTAAGGATAGAGAGAGCTGCAGGGACAGACACAGATAAGTTAGAGACATAAAGAAGAAGGTCATCCGCGTAAAGAGAAGCTCTCTGTTCTACCCCATGAATTCCTGTAATTTTTGACTTTTAAAGAGTTACATGAAGGAAATGCCCACTTCCTTAATTGTATTTCTTGACATTTAGCTGTTTTTAATGTGTGTGTGTCTACCAGTTGACACACATTTGGCTTTTCAATAGCAGTGTTTTCTACCTGTAGAGCTCCAAACAACATCATCTCCTCCTCGGTGCAGTCGATGTCCTCCAGCAGGATGGCCCAGCGCGCCTGCTCATACAGCTGGGTCAGACGCACAACATCATACTGCACAGCCAGAGAAAATAGGAGTCAAATCAAGAGTGGAATGGAATTACATATACAGACTGTATCTATAAAAACAACATTTACACATACACACCTTAGGATCTATATCATAGGAGGCAAAGTATTTGAAACGAAGCCAGACTCTGTCATTTTCTTGGATTCCCTGCTGCATGAGACAACGAGATGAGTCCAACCACCTTGGAGGGAAAGAAAATAAGTAAATTGCCAAGTCAACAATAATTACTTTCTAATCAATGAAACCCCCATTGTGTCAGACCTTTTGGTAAAATAGTTTGCATACTAATGTATTGTTCTTTTCTCAAAGGCTGGAGATTTTTCGACCAAGAACACAGAAATGTATGAGGAATTGTGAAATAATGTAATGTAATAAATGGACTTGCAATCAACTGACAAATAATAGCAAACAATTTCAAAGACTAGTTCACCATAAGAACTCAAAAGTGGCCATGAAAAGGACAACAATGCTTTTCAAATAAATGATGTACCCTCTCCAGTGTTTGACTTTTTGGTGAGCAGTCTTGCAGGACCTGTTGTCAAGCGGTAGCATGGCTGACAGATCCAAAAGTTGCATTTTCAAGTCATATCTGGGTCAATATTCCTATTTCCCCAGATCTTCGTAAAGGACTATGCCATGATATGATATATTCACAGACTGCCATTGTCCTTGAAAAAGCTTTCCAAACAGATATGTCTGTACCTGCCGTTGATGTGGGCCTTGTCTACCACGCTGGCTGGTCGGAACTGCTTGGTTATGACCTCGGGGGCAGGGGGAGGCTGGGTGACTGACAGCATCTTGTAGATGGCCTCCATCTGAGGTGAGTCGGCAAAGTGAGCAGGCATGCCATTATACAGACAGGGCCGGGATGCTGTAAAGCAAGTGTCAAAGGGTATAGTCAAATTTAAAAAGGTGGTCAGATAGTGGAGGTCAGGAAAACAGTCCGACATCTCTAATATAATGAAAATGTTGTTTTGAAGTCTATTCTTCAAACAGAATACTTATTACGAATACTGAGTGCAGCTGCTGGATGAGCATTTACACCAAAAACCTTAAAGTTCACCTATTATGCAAAATCCACTATTTCATGTATTTTATTCATTTGTGCCCTCTCTGTGTTAAGAGATTCAGAAAGATTCAGGAGAATAAATGATCACTCTTTTTGTCCTGATTCATTTAAATAAAATAAAATAAGCTGATCAGATTTTGGCCACTTTGTAATATCCCAATGTGTTGGGTTGTGCAACCATTAGCCAATGGTATAACAGCCACCCTCCTTGGGCCTTTCTCATTTCACTAATTTCCCCTCTTCGACTCCTCGAATCCTCGGTCCTCCGGTAGTGACCCGGGCCGTTTCTCAATCGCGAGGATATTGGCTTCCAATATTTCAAGAATGCTACGTCATCAAGTGGCGCAGCAGGACCGTTCCAATGTCCAGCATACTTGGAATTCCACCGAGGCCGCGTCCTTGGTTTGGGAGAAATTTCGAGTCTGCACATGGGTAGACTTCGCGTCCTTCAAATCCCCACAATGCTTTGCACACGGACCAATTTCCCTAAATCTGTGGTGGAAAATGTAAGGCGGGGCCTCTCATATGACGCACACCTGCACACTTGCTAGCCTGTTCCAGTCTTCGTTTTCCGAATGCCAGGAAGGATTCTTGCCTAGCTTCTGAAGGAAGTGACTCGGAAGACATGTGCTACCAAGCAAGCGTACTTGCGATTGAGAAACGGCCCCGGAAATGGTTTTTGGCACGCCATGTTGAAGGACATCCAATTTCTCTAAATGGACATCAAGGAGCGAGGATTGAGCATCGAGGAGGCTCTCTGGAGGAGCTATAACCGAGGATACACTGATGGGTCCTCCACAGTCCTCCATAGCTCCTCTGCAGATGCATTTCCGGCAACAGTGAGGGATATATCCAGTCTCTGATAGGGTTACGTTATTATGCTGTGAGTGCTCTCATACTTGTTTGATTCTGAAATTGTATATCCTGGCTTCAAAATGGTGGAATGAGCTCCCCATTGAAAACAGGACAGCAGATAGCTTGCACATCTTCCGGGGCAGACTGAAAACTCATCTCTTTTGACTCCACTTCGAGCGATAAAATTACTAACAAAGAATTGCTAACAAAGCAATTATATAGGCTACTAATAAAGGACTGGCTTATCTAAAGCTAGTTGAGCAGCACTTGAAATGTTTTGGCTCTATGAAACCTGATGTACTTATATGATTCTGTTTTCTTCAAGTTTGTATCTTGTTGGTCGAATGCACTTATTGTAAGTCGCTTTGGATAAAAGCGTCAGCTAAATGCAATGTAATGTACTATTTATATAAATATATATATATATACCTATATATATATATATATATATATATGTGTGTGTATGTCCGAATCTGTAGCCTATTAATGTCTCATTATACCGCACTGTGAATGAATGAAAAGTAAATATATAAATCATCATGAACACAGTTCTGTCCATCAGACAGAGGGCTGTGCCTCCTGTCATCATTAATGGACGTCTCTTTAAAATGACCGCTCAGAGGAGAGGATTTCTCATTTCTCTAACCGCCTGCTGCTTCCCCTCCTCTCTCATTGGTTACCCTCCTCGGCTCCTCCGCTTGCATGGCTCGCATCTCCTGTGGGACTAAGACACGAGGATAGGGCCGTTTCTCAATCTCGAGGAAACTGGCTTCCAAGCCAATATTTCAAGGATGCTACGTAATCGAGTGCCGCCGAAGGACTGTTCCAATCTCCAGCATACTTGGAATTCCACTGAGGCCGCGTCCTTGGTTTGGGGGTAATTTCGAGGCTGCACATGGGACTTCGCGTCCTTAAAATCCCCACAATGTTTTGCGCACGGACCAATTTCCCCAAATCTGGGGCGGAAAATGTAAGGCGGGGCCTCTCATATGACGCACAACTGCACACTTGCTAGCCTGTTCCACTCTTCGTTTTCCGAATGCCAGGAAGGATTCTTGCCTAGCTTCTGAAGCAAGTGACTCGGAAGACATGTGCTACCAAGCAAGCATCCTCGCGATTGAGAAACGGCCTAGGAGTCGAGGAGGGGAAATTAGTGAAATGAGAAAGGCCCCTTGTCACCTGAATCTCCTCCTAGAGCACCATTGTGGTTTTTTTAATCAATCATCTCTCAGACAGGCGTGGCCAGCAGCTGCTCATTTGCATTTACAGCGACAGACACAGAATCAGCACTTTTGAAACAGGGCTGAAACAGAAGGGTTTAATTGCATGATACAATGCATGAGCTGTTTGGTATTTCGAGCCAAACACTTTTGTATATAAGAAGAAGATGAAACTTCTTCTTTACTTAAACTTAACTTAACTAATGTGTATTTAAAAAAGAGGAATAGTTTTGGCGAAAACTAAAAGGTACCATGGGGTACAGGAATTTGTTTTGGTTTCAAGACCCTGGTTCACGGAGGATACCAAAAAAGTCCTAGAAAGACAAGGTAAACTGAACTATATGCATTTAAAAAAGAGGAATAGTTTCGGCCGAAAACTAAAAGGTACCATGGGGTCGGATTCGATTTTTCCAAAGGGGGGTTTCGTTTAGCATGAAACACTTCAAATAACTAAAGGGCCATGAGTTTTTTTAAATGCCATTTTATATTGTTGCTTTTAAATGAGTGTTTTTAAATGTCATTTCATAATATGTTTCTGAATGTCTTTCATTTTTGTAAAGCATTTTGAATTGCCTTGTGTTGAAATGTGCTATATAAATAAACTTGCCTTTCCCAAGGAGGAAATTCAGTTTACACACACACAGTTTTACACTCTATACTGTCTTTACAGATAGGTTGCACACATGCATCTGGAGAGGTGCCAGAGGGAAGAGGCTGCCAGTCTCGTCGGCGCCATGGAGCAGTTGGGGGTACGGCAGGGCCCAGGAGGCCAACTGGCACCTCTCCAGCTACAAGTCCACACTCCATATTATATATCTGAGACCTATAGTATATTGTTGAAAAAGAGTATGCCAGGGGACCTTTAAGCCAGACACCCCATGTATATGATATTATGACTGATGTTTTGTACACTGTAGTGGAAAGAAGTATTTTCATCCGGCTTCAGGAAATTAAATTTAGGAGATGTGGTATATGTATATTTCACCAAACACCCCTCTATCATTTACATTTATTAATTTAAAAATGTTTTAAATCTCAAATGAGAAACACTCTATATTCTATTTATTTCTAAAAATAAACTTGTAAAAGCTAAAAAGGTAAATGATTCTGTAAAGATATATAACAATGAATGTATAAACTAATGCTGTAAATTCTGCATTTCAAGCTTGGAGTTTGAAGTGAAGTGTACCTGAGGAGAGAGGCACCTCGGTCAGGTCATAAATCTCCTCAGCCGAGTCTTTATCTTTTTTCTTCTTTTTTTCCTCAACAGGTCGCAGGAACGAGTGCTCCTCGGGATGACGGATATCTGTGTAGGTAAAAGAGAGCAAGTAATTAGTTTTATTAAAAAGACTGTCTTTGTCTCAGATTTAATCAGATTCAGAATCGGAAATACTTTAATCCTCCAAGGGGGAAACAGTTTCTGTGACAGTTGTTCCATTTCAGAATGACTAAAGTAAAAATAAAATAAAATGTTTGAAGAGTTCTAAACTCTGTGATGCAACTGTTAGTGTTTCAAACTCTGTGGCGCAACGGTAGCGCGTCTGACTCCAGATCAGAAGGTTGCGTGTTCAGATCACGTCAGGGTCAATATTTGTGTTTCATCAAAGAATGCAGATTCTCATTTCAAGACTTCAATAAGGAACTCAACTGACAACTACACAAAAAGCTATCAAGAGTCTTTTAGACTCTGCAGAAAAATGGTAGGAACTCTGAAGATTAGAACATCTCTTGTCCAATCATGTCAGTTCAATATATCTTCTGGCCCCACACTCAAGGTTAACTTGGCAGGTTTTTGGCATAATCAGAAAATGAAACAGGCTCTGTGGCGCAACGGTAGTGCGTCTGACTCAAGATCAGAAGGCTGCGTGTTCAAATCACGTCAGGGTCAATATTTGTGTTTCATTAAAGAATGTAGATTCTCATTTCAAGACTTCAATAAGGAACTCAACTGACAACTACACAAAAAGCTATCAAGAGTCTTTTAGACTTTGCAGAAAAATGGTAGGAACTCTGAAGATTAGAACATCTCTTGTCCAATCACGTCAGTTCAACATATCTTCTGGTCCCACACTAAAGGTTAAATTGGCATGTTTTTGGCAAATTCCCAAACTGTAACAGGCTCTGTGGCGCAACGGTAGTGCGTCTGACTCCAGATCAGAAGGCTGCGTGTTCAAATCACGTCAGGGTCAATATTTGTGTTTCATCAAAGGATGCTAGTTCTCATTTGAAGACTAAATTAAGGCCCTCGACTGAAAACTACAACAAATTCTATCTAGAGGTTTTTAGACTCTGCGGTTCAATAGTAATCGCTTTTAAGATTAGAACATC
This sequence comes from Pseudochaenichthys georgianus, assembly GCF_902827115.2. Lineage (NCBI taxonomy): Eukaryota > Metazoa > Chordata > Actinopteri > Perciformes > Channichthyidae > Pseudochaenichthys > Pseudochaenichthys georgianus. The sequence goes on from NC_047512.1 coordinate 17,203,748, forward strand.
TCTTGTCCAGTCACGTCAGTTCAATATGTCTTCTGGCCCCACACTCAAGGTTAACTTGGCATGTTTTTGGCAAATTCCCAAACTGTAACAGGCTCTGTGGCGCAACGGTAGCGCGTCTGACTCCAGATCAGAAGGCAGCGTGTTCAAATCACGTCAGGGTCAATATTTGTGTTTCATCAAAGAATGTAGATTCTCATTTCAAGACCTCAATAAGGAACTCAACTGACAACTACTAGGGGTGTAACGGTTCACAAACATTTAGGTTCGGTACGTACCTCGGTCTTTAGGTCACGGTTCGGTTCGGTACGTTTTCGGTACAGTAGAAAAAATTATCACAAAACATAACATTTTTTTTTTTAATTATTATTAAACTGTGAATAATGTATTCACTCAAATAAATGCAAAATATAATAAAATAAACATTAAGGTGCCGCATTTCGATTAACTGAAATAATCTGTATTTGAACTTTACTGTACTAGTACTCACAACACATAAACTATTAGTTTTGGGTTTTTAATTATTATTAAACTATGAATATTCACTCAAATAAATATAAAATATAATAAAATAAACATTAAGGTGCAGCTTTTCGATAAACTGAAATAATCTGTATTTGAACTGTACTGTATTAGTACCTTAGCACTAGCAGCCAGTTTGACATTATGACTTGCTTGTCATTGTATTTTCATGTTTTTTTAAAGAAAGATGAACTTGTCCACATTGCTTGCCGAAAGGGCAGATCTGCTGGCAGCTGGCACTAACAATGTCTCCTGCTGTGGAGAACACACCCTCTCGCTAGGGACAGAGGTAGCAGCAGATACAGCCAGGTAGCGCTTTGCTAACATGGTAACATAAGGATATTTGCCGTTTGTAATAGCTTTCGCTCGGTCTGAAGTTTTTGCGAGTGGTGGAGGCTTAAATGCTAGCGGGAGTTGGGTTTGCACTTCAGTCGTTTGGTACCGGTGATATTCACGTTCGGGTGATGCCTTTTCAAATGAGTGTGCAAGTTTGATGTATTGCCAGCCGCGTAACCAATGTTAGTTGAACAATGCCGACAAACAGCTTTGGTTCGGTCCACCTGTCTTTGTCCGTCATCCTTGTACGTAACTGCGAAACCAAAATGTTCCCAAACCGGAGACTTCATGACGCTGGAGGATTTTCGAGCTCAACTTTATCTGCGTTCGCCATTTCGACAGTTCCTCAAATTACTGACTACATTTGAACGCATCCCTCTGACCAGCTCGTCCAATGAAATGACTTGCTCGCTATGACGCGTTGAACACAATGGGTGCAAATTACTCTGAATGCTGCGACGCAGCACCTGAGATTACTTCCAAGAAGTTGTTCACGTTCTCAATTTTTTACGTTTAAGGTTATATGCGTTCGGTACACTTCGGTACACACGTGTACCGAACCGAAGGGCCCGTACCGAATAATTTCGGTACGGGTACGTGTACCGTTACACCCCTAACAACTACACAAAAAGCTATCAAGAGTCTTTTGGACTCTGCAGAAAAATGGTAGGAACTCTGAAGATTAGAACATCTCTTGTCCAATCATGTCAGTTCAATATATCTTCTGGTCCCACACTAAAGCTTAACTTGGCATGTTTTTGGCATAATCAGAAACTGAAACAGGCTCTGTGGCGCAACGGTAGCGCGTCTGACTCCAGATCAGAAGGCTGCGTGTTGAAATCACGTCAGGGTCAATATTTGTGTTTCATTAAAGAATGCAGATTCTCATTTCAAGACTTCAATAAGCAACTCAACTGACAACTACAACAAATTCTATCTAGAGGTTTTTAGACTCTGCGGTTCAATAGTAATCGCTTTTAAGATTAGAACATCTCTCATCCAGTCACGTCAGTTCAATATGTCTTCTGGCCCCACACTCAAGGTTAACTTGGCATGTTTTTGGCAAATTCCCAAACTGTAACAGGCTCTGTGGCGCAACGGTAGCGCGTCTGACTCCAGATCAGAAGGCAGCGTGTTCAAATCACGTCAGGGTCAATATTTGTGTTTCATCAAAGGATGCTAGTTCTCATTTGAAGACTAAATTAAGGCCCTCAACTGAAAACTACAACAAATTCTATCAAGAGGTTTTTAGACTCTGCGGTTCAATAGTAATCGCTTTTAAGATACGGTTCAATAGTAATCGCTTTTAAGATTAGAACATCTCTCATCCAGTCACGTCAGTTCAATATGTCTTCTGGCCCCACACTCAAGTTTAACTTGGCAGGTTTTTGGCATAATCAGAAACTGAAACAGGCTCTGTGGCGCAACGGTAGCGCGTCTGACTCCAGATCAGAAGGTTGCGTGTTCAAATCACGTCAGGGTCAATATTTGTGTTTCATCAAAGAATGTAGATTCTCATTTCAAGACCTCAATAAGGAACTCAACTGACAACTACTAGGGGTGTAACGGTTCACAAACATTTAGGTTCGGTACGTACCTCGGTCTTTAGGTCACGGTTCGGTTCGGTACGTTTTCGGTACAGTAGAAAAAATTATCACAAAACATAACATTTTTTTTTTTAATTATTATTAAACTGTGAATAATGTATTCACTCAAATAAATGCAAAATATAATAAAATAAACATTAAGGTGCCGCATTTCGATTAACTGAAATAATCTGTATTTGAACTTTACTGTACTAGTACTCACAACACATAAACTATTAGTTTTGGGTTTTTAATTATTATTAAACTTTGAATATTCACTCAAATAAATATAAAATATAATAAAATAAACATTAAGGTGCAGCTTTTCGATAAACTGAAATAATCTGTATTTGAACTGTACTGTACTAGTACCTTAGCACTAGCAGCCAGTTTGACATTATGACTTGCTTGTCATTGTATTTTCATGTTTTTTTAAAGAAAGATGAACTTGTCCACATTGCTTGCCGAAAGGGCAGATCTGCTGGCAGCTGGCACTAACAATGTCTCCTGCTGTGGAGAACACACCCTCTCGCTAGGGACAGAGGTAGCAGCAGATACAGCCAGGTAGCGCTTTGCTAACATGGTAACATAAGGATATTTGCCGTTTGTAATAGCTTTCGCTCGGTCTGAAGTTTTTGCGAGTGGTGGAGGCTTAAATGCTAGCGGGAGTTGGGTTTGCACTTCAGTCGTTTGGTACCGGTGATATTCACGTTCGGGTGATGCCTTTTCAAATGAGTGTGCAAGTTTGATGTATTGCCAGCCGCGTAACCAATGTTAGTTGAACAATGCCGACAAACAGCTTTGGTTCGGTCCACCTGTCTTTGTCCGTCATCCTTGTACGTAACTGCGAAACCAAAATGTTCCCAAACCGGAGACTTCATGACGCTGGAGGATTTTCGAGCTCAACTTTATCTGCGTTCGCCATTTCGACAGTTCCTCAAATTACTGACTACATTTGAACGCATCCCTCTGACCAGCTCGTCCAATGAAATGACTTGCTCGCTATGACGCGTTGAACACAATGGGTGCAAATTACTCTGAATGCTGCGACGCAGCACCTGAGATTACTTCCAAGAAGTTGTTCACGTTCTCAATTTTTTACGTTTAAGGTTATATGCGTTCGGTACACACGTGTACCGAACCGAAGGGCCCGTACCGAATAATTTCAGTACGGGTACGTGTACCGTTACACCCCTAACAACTACACAAAAAGCTATCAAGAGTCTTTTGGACTCTGCAGAAAAATGGTAGGAACTCTGAAGATTAGAACATCTCTTGTCCAATCATGTCAGTTCAATATTAGAGGTTTTTAGACTCTGCGGTTCAATACTAATCGCTTTTAAGATTAGAACATCTCTCATCCAGTCACGTCAGTTCAATATGTCTTCTGGCCCCACACTCAAGGTTAACTTGGCAGGTTTTTGGCATAATCAGAAACTGCAACAGGCTCTGTGGCGCAACGGTAGCGCGTCTGACTCCAGATCAGAAGGTTGCGTGTTCAAATCACGTCAGGGTCAATATTTGTGTTTCATCAAAGAATGCAGATTCTCATTTCAAGACCTCAATAAGGAACTCAACTGACAACTACACAAAAAGCTATCAAGAGTCTTTTGGACTCTGCAGAAAAATGGTAGGAACTCTGAAGATTATAACATCTCTTGTCCAATCACGTCAGTTCAATATATCTTCTGGTCCCACACTAAAGGTTAACTTGGCATGTTTTTGGCAAATTCCCAAACTGTAACAGGCTCTGTGGCGCAACGGTAGCGCGTCTGACTCCAGATCAGAAGGCTGCGTGTTCAAATCACGTCAGGGTCAATATTTGTGTTTCATCAAAGAATGCTAGTTCTCATTTGAAGACTAAATTAAGGCCCTCAACTGAAAACTACAACAAATTCTATCTAGCGGATTTTAGACTCTGCGGTTCAATAGTAATCGGTTTTAAGATTAGAACATCTCTCATCCAGTCACGTCACTTCAATATATCTTCTGTCCCCACACTCAAGGTTAACTTGGCAGGTTTTTGTCATAATCGGAAACTGAAACAGGCTCTGTGGCGCAACGGTAGCGCGTCTGACTCCAGATCAGAAGGTTGCGTGTTCAAATCACGTCAGGGTCAATATTTGTGTTTCATCAAAGAATGCAGATTCTCATTTCAAGACTTCAATAAGGAACTCAACTGACAACTACACAAAAAGCTATCAAGTGACTTTTAGACTCTGCAGAAAAATGGTAGGAACTCTGAAGATTAGAACATCTCTTGTCCAATCATGTCAGTTCAATATATCTTCTGGTCCCCACACTCAAGCACGTCAGGGGTCAATATTTGTGTTTCATCAAAGAATGTAGATTCTCATTTCAAGACCTCAATAAGGAACTCAACTGACAACTACTAGGGTGTAACGGTTCACAAACATTTAGGTTCGGTACGTACCTCGGTTTTTAGGTCACGGTTCGGTTCGGTACGTTTTCGGTACAGTAGAAAAAATTATCACAAAACATAACATTTTTTTTTTAAATTATTATTAAACTGTGAATAATGTATTCACTCAAATAAATGCAAAATATAATAAAATAAACATTAAGGTGCCGCATTTCGATTAACTGAAATAATCTGTATTTGAACTTTACTGTACTAGTACTCACAACACATAAAGTATTAGTTTTGGGTTTTTAATTATTATTAAACTATGAATATTCACTCAAATAAATATAAAATATAATAAAATAAACATTAAGGTGCAGCTTTTCGATAAACTGAAATAATCTGTATTTGAACTGTACTGTATTAGTACCTTAGCACTAGCAGCCAGTTTGACATTATGACTTGCTTGTCATTGTATTTTCATGTTTTTTTAAAGAAAGATGAACTTGTCCACATTGCTTGCCGAAAGGGCAGATCTGCTGGCAGCTGGCACTAACAATGTCTCCTGCTGTGGAGAACACACCCTCTCGCTAGGGACAGAGGTAGCAGCAGATACAGCCAGGTAGCGCTTTGCTAACATGGTAACATAAGGATATTTGCCTGTTTGTAATAGCTTTCGCTCGGTCTGAAGTTTTTGCGAGTGGTGGAGGCTTAAATGCTAGCGGGAGTTGGGTTTGCACTTCAGTCGTTTGGTACCGGTGATATTCACGTTCGGGTGATGCCTTTTCAATGAGTGTGCAAGTTTGATGTATTGCCAGCCGCGTAACCAATGTTAGTTGAACAATGCCGACAAACAGCTTGGTTCGGTCCACCTGTCTTTGTCCGTCATCCTTGTACGTAACTGCGAAACCAAAATGTTCCCAAAACCGGAGACTTCATGACGCTGGAGGATTTTCGAGCTCAACTTTATCTGCGTTCGCCATTTCGACAGTTCCTCAAATTACTGGACTACATTTGAACGCATCCCTCTGACCAGCTCGTCCAATGAAATGACTTGCTCGCTATGACGCGTTGAACACAATGGGTGCAAATTACTCTGAATGCTGTGACGCAGCACCTGAGATTACTTCCAAGAAGTTGTTCACGTTCTCAATTTTTTACGTTTAAGGTTATATGCGTTCGGTACACTTCGGTACACACGTGTACCGAACCGAAGGGCCCGTACCGAATAATTTCGGTACGGGTACGTGTACCGTTACACCCCTAACAACTACACAAAAAGCTATCAAGAGTCTTTTGGACTCTGCAGAAAAATGGTAGGAACTCTGAAGATTAGAACATCTCTCATCCAGTCACGTCAGATCAATATATCTTCTGGCCCCACACTCAAGGTTCACTTGGCAGGTTTTTGTCATAATCGGAAACTGAAACAGGCTCTGTGGCGCAACGGTAGCGCGTCTGACTCCAGATCAGAAGGCTGCGTGTTCAAATCACGTCAGGGTCAATATTTGTGTTTCATCAAAGGATGCTAGTTCTCATTTGAAGACTAAATTAACGCCCTCGACTGAAAACTACAACAAATTCTATCTAGAGGTTTTTAGACTCTGCGGTTCAATAGTAATCGCTTTTAAGATTAGAACATCTCTTGTCCAGTCACGTCAGTTCAATATGTCTTCTGGCCCCACACTCAAGGTTAACTTGGCAGGTTTTTGGCATAATCAGAAACTGAAACAGGCTCTGTGGCGCAACGGTAGCGCGTCTGACTCCAGATCAGAAGGCTGCGTGTTCAAATCACGTCAGGGTCAATATTTGTGTTTCATCAAAGAATGTAGATTCTCATTTCAAGACCTCAATAAGGAACTCAACTGACAACTACTAGGGGTGTAACGGTTCACAAACATTTAGGTTCGGTACGTACCTCGGTCTTTAGGTCACGGTTCGGTTCGGTACGTTTTCGGTACAGTAGAAAAAATTATCACAAAACATAACATTTTTTTTTTTAATTATTATTAAACTGTGAATAATGTATTCACTCAAATAAATGCAAAATATAATAAAATAAACATTAAGGTGCCGCATTTCGATTAACTGAAATAATCTGTATTTGAACTTTACTGTACTAGTACTCACAACACATAAACTATTAGTTTTGGGTTTTTAATTATTATTAAACTATGAATATTCACTCAAATAAATATAAAATATAATAAAATAAACATTAAGGTGCAGCTTTTCGATAAACTGAAATAATCTGTATTTGAACTGTACTGTATTAGTACCTTAGCACTAGCAGCCAGTTTGACATTATGACTTGCTTGTCATTGTATTGTCATGTTTTTTTAAAGAAAGATGAACTTGTCCACATTGCTTGCCGAAAGGGCAGATCTGCTGGCAGCTGGCACTAACAATGTCTCCTGCTGTGGAGAACACACCCTCTCGCTAGGGACAGAGGTAGCAGCAGATACAGCCAGGTAGCGCTTTGCTAACATGGTAACATAAGGATATTTGCCGTTTGTAATAGCTTTCGCTCGGTCTGAAGTTTTTGCGAGTGGTGGAGGCTTAAATGCTAGCGGGAGTTGGGTTTGCACTTCAGTCGTTTGGTACCGGTGATATTCACGTTCGGGTGATGCCTTTTCAAATGAGTGTGCAAGTTTGATGTATTGCCAGCCGCGTAACCAATGTTAGTTGAACAATGCCGACAAACAGCTTTGGTTCGGTCCACCTGTCTTTGTCCGTCATCCTTGTACGTAACTGCGAAACCAAAATGTTCCCAAACCGGAGACTTCATGACGCTGGAGGATTTTCGAGCTCAACTTTATCTGCGTTCGCCATTTCGACAGTTCCTCAAATTACTGACTACATTTGAACGCATCCCTCTGACCAGCTCGTCCAATGAAATGACTTGCTCGCTATGACGCGTTGAACACAATGGGTGCAAATTACTCTGAATGCTGTGACGCAGCACCTGAGATTACTTCCAAGAAGTTGTTCACGTTCTCAATTTTTTACGTTTAAGGTTATATGCGTTCGGTACACTTCGGTACACACGTGTACCGAACCCAAGGGCCCGTACCGAATAATTTCGGTACGGGTACGTGTACCGTTACACCCCTAACAACTACACAAAAAGCTATCAAGAGTCTTTTGGACTCTGCAGAAAAATGGTAGGAACTCTGAAGATTAGAACATCTCTTGTCCAATCATGTCAGTTCAATATATCTTCTGGTCCCACACTCAAGGTTAACTTGGCAGGTTTTTTGGCATAATCAGAAACTGAAACAGGCTCTGTGACGCAACGGTAGCGCGTCTGACTCCAGATCAGAAGGTTGCGTGTTCAAATCACGTCAGGGTCAATATTTGTGTTTCACCAAAGGATGCTAGTTCTCATTTGAAGACTAAATTAAGGCAACTGAAAACTGCAACACATTCTATCAAGAGGATTTTAGACTCTGCAGTTCAATAGTAATCGGTTTTAAGATTAGAACATCTCTCATCCAGTCACGTCAGTTCAATATGTCTTCTGGCCCCACACTCAAGGTTAACTTGGCATGTTTTTGTCATAATCAGAGACTTAAACAGGCTCTGTGGCGCAATGGTAGCGCGTCTGACTCCAGATCAGAAGGTTGCGTGTTCAAATCACGTCAGGGTCAATATTTGTGTTTCATCAAAGAATGCAGATTCTCATTTCAAGACTTCAATAAGGAACTCAACTGACAACTACACAAAAAGCTATCAAGAGTCTTTTGGACTCTGCAGAAAAATGGTAGGAACTCTGAAGATTAGAACATCTCTTGTCCAATCATGTCAGTTCAATATATCTTCTGGTTCCACACTAAAGGTTAACTTGGCAAGTTTTTGGCAAACTCCCAAACTGTGACAGGCTCTGTGGCGCAACGGTAGCGCGTCTGACTCCAGATCAGAAGGCTGCGTGTTCAAATCACGTCAGGGTCAATATTTGTGTTTCATCAAAGGATGCAAGTTCTCATTTGAAGACTAAATTAAGGCCCTCACCTGAAAACTACAACAAATGCTATCAAGAGGTTTTTAGACTCTGCGTTTCAATAGTAATCGCTTTTAAGATTAGAACATCTCTCATCCAGTCACGTCAGTTCAATATGTCTTCTGGCCCCACACTCAAGGTTAACTTGGCAAGTTTTTGTCATAATCGGAAACTGAAACAGGCTCTGTGGCGCAACGGTAGTGCGTCTGACTCCAGATCAGAAGGCTGCGTGTTCAAATCACGTCAGGGTCAATATTTGTGTTTCATCAAGAATGCAGATTCTCATTTCAAGACTTCAATAAGGAACTCAACTGACAACTACACAAAAAGCTATCAAGAGTCTTTTAGACTCTGCAGAAAAATGGTAGGAACTCTGAAGATTAGAACATCTCTTGTCCAATCATGTCAGTTCAATATATCTTCTGGTCCCACACTCAAGGTTAACTTGGCAGGTTTTTGGCATAATCTGAAACTGAAACAGGCTCTGTGGCGCAACGGTAGTGCGTCTGACTCCAGATCAGAAGGCTGCGTGTTCAAATCACGTCAGGGTCAATATTTGTGTTTCATCAAGAATGCAGATTCTCATTTCAAGACTTCAATAAGGAACTCAACTGACAACTACACAAAAAGCTATCAAGAGTCTTTTAGACTCTGCAGAAAAATGGTAGGAACTCTGAAGATTAGAACATCTCTTGTCCAATCATGTCAGTTCAATATATCTTCTGGTCCCACACTCAAGGTTAACTTGGCAGGTTTTTGGCATAATCTGAAACTGAAACAGGCTCTGTGGCGCAACGGTACCGACTCCAGATCCGAAGGCTGCGTGTTCAAATCACGTCAGGGTCAATATTTGTGTTTCATCAAAGGATGCTAGTTCTCATTTGAAGACTAAATGAAGGCCCTCAACTGAAAACTACAACAAATTCTATCACGAGGTTTTTAGACTCTGCGGTTCAATAGTAATCGCTTTTAAGATTAGAATATCTCTCATCCAGTCACGTCACTTCAATATATCTTCTGTCCCCACACTCAAGTTTAACTTGGCAGGTTTTTGGCATAATGAGAATCTGAAACATTCAATATTTGTGTTTCATCAAAGGATGCTAGTTCTCATTTGAAGACTAAATTAAGACCCACAACTGAAAACTCCAAAAAATGCTATCGAGAGGTTTTTAGACACTTCTGGCGCGTTTCCACTACACGGCCTCGCTTGGCCTCGCTCGGTATGGCTAGGCCTCGTTAGGCCTTGTTAGGACCGGCTCACTTTATGCTGCGTTTCCATTACAGTTTTGGAACTGGGGTAGTAACTTTAGTAACGCAGTGTAGGCGGAGCCGTGACGTCATCTTCAATAAGAACCCCAGAAAAACAACACAGCCGTTAGCTGTTAGCCCTCAGAGCTCACAGCTCCTCATATCTGTTCAGAAACTAGACAAAAGTTAAACAAGTACAAACCACAGACTGCCTGTGTCATGGCGAATACAGTCGCTGGTTTATTTATGTCTGTATAGCCCGTTGTTGTGAGTGCGGACGGTCGGAGCATACACTGCATTAGCTTAGCCGATCTCCATTAAGGCCCTGACACACCAAGCAGTCACCAGAGAACACGCCGACTGTTCCGTCGGCGTGTTCTCCTGCGTCTTGGCCATGTGTCGCACTGGAACACACCGCAAAGACTTCAGCCAAGCACGTATGAACTGCGCATGCGTGAGCAGCAATAACTCTCCTTACCAGCAGGCGACGGTAGTGTGTATTCGTCATTCAAAAGAGGCAACAACCGGAAGACAGAGAAGAAGAACAGACTATGTGATATAAACAAACAACAAATAGCGTGTGCGTTCCATTTTCACTCTCGTCTATCAAAAACATGTTTCGTGTGGTACTGGAGCTATCAGCCATTGGAGTGTTGCTTGTGGAAGACATTCTCAAGCAACTGTTTCACTTCTCATGCACTGATTCGCTAGCTGAACAGCCAATCAGTGTGATTTCTTTGTCCGACTGCCTGTGAAAGGCCAAGTAAGGCGTGTCACGGCCGGCGGTGCGGGACACACCAAATTGAGTTTGGGCGACAGGGCACGCTTCGTCGTCCGACTAACGAAAACAGCCGATTTCGGCCTGGTGTGTCAGGGCCTTTCGACAACATACATTTTAAAAGGTTTTTCACCTGCCGTCTGTCTGCAGACTTGTGAAAGCATTAATTCATGGTTTTTACTAACCGGTATCAGTATGTTGTTACTTCGGCATCATTTTGAAACGTGTATTACAATTAAATCACAGTCAAATATGTTCATCTTGTTGTAGTTGTAGCCCCTTTGCCAGCGATTCTCTCTCCAGTTTAGCATACTCAGCCTGACTCAGCCTGGTTTTTCCTGGCCCTAGAACCACGATTTTATGGGGCCAGAAAAACTGTGAATTTGTACCCGCTAGCCGGTAGGCCAAGTGGAAACGCAACCAAAAACGGGCCGCTGACGTCACAGCTCTCTTAAACGGGGCTCCTCGCTGCAGTGGAAACGCGCCATAAGAGTAAAACGGTTCGCACTTTTAACATCCCTCGTGAAGTAATGATTCAGAAGTAATGATTCAAATAAGTTAGTTAATAAATAAAGAACTGAATAATATAAGTGAAACAAGGAAAAAATAAAAAGGCAGAAACTCACTGAGCATCCTACAGACACCCATCACTGTCTGGAAGACGGAACTGGAGAAGCAGGCACGGAGCCTCAGGGTGTTGCCGTTTGGAAGCCCCAGCCTCAGGGGCTTGTGTTGGGGCATGAAGACAAGCCGGGCGTCAGCGTGGATGCCATATTTCTCCAGAGTCCAGGCGGTTCGCAGCAGCCACCGCTGCTTCTGTTCCCACCACAGTGCATGGTCTGACCAATCACGCTTTATCTCTGCAGAGGACAGACACAAAACACATGTTGTTGCAAACTGAAATGCATTGAACATCTATAGTTTAAGCTATTTTGTATAAAGTGAGGCAGTAATCTTTGTTTGATTCGTAATTTTCTCGATCAAAGTTTGGACAGGTTTTCCCATTAATAACTACGAAGTGGTACCCAAACTACTGATAGACCCTTTCATTAATTATTCTACTGGCCATTCAACTGACAAACACTCCTCTTAAACCAGGAGAACAAAGTCTCCTGTTTATCCCCATTTCTCATGAGATTCTGTGATGAAATGCTCGCTTGCAGACTTCAGATTTCTTCTGAAAAAAAAGTCTATTGTGTCTATAATGTCAATTTTGAATGTAATAATAATAAAAATAATAATAATAATAATAATAACAATACATAGTATTTATAAAGCCCTTTTTCCTGGTGCTCAAATAAGCTTTACAAGTTAATAATGTCAAAATAAAAATAAATGTCCTACAGTAAATGTAGGCCTGACTGGCTTTGGATAGGGTTGGGGAATTTCTTGTCAGGTATTGGAATGTTAATATTATTAATTTTAAAACTTTAAAGAGACATAATTAATAATGAACAAAACCTAGTTTAGGAATTGTATTACGGTCTGAATGGCTTGAAAGCACTTTGGTAATTTACAACATAGATTTCACCCTCATAAATTAATTAGATCAATTAGAGATTAATTAAGGAAATTGTACTTTTTACAATTAGTAAATTAGTCACTTTAACAGTTCATAAAGTATATAACTTGGATCATTTATCAACAGTGATAAACATTTAAAACAATATGTTAGTCCTACCGTTATTAAACAGTAGTTTAATGTAGAAATTACGTCAATGTAATGTCTGATAGTTTTCGCTTGTGTTCTTCCGCGCAGTCTGTGTCGGTCTAATAAACAAACCACTCCCTTATACACATCAGACTCTGTGGCGCAACGGTAGCGCGTCTGACTCCAGATCAGAAGGTTGCGTGTTCAAATCACGTCAGGGTCAATCTTTCTGTTGCGCCTTTGTTTAATGTCCGTGTAGGTGTAGATTAAATAAATTACATTGACTATGCGAAAATATGTAAATTTGACGAATATCACATTTGGAGATCTCGAAAATGTCAAACAATTTATTGTAACTCAACAAAAAGGACTGACTACCAATTTAAATGTCAGTTAAAGAAATACTTTCAAACATTAGCTTGTTTAGGCTTGTTTTGTAGTATTAAAATGTTTAAAGTTTACATTAACAGTATTAATCACCATGTACAGAGACTGTTAGAATACGCCAGCATGTGATGCCATAAAGTAAGAATTATCAGGTTCATTTGGTTTCAAGATTGGAATTTAGTTTGACATGTTTGCTCTTTTAGGGCAAATGCTGAAGAAGTTGATTGGTTACTTAACTGTTGCATGATTTTTTGTAATGCATGCAGCATTACATCTTTTCAAAGTGTTACCCATACACTGTCTGAATTTTGGCCCTTATACAGTATACAAATAAGGTAACAATTGTGAGTCATTGCATTGAACTTGGGACAGACAGACAGACAAACAATCAGACAGACTGAATGAAAGACAGACAGAGGGACTGAGACCTACGTGTCTTTTCCACCAGCTTCAGGATGACCCCTCCAACGTGGAGGTCAGAGGCCACGCTGAGGGTGACAGGTGGCGCGTCAGACCCCAGGTCCTCCACCATGACTAACAGGTCCCACGCCGACATACCGGGCGAAAAAGGCCTGGCATATAGACAGAAAGGAGAAGAAACCAGAAAAGTCAAACACTTGTTATCAAAAGCTGGCCAACAAGTGCATTAACAACTCAGACAAAACAGGCAAGGAAAATGGAGAACAACTTAATTGACCGGTGAGGTTACTTTTTTATGAGTTTTTTTCCAACACTTTGCTGAAACTGCCAACACCCTTTTTAAAATATACAACATCATGTTAGGCGACAAAGCAATTGTTTTAGGAACCTGTGCATGTCATGAGTAAGAAATATGCACTTTAAAGCATTATTTATTTGTTAAAAGGACATTTAAAAACAAGAACACAAGAATATATGCTAAGAAATGCACAAGAATACGATTTTTGTATAGAACTTGATTGATCTGATAATCAAAACCCTGCCTTAAGTTTACAAAGTATTTCAGACATAAATGAGACCTAGATCACCTGTCAATCACACAGCCTCTCAACTTCGAAAAAAAAGGTTTTCATCATAGTTCAGTATCACATGATACTGATTAACACACACACACACACACACACACACACACACACACACACACACACACACACACACACACACACACACACACACACACACACACAATCTGGAAGGGTGCGTTGATCCTGGCAACATGTCCAGTTTGATGAGCACTTCCTGTTTCTAACTTGAACAATCACCAGTGACACACACTTCCGCTTACTGACCCGCCCAATAGGAGACGTTCATCCAATGCCAATACAGAGACCCACTACATGTGTATGAAAGTGTAAGCCCATTTAAAATATATTACATTATAGGATTAAACTGTTCATCTTTGTTCAATGTATAGGTAACTTTAAATAATTGAATCACAGACAATGACATAACAAAGACTAGATGACATGCCTGCAACCCTCCTTACTTCTTTTGAAGGCCTTGACTTTCTTCATCTGTATGTTTTTGTATATAAGTTCTGAACCACGACCACTTCCACTTCACTTTTTCACATTATATTTTGTTGAGCTTGTTACCTAATAAATTACGCAACATTTAAAGTATAAACAAGCATAACGTGTACACATGAAGCCTTAATGACCACTCTGTCCTCATGCTTTCTCCCTTTCTCTCACATCACACACACAAATTGAAAGAAAAATACCGTCAGTCTCCTCCGTCCAAAGTTTTAAGATGTGGAAACTGGTGGGACTCTTGTGCCTCTTTCACACCTCTGAAGAAGTTCACCCAGGTTTTCTGAGAACAATTTTCAGCAGTGTCGTTCCCCTCTCGGGCTGGGTAGGTTGTGGTCTGTGTAGCTGAGTCTGCGCTGCTTGTGTCACTTCTGTCAAGAAAGGCTTGTTCCTTTTTTTGTCAGTTTCCGCCAGGCGGAAATGTGAAAAGAGCTCAAGTTTTGACTGACAGACAGGCAGATAGTGAGTGCTGCATAAAAGGCAATGTGTGTGTATGTGTGTGTTTTTATGTGTGCTCAATAGAAGCTAAAAAGACAGACAACACATATTATTGCTGTCCTTAGTTTGGCTATTTCTCTTTAGCTTCCATTTTATGGGATGGAAGAACACAGACAATAGATTGATTATTGGTAAAGATTGTGTATGTTGCATATAAATAATTAGTAGTGTTAACGTGATCATCAGTTTTTTTAATGCCTTTTCAGATGCAAAATAAAGAATAAACAGGAAATTGTTTAGCCCATTAAAACAGCAATTAAATAGTTTCTGAAACTGAGAGCAGGCATAACGACCTAGGCAACTAAGTAATAATAATAATAATAATAATAACACAAATAATAATATTTCCCAAGCAAATGCCCATGCAGTGTTGTTTTTTTAATATGCTATACTACAATTTGTTTGTGCAAATTCTCTTTATTTATCAACTATTGTGTTGGCTGATATTTTAATTGAGATTTTGAAGAATAGAAGTGAAGGAGGCTTTTAAGCCTTTATAAAAATATGTTTTTTGCAAACACAGTCGAGTATACATTTAAATACATAAATAATAAGAAGAATGACATTAAATAATAATAATGACAATTAAATCTTTAAAATGTAAACTTCGATTATAAACATTTATTGTGAAAAAAAGGTAAATGTTATTTTGAAGTCCCTGTACAGTTTGTTGTTTAGTTGTTATTTTCCTTTTTCGTAGCCTATGTAAAATGTACACAACATACTCTTCCATTTGACCTCTGAATGTTTATAATGGTGAAATAAATGCGTACCAATTCTGGTTGCGCAAATGATATAGAGTTCAATAACTTATATTTGGATAAATACAAATCTATTGAACATATCATTTTTGATGTGTACTTCTTTAATCTAGATAGGAGGCGTGGATTTGTGGTCGTTGGCTTCCGCCTCCCCACTTCATCGGAGTCGGGGGTTTACATTCCATGTGAGATTAACATAGAGCTGCACTTGTCACATTGTAGCATACATTTTCGCTGGTAATAATATAAACTCTTAAATACCGGCCTAGATATCGTACTTCGTTCAATGACACGATACAAAGTAGTTTTGTGGTTAACGAAACCTACAAGCACCCCTTGTAAATGGTGCATTCCACATGTGGAAGTCCAAAACAAAAATGCCAAATGAGCTCCAACCTAACCAACGTTCAACTGCTAACACCGAAACCGAAACCTAACCCCGGTGTGTCTGACACTGATCCTTGTAAAGCTTCGTAACACGAACCGAGCCCCCTCGGCGTCACTCAGGCATGGCACTTCAAATATCAGCTCTATTTTCATATATGAGAGCCTCACGGTGCACTACTCTGTCCCGTGTCCGTGCTGACTTCCAGGCAGCCGGTGTCAGGTTTAAACACGGTGTAACTCCAGGAAGCCCCCCAGGTCCTGTTCGCGGCCACATTAACGCTGCTCTCCGAGCTGAAAAGTTTTCCACAACACCGACAAACGCAGCAATTTGGAGGTCCAGCCAGGTAAAGGCTTCCTCTTCACCCCGAGGCTGGCTGGGAAAGGTAGCCCTCGGTGCCGCCCTGGGAGTAAGCACATTTGCTCTGGTCCAGTCTCTCCACACCGGAACAGTCACCGCCATGGCCCGCAAACTTAACCTGAACTCCGCTGATGGAGACTGGAAGGAGACCAAGGGTGAGACTCTTCAACCAAGAAAGAGAAGATTTTAATGTAATAGCCTATTTACAACAGCTACCGTGCAATGTGTTTTGTCAACAAATTAAAGAGACACATGTGTGCTGCCTGTCACATGACCAAAACACACCTCCAACTCTCGCTGGCTGATAGATAGACTTAGTTTAGTTAATATGCATTATAAAAATATACACAATACACACAATGGAACCCCCCCCCCCCAGTGGGTAAAGGAGAGGAAGTCCTCAATGGCTTTTTCGCATTCATCTTCCCCTAATTTAACAATAAAAAATTACATTAGGCCTACTCATCAATGACGACAAACAATCAACAACATTTCAAACAAAAAACACACCAAATAATATGTACAAAACACACAAGTAAGCATACACTGTAAAAGAAAATATAGAATGAAAACAGACCAAACAATATAAACCCTGGAATAAAATATGTAGAACCAACAACATCATCCTATTTTGAATATCAGTTCAAGATAAAAAATGAAATGTTTCTTTAATTGTGTCCTTAAAAAAAACGGAATTATAAGTTATTTGGTCAAATATGATGTAGCTTACCTCAGTTCTCAAATGCCTAAAACAAGCGATCAAGCAATCAAACAAAAATGTTCAACGAAAAAGAGTACAATTATTTAGGCATAATATTTTGTGTTTTGCTATGTCAAAGTGGAGCTTGTATACTATTAACGTACAATAGGCCTATACTGTTTATGCACAATAAATAAAAGATTAATGAATGAAGAACATCTATACTTCAACAAACTGACTTGTTTAAAGAACATTTCATTATGTTAAAAATAATATCATTGTACACCACATGCTTCAGGTTTTGCTGTATCAATCGTTTATTGGGGGTATGCATGAGCTTTTTTGTTTTATTCTTCATAAAGCTTTTTTTCAGTCTGGTATTCCTGAAGTACCATGTACTCTGTTTCTTAAAATACATAACAAGGGTATTTTATATCTAGCTAACAGGTTATTTTCTTCCTGTCCTCTTCCTTTATTTTTCTCTTTCAGACTACTTGCTGTCTCTGTCTGTGACGGACAGGCGTCAGCACTACAGGACGTCTGACTTTGTGCCACTGCACGACATCTCAGTGTGGACTCCCACTGCAGGTCAGACACCCGACATCAGTCACAGTCTCTGTCAGGTTCATTCAGGGTTGGGTGGTAGTGCCAGCGAGAATTTAACAGAGGGATGCAGCATGAATAGCATTATCAGATATTTGGCCACATCACACCAAAAGCATTTTAAAATGATTAATAGCAACATATAAACAGATGGAAACGTCTTTTATAGAAAATGTAATATTGTCATATGTAACAAGTCAAGAAAATGAAGCACACACAATGTAAAAGATGAATATACAGACATAAGATGACATTTCATGTAAATATATCATCACACCTTGGAAGTAGGTGAAGTTTGAAATCCCTGCTTTACTCAAATGTATTGGAATATTTTAGTTGACTCTATTCAGTAAAGATTTTCTAAAATGTTTTACTTTAATGAATAGTGGAATGGTGTTATGCTGTGATCTAAATCCTGCTCAGGATTACGACATTAATTATTAAATTAATGTTGTATACCTTTCATTTTCTTTTTAACTCTGTAGACCCATAATACATAATGGTCAGAAATAATAACAATACACATAATCCTCTTCTTTAACTTAGCTTAACACTTGAGATATCACTATTGTAAGAATTGTAGTTGTTTTGGTCAACTATCGGATCAATATTTATAGACGTATTATTTCAAGTTTACCAGGTAAATAAAACTGATCCAGAAACTGACTGTACTGTATGTTTGTGTCAAATCTTTAGACGGTTCTGAAAAAACAGTTTACCCGAGGAATAAAAAGTTGGACAACAAGATTTCCCTCTACAGTGGGGACATCACCAAGCTGGAGATAGATGTGATTGTTAATGCAGGTATGTGTGTGTAAAGGAGTGTGTTTATAGGGTGATCCGTTCGGAGATTAGACATCCAACATGTCTCCATTTATCTATTTTTTCCCCCACACAATTTAATACAAATAAAAAACAAGAGAAACCATGTTTTAATTTCCTCTTTTTGCAACAAAAGTAAAAGCAATCGGCAGGCAATAAGCAACAGACACAGGAACAACTACATGAAGAAGAAAGCCAATCAGTCGGGGAATATGCAAAGGATGATAGAGTAAATAATTGCTTAGTGCTTAACTAAGCTAAGCCCCAAATTTGTTTGTGCATCAATGTGGATGTACGGTATATCATTTCAGCAAAAAACTATTGAGGGCTGTTTGTGCTCATTATTGGTATAATGTTTTCTCAGTGTGTGGGCGGGACAGCTACAGCTTCTTTACGGTTACCAACAGGTTTTCTACTGTGATGTTTTCTTTAGGCAATACACAGTACACAGTAAACATGAAAACCAGAACAACTGCAACAAACAAACTGCATGTTTGAGTGAGTTTTGCTTTTGTTGTATTAATGGTCACTTCTCACCAGAGTCATTGTTAGGTCAACTGTGTATATAGTATCCCTTAGCCATTTGTATTGTGGACACTACATCTTTTATCGCAACCAAGCAAAACTCAAAAAATGTTTTGCATTAACCGATGACAAGTAATTATAATAATAAAAGAAACAGCCGTAAAAACTAAGCTGCCTAACAGAAAAAAGCTGATGCCAATTCTAGTAAAAACAAAGTGTTAGTCTTACCTCATACATTTTGATTAAAGGACTCAAATGATCTTTACACATTTTGTAGTCTTTGCTCACATAATACACTTCCTCCCAGAAGTTTGTTGCCAGCACTTACGACAAGGATAAGACTCTTTTTCCGGTCACCATTAGATGGAGCCAAATGCCAGTTCATTCACTGAAGACCTTTTCCCACGGGGCTGTTGGGACATGTGGGGGAAATCGGTGTCTTGGCACAGACAGTGCATCGGGGGAGAGTGAAGAAGGCCAGCATGCCTAAATGATGCTTGTTAATGATGCTTTAGCAGAAAATGATAGATCTTCACTGGCAGCTGACTGTCAGCAGGTGTGCACTGTGCCAGTGTGCCAGCCTTCAGTGAATAGGTTGATCTTTCACTCTCATTTAGGGCATTACTGCAGCTAGTGTCTGTGCTTGCGAGCATTCGTGCATCTGCTTGGAAATGTTAAAGTAATTACGTGTGTGTGTACATACGGTAAGTGATTGTAATTTGTCTCTTGTGTGGCGACTTTGTGTGGCACTGTGGGTTTTACAAGAGCTTTTTACAGAGTCGCACGATGCAAAGTAGCATGGAATTAACAAGAGGAAACAGCTAGTAAAGTGTCATTTAGCAGAGAGGACGAGGCAAGGTGAGGGAGGAAGTCTGAAAAGACACAATGCCGGAGGAAACATGACTGAGAGACGGAGTGAGAGAGTCAGCTCACAGACTCACAAAAAGCGAGGGGAGAGTCTGGAGGAGTGAAGAGAAGAAGATAGAAGAGACGTAGGGAAAGGACACGGCCTAGTATTTAAATCTCAGACTGCATTGCCATGGCAACAGGCGGGTACAGGGTACCCACAAAGGGGTTTTGGGCAGCAGAGTCCTATAATCCTTTTTCTATCCGACTGGCTGGCCAGCTGACTGTCTCTGTAGTCATTTTGTTGACTAAGCGACTGACCTTTTCATTTGATGACTAACTGATTGACTAAGAGGCTTCAATGATGTCAGTCGCACTTAAAGCGATATCACAATAAAGTAGAAGGAGACGAGAGAAGAGACATCGAGAGCCAAGAGAACAATTAGAAAAGAGACAGTTAGTTTTGCTCAAAAATACAATTGCTTGCAAGCTAACATCCAAGCATCAGCATTAGAAAAGCAGGCAAATCAGCGCCTGTGGTTTTTGACATATGGAGGGGAGTGTTGTGGATTTCTTTCTGGCTGCTATGAGAGGCCTGGAAGAATAATTTAGCCCATAACACAGCAAAGATTCAATTGAAGCCAACTGTGGCCAATTATACGCTATACTTGTAGACTGGATGGGAGGGTATCTTCCAGGCCTGACTGGGGATTAGCAATTGACTTCAGGCACCAAAACACACATAGAAGTGGATACATGCAGATACAGACAGACAGAGAAACACTGGAGACCTGGGAATAAACTGGTGGAAACTAAGTAATATGCTGCTTCGCCCTGGCTGCGGTTGCATGGTTTAATAAAGATGTCTTGTGTCTTTTCTTCATCACATTTCCTTAACCTCAATGGAAACCGTCTTGTGGTCAAGAAAAGATGTGAAGGAGATTCTATAAGGATTTCAGTTACATTACATTACATTACATTTAGCTGACGCTTTTATCCAAAGCGACTTACAATAAGTGCATTCGACCAAGAAGATACAAACTTGAAGAAAACAGAATCATATAAGTACATCAGGTTTCATAGAGCCAAAACATTTCAAGTGCTACTCAACTGGCTTTAGATAAGCCAGTCCTTTATTAGTATAAGTTCTTTGTTAGTAATTCTATCGCTCGAAGTGGAGCCGAAAGAGATGAGTTTTCAGTCTGTGCCGGAAGATGTGTAAGCTATCTGCTGTCCTGATGTCAATGGGGAGCTCATTCCACCATTTTGGAGCCTGGATAGCAAACCGACGTGTTTTTGCTGCTGGGAACTTGGATCCCCCTCGCAGTGTGGGTGCAGTGAGCCGTTTGGCTGATACAGAGTGGAGTGCACGTGCTGGGGTGTACGGTTTAACCATGTCCTGGATGTAGGAAGGGCCAGATCAAAGCAGTTCAGTCTTGTCAAGGTTGAGCTTGAGGTGGTGAGCCTTCAAGTCTATTGTAATGCACTATTTGAGACAAGTGTCCGACTTAGCCCTAGTTACAGAGGTTTTAAGATTATTCTACTTCAGTATCCCCTTGTAAAGCACTCAGTATTTGTACAATTGTTTAGTTAAAGAGAACCCTTAGAAGCATCTGTTTCAGTTTTTAAGATTTCTGAAAAAATAAGTTACCCAGATTTCTGCCTGAGAAACAGATGATTTGAGCTGTTCTGAGATTTCAAAAACACAATTTTAGCTAGAATAACTACAGAACAGTTATACAAAGTAGAATAAATGGAACAGAGAGGTCTATGAACAAAAATATAATTTACAGAGATTACCGAGTCAGCAGGAGAGTCCTTATCTGGTCAAGATAGCACACTGTTCTTCTCATTATAACTGTGACTGGCACGTTTTAAAGTCCACTAAAAGGATCTGCACGTACACTAGGCTAGACAAGTAGCCCACAAGAAATCCTTTCCAATACAGAATCACACCTTCTAAGAAGGATGTTTTCAATTTCTCCCTAGTGCTGCGATTTAAAGACAATTAAACAGCAATTGTTTCAATGTTGCCACTGCAAGGAATTGTGGGACGACATTATCTTCTGGTAAAGGATGGTCCTGTGTATCCTTTGCTTAAGGAGATAAGAAAGGAAGCATTGGAGCAGCTTCCCTTAGCATTTATAAATGTAACCATCTCTTATCATAGCTTCCACTTAGAGGAACTTTTCTTTTCCAAAAAATACTTTTCGAACGCAGCCCACCTTCCTTCCTTCCATCCTTTCTTGCTTCCTTACTTCCTTCCCTCCTTCCCTCAGTCAGCACTGATTGAGCAGGTGAAGAGGGCGTTGCAGGGAGAATGGGCAGTTGCTGTTTGTCGTTTGTGTCGCTCTCAATAAAGATCGGATATACAGTAACTCTCTACTCCTCTCCCTTCTCCTCCTCTTCTCCTCCCTCCCTCCTTCCTTCCACACTTTTACAGCCACTGGCTCCTGCCCACTCCTATAAAACACTACAAACATAAAAACCCACAAGCACTTAAGAGCCGTCCTAGTGAGGAAGGGAGGGGGGAGGAGACGGCGGGCAGAAACATCCTCCTCTTTACACCCCTCAATCACTCCGTCCGGAGAAGGAGAGAGAGATGGAGGGGAGGATATATTGTCTCTGATGGGCTAGCTGATTAAGATGGATTGCACGATGAAATGTCTTTGGAGTGATGAGTTCTTGGAGTGTGTGTAAGTGTGTGTGTGTGGGCTCCACGTCTCTGCAACTAACTTTGCATTAAAACCTTTTTTCAAATTGATTAAATGCAAATTTACTTAGCTCTACTGAGCTGCAGTTTCTCTCGCAAAAGTTTTATTCCTCATTTCCATTCCAGTACTTACTCTCAGCTGCCGTCGTCTTTATTGTGTTTGACATTAAATGCCATTTATTTTGGTCTAGCTCTTTCCCCACGTTGAATGGCAATTTAATTGAAAAAGATTTAAAAACTGGACACTCAGTATTCTCTCAGTATTGTTTGTGTTATATCCTTTTTTTACATGAACAAACTCTGTGTGAGAGAGTAATGCAATGGTAGAGTCTGCTGATAAATCTTTCAGACTAGACCATAAGAAACTGTCCCTAAAATTAAGCTGTGCAACGTAAGGTGATAAATAATAATCTGCTCCTATCTCAGTCTTTAGAGTCTGAACCACCTGTCATCATCAACACTTCTGCTTCCTTAGTGTGTGTGATTATACAGGTCTGAACCCTTTGCGCATATGCTTTGATTTAATGACAAGATTACATACATGTATGTCTTCATGTAAACACCTGCTTGTGCCAGAAATGAACATCACATATGTCCCTCAGTCTATGAATGTGCAGGGGTGGTGCATGTGCTGTACTTTTGAGTGCAGGTGTCCTATCATGTTTGTGTGTGCACGAGATGGGGTCTCCAGGTTTTTCTCTGCAGGTCAGAGATAAAGCTGTTGGATGGCGCTGGAAAACCACTCACTGTGGCAACAGCTGAGGGATACAAGATTAGAGCCAATGGTTTTCCTCGCCTGCAGGTGACAGACAGGATGAGAGAGAGATATAGTGTGAAATGTACTGTAACTTCCTCACAGATAAGAAACCTAGAAAGAAAGCTGCACGGATGAGTGGACGGATAGCAGAAGCGGTATGTTGATGGACAGGAAGGAAAAAAGGCCAGAAAAGCATGAGGCAGGTGAAGCAACACTTTATCTCACCTGCATGTGCAGCTGAATGCAGCACATTGACATCAGTGTGGCAACTTTGTCAAATTTAAAAAGGATATTTATGCGTCACAAGGTCAAGCATTTCTTCAGAGAAGCTAAGCACAAACAAGCAGGTCATTATGACTAATGGTAGACTGAAAAAGTTCAAACCTAAAAGCCTGTGGATCAAATAATCAGCAGTGATGGAAGAAATATTCTGATCCTCTATTTAAGTAAAAGTACTAATATCACACTGTGAAAATACTTTACAAGTAGTTGTGCATTCAACTACATGTAAGTATAATCTGCAAAATATATTTAAGTTATCAAAAATAAAAGTAGTCATATGCTCAGTGTTTTCATATTTTAATAAATATTTCTGGAATAATTTGACTGTTGCATTAATGTTATTTTACTGCTTTGTGACAATGCATGTTCCAGTTGATACAACTTGTTTTTTAAATAGTTTATTAAGGACTGGGAGAAACATAAACAAACATTTAATATCTATTCTTTATCAATGTAGTCACTCAATAACAATGCCATTTACCTTATGACGAATAAATGTAATATGTTGCATATACATTTAAGTTCAGAATTTAAAGATGCATTCCTTATTAACATTTGTATACTTTCTTCCTTGGCTCACCATCTTTATAACATCCTGCACAGTATTTCTTGACTGCTTGACAGATGTGTTGCTTATGCCTGCCTCGTTGGTGACTCTTTGTGCATGAGTTGTCGAGTGATAGTGCCTCGCTCAGCTTGTTCTAGTAGCACAAGTGAATGTGTTAAACGCTTTTCCTTCAAGACAACTCACATTTTTCACATGTACATTTTTGTTAAAAAGGTTCTATAATGATCGATAAGTAGAAGGCCAAAAACAATATTGATCAACTATATTAATAACTGACTTATTGTTTGAGGGATTTCTTGAACAAAGTGCCAAACATTCTCTGATTACAGCCTCTCAAAAAAGTTTATAAGCTGAAAAGGGTTTATTGTATATTTGACAATAGCCAATCTTAGGTCACAGGCTCCTCCAAGAGTGCCACATACTGAAGATATGAAAAGTAAAAAGAGATAAAATATGAAGAAAATGTGGCTAAACAAATGCAAGTCAACATCTCCTTTTCTTCGTCTTATCAAATTAATTGAATTTCTGAAGGTTCTGGACGTTAGTGGAAATGACAGTCCTAATCTGTACATCACTTTGGCTTCTCCTGCATGGTATTCAAAGCTTTCACATGATCTCCCTTTATATACAATGTAAATGTCACGATTCTCATGTTATGTCACGTTTGTAGTTTTGTCTGTGTTGGTGTTTTTCTTGTCTTTGGGTTTCCTGTTTTATTGTGTAAAGTGTTCACCCCCGTTTCCTGCCTGTCTTCTTTCTGTCTGTTTCCCCTCCATGTTATTCCACGGTCTGTGTTCCTTGTGCTGCTTGTTGGTTTGGATATTTTGGAGTCTGCCTTGTTTTTGCCACAGCTTTATATTATTTAATAAAGCTCGCTTTTCGTTATTCTGCATTTGAGTCCTACCTGCTTCACCCATTCGTAACAGAATGAACCGACCACATTTGGACTCAGCAGATTTTAATGTTTTGGCCCCACAGGCAGAATGTCTCGGGTACTCTCTGGAGTACATTTTTTACACCTGGAAGAACGCCTCATCTAGACGGGGTAAAGAGGCTGCTTTGAAGGAGGCACGCCGGGAGGTTGCTCGCAAGCCCTGGCTCAGGAGCTTGTTGCCTGAGTGGCTACAAACCTTTACAAGTAGCCCTGAAGAATTGTCACAAGCTTATAACCCTTTCCTGGGATCCGACTACTGTCCTGTTGAAGGTCCACAGAGTCTCCAAAAAGCCTCTAGGAGACGCAGGGCCAGGATTCCAGCCCGTGCTCCAACAGCCATGATCCCGGCTTCAGTTCCGGTTTCCACAGCCATGGATCCATGCACCAGTACCGGCCCGCAGAGCTATGTTTCCTTGCTCGATTACCTGGCCCACACAGCCATGGTCCAGGCCTCTGTTCCGGTTCCAGCAGCTCCAGTTCCAACCTCAGACCTTTTCTCAGGAACCCGTCTGGCGTTTGGAGGTCCACGGAGCCTCCAAAAGGTCTCTGGAAGATGCAAGGCCAGGATTCCAGCCCCTACTCCAGCGGCTCCGGCTCCAGTGCCGGTCACAGCGGCCATGGTTCCGGACATGGTTCCGGCCTCAGCAACCATGGTTACAGCCCCAGTCCTGGTCCCAGCTGCCATAGTCCCTCCTCTAGTCCCTTCCCTAGTCCCTCCTCAGGTCACTTTCCTAGTCCCTTCTCTAGTCCCACCTCTAGTCACTTCTCTAGTCCCATCTCTAGTCCCTTCCCAAGTCCCTTCCAGAGTCCCTTCCCAAGTCCCTTCTCTAGTCCCTTCTCTAGTCCCATCTCAAGTCCCCTCTCCAGTCCCCTCTCGAGTTCCATCTCTAGTCCCATCTCTACTCCCTCCTCTAGTCACTTCTCGAGTCCCCTCTCCAGTCCCCTCTCGAGTTCCCTCCTCTAGTCCCTCCTTTAGTCCCTGCTCTAGTCCCTCCTTTAGTCCCTCCTCTAGTCCCTCCTCGAGTCCCCTCTCTAGTTCCCCTCTCAAGTCCCCTCTCGAGTTCCCTCCTCTAGTCTCTCCTCTAGTCCCATCTGGAGTTCCGTCTCTAGTTCCCCTCTCGAGTCACGTCTCAAGTCCCTACCCAATGTCCTGGTCCGTTGGAGGTTCCGCTGGGGGTCCTGCCAACTCCATGTCCTGTCCCGTTGGAGGCCCCGTCGACTACTCCTCTGCCGGGGGTCCTGCCAATCGTATGTCTGTCCCGTTGGAGGTCCCGCCGTCTACTCTCCTGCCGGGGGTCCTGCCAGCTTCTTGTCCTGTCTCGTTGGAGGTCCCGCCATCTACTCTCCTGCCGGGGGTCCTGCCAATCCTATGTCCTGTGCCGTTGGGGGCCCCGCCGACTACTCTCCTGCCGGGGGTCCTGCCAACCCTTTGTCCCGTCCCGTTGGAGGTCCCGCCGTCTGCTCTCCTGCCGGGGGTCCTGCCAGCTCCTTGTCCCATCTCGTTGGAGGTCCCACCGACTGCTCTCCTGCCGGGGGTCCTGCCAACCCTTTGTCCTGTGCCGTTGGAGGCCCCGCCGACTGCTCTTCTGCCGGGGGTCCTGCCAGCTCCTTGTCCTGTCCCGTTGGAGGTCCCGCCGACTACTCTCCTGCCGGGGGTCCTGCCAACTACTCTTCTGCCGGGGGTCCTGCCAATCCTATGTCCTGTTCCTCTGGGGGTCCTGCCAATCCTATGTCCTGTTCCTCTGGGGGTCCCACCGACAACTCTTCTGCCAGGGGTCCTGCCAACCCCTTGTCCTGTTCCGTTGGAGGCCCCACCATCACCTGTCTCGCCGGGGGTCCTGCCAACTCCTGGTCCTCTTCCGTGGGGGATCCTGCCGAAGCCTGTCCCACTGGCTCCGGTTCCTGTTCGGCCGACACCGGGTCCTGCCCGGCCTCCGGAGCTGTCTGGTCTTCGCCCTCGAGCCCGGCCCCCTGAGAGCCGCGGTCTTCGCCCTCGAGCCCGGCCCCCTGAGAGCTGTGGTCTTCGTCCTCGGGCCCGGCCCCCTGACTCTTCCTGCCGCTGCTTTTGCCCTCATGCTCGGCCCCAGTAAAGATGGATTGATCGGATATCAATAAAAATGTAATAGGAAACAAATACATCTTGAACTGAAGATATCAGTAGAGCTGAAACCTTTAAATATAAACTTAATGATGCATTATTACAAAACACTATATGCGGATGGGTGTGTGGGATCAGCATTAATTATTGAACATCAGTGTTTTTTGAGCTTGGATGCTTCCATCGGGTGCAATTTAAATTCAACCCAGCGGTGGAACATCTTTTATTGATTCCAGAGAAGGCTGTGGTTGATGATGAGTGATAGCTGTAGTGGGGGTTAGTTATGAGGATTTAGGGTCGTAGAGGATGAGCAAGATGAGGGCATTGGTGCGGAAGGAAGGCATGAACGAGTACACTCAGACAGCAGGACATCATCTCGAACAGCTGGAGGAAAAAGGTGGGAGAGAGGATTTAAGAGGATAAACCTGGGGGGACCCTTGGTCCTGCAGGTAAAGACCCCTTACAGGAGCATTACCTGACAGTGGCAGAGCGTCACAGTCCTTCTGCAAGGCTTCACTGATTGTTAGCTGGCTTTGTCAGAAGAGCTTAACACTAGCACCAAAATCAGCCTGGCAGATTTACGGGCTTTCGTCACTGTGCTAGAGTGTGTATGGAAGATTGTCTGGCTTGACTTGTTGATGTACATTGCTACAAAGCGACTACAATTGTTTTTCAGATCTTACCTCTAGCTGCCTTTTCCACATTTGACCGGGGGTAATAGAGGACATGGATTGGAAATCTGTGCATGCTTAACCACTTTATGGGATTAACCACTTTAAGGGATTTTCCAGCATCAGGCCAGGGATTAAGTGATTTTTGTCACAGATCTACTTTGAATGCTACAGAATCTACTCCAGTCTCAGTGCCTAAGCTTTTGATATTCTGTTTGTTTTAAGTATGTACATCATGTAGCCCTTATTAGAGGATAATCAAGTTGTAGCCAGCTGTAGAATTGTTTTCTTGCCTGAGGAATTAATGTTTTCAAGGCTGCTTGATAGCTGCCACTTTTTCATCAAGTTACTTATCCAAGGTTTTAATCAGCTGGGACGTGTTGTTATGATCCAGCCAGCCTCCCTGTTAGTGACGAGGTTCAGGGGAGGTGATGAAAAGCCCAGAACAGAGACTGTCGAGGCCCCAGAGGCCCTCACAGTGTGTGCTCTCTATGTCTCTCTGTGCTGCAGCTACCCTACATCCACCCTAGAGCTCTTGTCAGCTCCTCTTAGGACAGGCTCATATTACAAGATGCAAAATGTCACACCAAGTTTGCTATCGCAGACAGATATCTTACATGTTTGTGTGCTCTCAGAAAGCCTCAAAACAGATGCTTTAAAGTTTGCCTGACTGTATTTATCTGTGTGTGTTTTGATGCATACAGGACTTTTTTAAATGAAAGCAAGATGAAATTAAAATCTTCTCGCTCCTCTCAGAAGACCTTTCTTCCTTTTTACTAATTAATTTCCTCCACCGAGGATGTTTATGTTTTATGCTCATATTGTCTGTCTGTCTGTTTGTCTTTCTGCTGACAGCAGGATTATATAAAAACGACTGGCCCAGTTTTCTTGATTGAAGAATGAAGCATAGTTAAAGTATAACGTTATATTTTATAGCGAATCAAAATCACCAATGTGATATATGCATTATGTTTTACTTTCGTGAACATTGCAAGATTTGGTGTTTGTGCTGCATTCATTTAGTGTCGGAATAATCTGAAAAATGTGTTGCCTTCTGGGAAAATCACTTCAAAGGTTTTCCTCGAGTTGAATACAACAACACGAAAAGAATGATCAACCTGCTGTTTATACACATGTACACACCAAGTTCAAAATAATTACTTCCCAACTCAAAAAGGGAGCATGTGAATACACCCTTGGCCTTGGTAGAGGTCTGCACTCTAAGGCCATTATGTTTTAAGGTTGTGTTGTTTACTCATAAAGTATAATGGGTTGAAAGGCTGCTGCTCTGAAGCAGAACAAGTTACAGATCCCTCATGAACTGCACTGCTTCTCCCTGCTGTAGTAACTGTACTTCCTTGGCTGTAGTTCCTATAGCAGTATCCCCACTGCGCTGCGTATGTGTTTTGTGAAGCGGTGCTAATGGACACGTTCTCACAATAAGCCCGTCAACTGTCTGAACACACAGGCACTTACAGAGGCAAATTGCTATTGCTGATGCTGCTTCAGTTTCAGAGTAAATATGATGTGCTGTCAAAACCTAGACCATTCTAAAGTCAACGAGCTACAGTAGGTATAAAAAGTAAACACAGCCTTATGACATTGCAGGTTATTGTAATGTAGAGACAGAAATAACCACAACTTAAATGTCAGACTAGTTCCATAGTTAATGTGATCTTCCAAGCAAAAAACCATAGAAAAAAAGCAGGTAGTTAATTATTTAGAACATGAGTGTGCACACTGCCCATTTATTGTTTTGTGGAAGCACATTTTGCATTTCTCCCGTGTAAAGCTCTCTTTCTCCCCACATCTTTTTGATGAGCTCGAGGTCTGGGCCCTGATTCGGCCGAAGTCTCTGAGTTTTCATTTTTTGAGCCGTGCCTTGGTCGACTTGTATGTGCTTTAGGTCATTCTGATGATGGAATGTGAAATTCCTCTTTCTGACAGAGGCCAGCAGGTTTTGTGCCAAAATATCTTGACATTTGGAGCTTATCATTATCCTGTCTATCTTGACAAGATCCCCTGACCCGGCAGAGATGCTTTGGGGCTGCTTCCACCTGCTACCACCACCGTGCCTCACAGTGGGAAAGGTGTTCATTGGATAATGAGCTCTATTGGCATTGTGCCGAATTATCTTTTAGGTCAAGGGCCAAAACGTTTAACCTTTCTCTTATTAGACCATAACATATTCTCTCACATGGTTTGGGGTTGACTGAGTAAATATTTTCTCATAATTCAGACAGGCTTGGATCTTCTTTTTTGAAAGAAAGGGCTTCCATCTTGCCACCCTTTACCTCGCCCAGATGGCCAGAATACGGAGTTGTTGGTCACATGCAAGGAGTGATTAGTGCGTGCCAAAAATTCCTGTAGTTCCTTCAGTGTTCCTCTTAGTAGCTCTTCTCCTCGTTCTTTCCTCGCCTTGGGAGAGTTGTCCTTTTTTTGCAATTTCTCTGTGGTGCTACATTTTCTCCACTGATGTTCATTTTGACAGTTAATCGATCAATTACATTTGATTTGTATAGCCCAATATCTTAAATAGTTTCAGGGGGTTTTACAGAATACTACATCCTCTGTCATTAGCCCCATGCAGTGAACAAGGACAAACTCCCCAGTGCTCCATGTTACATGTAATGCCTTCAAATGTCTCCCCTGTTGATACTTTTCAACAATTAGATCCCCCAGTTTCTTTGGTAACTCTCTGCAACCATGGCTATCATTCAAACAAATCCTACAGAACCAGCTGACGTTAATCAGGTTTTAAGCAGAAATACTTTTATTGATGGCAGGTGTGTGCTATTTAGCTGCAGGGAAACGGCACGCTCTGAACACAGAGCCCCCATCATTAAATCAACTGCTGACTTATTCGATCAGGGTGTTGTTTTTATTTATATTGTTCCTTAGAAATGAATACTTGTTTTTGTTTCTCTTTATTTTTGTTCATTGGAAAATCACATTAAATATGGAACCCGTCTGACATTTACATTCCATTTCCAAATACTACTACTCCCTTACTGAACCGGAACAAACCTACAGCATCAAGTGAGCCACATGGAGACGTTAACCCATTTTATATTTTTAGTGGAAAGATGTGCTGTGCAAGAGCCAATAAAAGAGTGTGAGGGGAAAATGTGTCAGACTCTTATCTGTACAGATTGTAAACTGGAAGGTCATCGTTAAGATGAGTGTTTGTGATAAGCAGGGCCGGGGTCTTGTGCTTTACCACAAAGAAAACCAACAATACCAAGTCAGCGTTGATTATGGTAAATGTTTCTAATATTGTGACAGTTGCAGCAACAGCTAATTATTTAGTTGCTTCTGTTTGCATTAGTTGTGAGTTAGTTAATTCTCCTTATGATTTAAAAATACATATCAAATTAAAAGAAAATAAGTCTTCCACGCCTTCTTTAAGTGGCTCACTTTTGATGGAAAGTTAATTAAAGGCTGTGGGTGTATTTCATCTTCAAGGCTTAAGACGACCTGAGGCCCACCACTGTGAGGAATCAGGGTCTCTACGCTTCAGATTTAATTTCAAACTGTTTGTTTTTGTTCAGAAGGTCGTCTTTTCGCTTTTCAAATAACGCTTTTTTTTATAGGTTTCTTAACATGCACACAGCTGACCGTGTTTTCGTATAGCTAATAGGCGCTTGAAATTCACACTTTTTCTCACTGCACTGAAGTGTTGTTATGTCCACTCTGTCCTCATAGATCTGTCTCTTTGCCACAGGCTACGTTTAGAGGATGCATTGACTCCGTGCCATTGGCTGCAGCATGTATTTAGACAGTGCTGCTGCTCTAGTTTTTTCAGTCCAGATCTGTCCGAGTTAATTACGCTACATCTCTCAGAAAGACCTCTGTACTGGTCAGTTGGACCATGTGTACCGTAAAATGTAAGCTTTCAAGGTTCAGTGCCCCGAATTTCCACGGGATGCTCTAATGGCGAGTTTGTGTCTCAATTTTGAGTGGGAAGATGGGAGAAAAACTCAGGTTCTTCATGGTGCATCACCACAGATTCCTCTTCTCCTTTCACTTTCTTCATTCTTTACAGCTCCCACTTACACATTGGAGTGCTGTGACCTGAAAGGAGGGAGACATTGTTAATAGACAAACGGGACTCCGTTTACAGCTTCAGATTGATTTGCACCCTGACATTGAGAAGTTAACGTACCCTTGGAGAGTTAATCCTTAATGTTGTCCAGGTCAGTAAATAAATGGAAAAAGAAAAGCTAAACTGAAGGAGTTTGCAGAAAAGCTCATTCGTGCTAATTATTTCTCTCCCACCCCTCCCTTGTTAAAAGCTTTCCCACCTCTCCAATCAATCGGCACTTTAGTGAGCAGGAAGGGATGGAGGAAGTGCGAGCCTCATTAGCCTGATTGGGCCGATGTGGGAGATGGAAGGAGATGGAGTGAAGGAAGGAGTACAAGAGAAAAGAGAAAAGGAGTCAGCCTGATCATCAGCACTTGGCCCATCAGAGCTTCTGTCATCAAGACAAGTGCTGCGTTCAAACATGTTTGTTTGCAGCGTTGTGAGTGACCCCTCGTTGGATTGGAGAAGATCTTCCGAAGGCTCTGAGGAGGAAGCAGTTGATTCAATTTAATTCTTATACCCTGTCTTAAGTTAAGGTACATTTGTCAGTCGCTGGACAAACTATGAAATTCACTGATTGTTTGCAAATGTTCTGAGTGATTAGCGTAGGTGCAATATAGATGAATATTTATTTCGTTAGACTTTGTGAAATTGTTAGTACTTCCATCCTCTACCACCATAGCTTCCATGTTGACTGGATATTACGTTACAAATGTCTAACTTGATAATGAATGGTTAGAACATTACCCCTCATAACAAGATATCAGCTAACATGAACACCATGTCACGCCGAATGGAACGAGTGCAACGGCAGTTCAGTGTGATGATCAGGCTGCCATCCTGTTCTTTCCCTGACTGCATCCCACTGCCTTCCTGAACTCTGTCCATGAGCTCTATGTCTTTTTCTTGACTTTGTTGTTTAATACGTTGGGAATAACATCACACAGTTCTGGGCAGTAACTCCTCAAAGGCATAACAAGTGACTGAAGTTGATGTGAGACACGTGAAAAAAGAGCCACAAATCTTTCCTTACACTTTCTCCTCCACTCTCCTGGACATTCGTTACATAAAGTGGGCATGTTGTCAGATCTTCTGTGTTGGACAAGTTAAAAAGAAAAGTCAAACTTTCCCCAATTTAAAAGGTGTACAGTCAAACCAAAATGTATTTTATAGAGGCTCTTTGAAAACAATGAATTTGAATAAAACAAAGTAATTATAGCATAATGTATAAGGTAAATGTGGAAGAGCTAAACCTGCTTTAACTTTAAGTATTCGATCGCTTAGATGATAAGACAGTGGCTTAATTTTACATTTAAAATGGCAAAATAAATGTGAAAAGACTTATTTATATTACAGTATATAAAGTAAGTCCTCTGAGGTTGTGACCGTGTGCCAATAATGTGCAGTTTGTAGAGCAGCCAGCTGTCAAACGTGTATGTCTTTCCTTGTGTAGGGCAGAGTTCAATTTTCTATGCCGTCTCACTTAATGCACTCCTTAGTGTAGCAATAATCATTCCCAGTTCATTATGATAATAATAGTGCACCTTTTTTCAAATATTGGTTTTTAGTAATAAGCCTAGCATTAAGTATTTGGCTGTGCATCCAAAGTCCCCGTCTCCTTGGCTGCTGTGGTCGAATACTTGAGCAGCTGCTTAAAAAAAACCCACACTAAGTGGCCCCACAATCACCTGATGAATGGCTTTTTTAATGAGTTTATCAACCTTTTGATGATTGATTTTTCTCATCCAGACTTTTGACATTTTGAATCAAACCCTGTTCCACTGAACCAGCTGTGCAAAGGATGTTGAGGAGAACCGAGCCACATAAGACAAAATGAGACAAATTGAAGATACGAAAATTAAAAGCACATTGGTAGAAGATTATCCTCATTGTAGTGAGTGCTATTTGAATAATAATTATTATAAAGCCTTTCAATAAGGCTCCATTTTCTGTCATCTTTGTAATCATAGCTTAGTGAACAAAGTACAAAGCATGGATCATTGTAACCTCCAAAATGGGCCTGGATCTAACCCTGAGTCCTCTTCCTGTCTCTCCATTGTCTGCTCTCATGTCCTCAACGCAGACGATGCTTTTGTCACATAATCACACACAAGTCACGCAGAGAGTACGCGCAGCACACACAGCACACACAGCACACACAGCACACACAGCACACAAAGCACACAATTACCATCTTGTAATTGCGATCTTTTAGGCGTTGTTGTGAAGTGGTGCCCATGCTCAGGCCACGCTGCATTATCACAGCTTAGGATATTACAAGACTATTTATAGGAACTGTTTATCCACTCGTCCTTTTGTCACCATTGTTGGTGGTTAGAGCCGGACTGATGGACAGGTCAATCAATCAGTCCAACAGTTCTTACGTTGTATATTGTTTGCTGAAAGTAGAACATGTAGGTGCAGTTTACAGCACCACAAGCTAAAAGGTCAACGTAGGCATGGTCATAAACATCCTGTACAGTTTCTAAAGAGGAATGAAGTCAAGGGAATAGAGAAAGAACTCAGCAGCTTATATTGTGCAGTACAATTTATTGTCATAGATAGAGCTATAATTGGTTAACATCTGTTTTCTGTGCACAATAAAGAGTCTTTATTTTTCACAATTATGATTAACAAATGAAGCATATTCAGCCCTGAAAGTAAAAATGTGATATTTTCTGGTGTGTCCAGTAAACCGAATGCAAAATGCAGGTGTATTTCTCTTTTATTAAAAAGTCAAGGGCACTGTGATGTAGTGGGCTAAAAAGGACACCTCAAACACAGTAACAAGCACTGAAAAGATGTATTACACCCTTGCACCCTTTACTCCGTGACTCCTGCAAAATCAACAGCATGTGGCAGGACAGTGGTCTGCACATGCATGAGCGAGACCTTTTTCTGCATTCATGTATGAGCTGTTAATCTTTGCACATTATAGTGTGGATGTGTTTATCGAGAAATGGTCGGTCTCAAGAATTTATCAAACATTAAGGGTTATGCTTTTTTAAGGGTTTTATATGATGAGCAAGTTCTAGGCTGGCATTTGTATTAAATTCATTAACTGCTTCATCAAGGTTTTGAACATCAAAAGCAATTTAAAAACTGTAAACTGGACGTTGTAACTAATTGTAACAAAGATGGAGAGCAGTAACATAATATTTCTCTTTAAATTACAGTAGATCAATAGTTGTGATTCCATTCATTTGAGAATATTTGATTAATTTCAAATGTGTTATCATTAAATTGATCAGCCTTTGTAGATAATTTAATAAATGATGGACCTCTAGTGTGATCACAATCCACTTTCCGGCATTTTTAACGAGCTGATAAATAATTGACTGTGTTCCTAGGGTTCATTTATGTTTTTGGTGCGATGTGTCTCTCTCTGCTGAAGAACGTCTGAGAGTCAGTACTCCAGAGGAATCACAAGTTGCCATAACTACAAGTGCTTGGTCGGTCCAGAGTGTCAAGCCCCGGAGAGGTGGGCAGCGAGCCGACCGTGAGTGAAGGCTGAGAGCTCTGGAGGACCCCATCCAGCAGGAGCCTGAAGCACTCCTCAGCCACGGTTTCTCCTCACATTTCCCCGTGAAGTCAGGAGATCAAACTGAATGCATGATGGTTTATCGTAAAGAAAAAATAGACCATCAACTGTTCTCCTAATGTCAGACTAGAACAGAGAATGACCCTGCGTGAGGTTATAAATGTTTTTAATTTCTTCATTTTCAGATGATTTCTTCCATACTAAAAGCAGGTTAGAAAATAAGAAAATAATAAAATGGTATATGGGCTCATGAAGCAGAAAAAAATACACACAAGACTTGGAAATTGAATTGAGGACCACTGTGGTACAAGGGCAATTTATCTATTTGTACATGCTCTCAGCACGGTTATGGGTTTTTTCCATCACTTGAAACGTCTTGCAGTGGCACCAACGTGGCTCCTCTAACTCATACAGTCTGTGTCTTACTTTGTTCTCAGCCTTGTTTATTCCAGTGATTTCCTCTCCATCTATTGCTACAGAGGAATCCAGACCACAGAGGCTTAATATTTTGTTGTTGTTGTTGTTGTTAGATTAGTTCATACCTCTGAGGTATTTCACTGGTTTCTTGCAGTGTGTGAGAATAAAGTGTTTTGCGTTACATTGGGACCATTATTCCCCTGGCACTCGAAGGTTGTGTGTGTGTGTGTGTGTGTGTGTGTGTGTGTGTGTGTGTGTGTGTGTGTGTGTGTGTGTGTGTGTGTGTGTGTGTGTGTGTGTGTGTGTGTGTGTGTGTGTGTGTGTGTGTGTGTGTGTGTGTGTGTGTGTGTGTGTGTGTGTGTGTGTGTGTGTGTGTGTGTGTGTGTGTGTGTGTGTGTGTGTGTGTGTGTCACCTTAAAGCTCATGTTTGTCTTGAGCTGGATTGACGGATAGAGACATGGTTAGGGTTAGTGGTTTATAGTTAAGCATTGCTGTTTGTGCATGCACTTACATGTTTATAGTATTCCTATTTCTTGCTCACTCATGATTTGTATATTGCATCTGTTTATTTTCTTGGTGGCCTTAACTGCTGTGAATGCACCTTCCGTGAATGATGCACACTTGTAGGAACATTTTTATCTGAAAAGATAAATGGTGTGGAAATTATTCTGTTCTCGTATTCAGCATAGCTGGCTGGTTGTTTGCATGCATTCATACCTTCAACCAAATGCAGGCATTTATGGGAACACGTTGACCTTTTGCTAAAGAAGCTGATAATGCATGCAAACAAAGGAAGCCACTTTATCGCGCAATGCAGCTTTACATCACTCTTAACAGCCCTGTGTTGGAGAAAACACTGAGCTAGTAGTTTAAAATGCAACTGGCTATTTTATTGCGAATCTTTTTTTGAGCTCATTTGTTAGAGAAATAGAGGTATTATAATGGAGGAAGTATTCAGAAATATCCTGAATCAAAAGCAGTAATGCCTCTTAAATAGAGGCATTACTGTTGTGCTCATATGCACATCAATGTAGATTGATTTGATATGTTGAAGATGTTTACTATTTGAGTAACACAATACAGGCTCATCTGAAAAATCAATTTTGATCCTATTTTCTTGCAGTGCAATAATTCATTTCAGGCTCAGATATGTGCTCGAGTCTTAGCATACATCTTTTTGTCGGGTTTAATGTGAGTTGGAATAATTAAGCTAGAGGGCTTGACGCTAGATAATGAACTGCGACAGTGAAAGGCCTCCATAATGACTGATGAGAACTCAGGGTATTGTCGTTAAGAGCACAGGCGTGGAGCTACAGCTGCATCACACTTACAGCATGCGTTGGTGCAAACACACAAACGTATAATTTGAAAATCCTTAAGATAAACATTCACATGAAGCCTGTTTTTATCTCCCTCTCAGACACAGACAGTAAATGAACCCATTTCTATCTACATAAAGTACATTTCCTTCTGACTCTGTCCTTCACAAGCACCCAACATGAGCAGTTACTCTTAGATGGACACTTATACACTCCCCCGTTCGTTATATTGATCCACGCTTACACAAGTATTAGCACTCACTTAGAATGAGAGGCATGTCTTCTGGAGCAAAGAACAGAAATGCATCCATACAAATGCACACACAGTTTCTCATGTTGCCTGGTGCACATTATTACGCAAACTTCTCAGTATAAAAACACATGCGTCTGCTTTGGCCTGGCAAAATCTTTCAAATTGAATTGGAGCAGCTGATGTATTCATCCAGTGTGTGTGATTTAACGAGGTCCATGCCATCTCGTCATACATCGTATTAATAATCTTGAGAATCCCATTGATTTAGATTATTTTTTTAAGCCATCCAGTGCATTATTTGACATCGTCAGCCTTTGTTTCAGATGTAATGAACCCCCCACACACGTACTCACTCACACAGCACAGCCACTCAAACAGCACAGAGAAAACACAAGGAACTACTTTTTATTTTTAGAAGTCTTTATTCATCCTTGTAGAAAAAAAGACGACAGACCAATAAATGGAATAGCGTGTTGCACCCATTTTTATGTTTATACATAAGAGTGTTTTCATTATCACGTCAGAGGATGACATTTTCAGAAGGAAAAAGGATTTTTTTGCACAGAATAAAAAATGAAGCTTCAGTGCTCTTTAAAAAAAGAAAATAATAAATGCAGCTAAAATAAAAAAATCCGCACGAGCTGGTCCTATACGACTGGTTACGACATTAACCCAGGTTGGAAAAGAGAAAGAGAGCTTCTGTAAGTAAGAATAGGTTGGAGGTTCTGTATACATGAATATCACTCATCAGGATCCTTCCGTCTACGGCCTCACTCTTTATTTCTCACTCTCCACCCTCTCCTTTTTCTCTTTTCATGTCTGGCTGTTTGTTAGTGTCCTTTGATGTTCCTCCTCCAGTAAAGTATGTTAGTGTAGTCAGTGAGAGGCAGTCGGAGAGCAGGTGCTGCGTCCTTCTTCATGCGGTGTGTTTGTGTTCTTCATACAGTATGTTTGTTTGTTAAACTGCACAGTGTAGCGGTCAGGCTGGGATCCCTGTTTATGACTGTCTATGCTGGACTTTGGCCTGTACAACTGTATGACATTTGTCATCTAATGTACTTTTTCTCAGAGAATGCAAATTTAAATATACTTTGTAGTATTGGGATTTTTTACTGAGACATACTTTGAGATAATACAAATCTTTGTGATTAATTTGACAATAATTGTTTCAATTAAATAATTAGTCTAATTAATTTTGCCAACACGTATACCTACTTGTATTTTAAATATCTATAAAACATTTACGACTTCAACTTTCAGATTAAAATTAGAAAGACAGATTGTTATGAATACATTTTTAGCAAAGAGTTATTAGAGTAGAGAATTCCGCACAAAAATCATTAGCTGCTAAAACTTATTTCAATTAAGTAGGTTTAACCAGCCTCAAGATGATAATGGGTTACTATTTTAAGATGTATAATTACGTTTCTTACACTTCATTTGCAAATGTAATTTAATAAGACCAGACTACAATAGAAATTGGGAATGTGGGTACATACCTTTTCTTAATTCTGAGATTTGAATAGCTGTCCTTGTCAAGCTAGTCATTTATCCTGCAGTCGTGGCAATTATTTTACTTATGTTTTTCTCTGATTGTCTTTAATTCCTTATTCTCCTTGTGTCCTACAAACATTAGCATGTTAATGGTTCCATGTCATGATAAAGATACAGGCGAAAACTGCTGTAACTATTTAGTTTGATTCTTTCAATTTTGATCACAGGAAACTGAAAACATCAGTCCTTGATGGAAGTGTGAAGTCACGTATTTGCTGAGTTCAGCACTGAGGGTAAAACTTGGGTAACATTTTGGATGATGATTACACAATATTCCAGTGATCACCCCTCTTTCCCCCCCGCCTGCATCCTTCTTGATCCCCCATCTTCTTCCTTTTGTCTGCTTTTCTACCTCCTGCCGCTGAATTTGTCACACGCCCTTTTTTCCTCATCTTCCTTTTGTCTCTCATCTTCCTTTTGTCTCTCATTTCTGTCCTCGCTGTCTGCCTTTAGCCAACACACCTCTCTCAGCGCCTCCATTCCCAAAACAGCACTCTCCTTGTCTTATTTTATTTTCTTACCATCCATATATCCATCACCCCCGCTCTCTCTCTCTCCCCCTCTCATTAGTCTCCCCATTATGTGGTTTGTGTCTCCTGTCTCTGTCAGAACTGTTATCACTGCTGTCAGCTCCCTTGGCGAGAACAAAGTCGTCCTCTGCTCACGGCACCACAAAAGACACACGAGAAATAAAAGGAAAGAGCCACAGCCAAAAAAAAAAGAAAAGCGAAAGAGGCTGAAATGTGTTAAAATTATACAAACTAGAGGGAAAGGGGACACTAGGAACACATCTTTTCATGTCAACCATGATGCATTGTCATCTGTGGGTTATAACAACCATTGATTTTTCCCTCTGTCATCCCTAGTATCTATACAGCACAGAGCTTACAGTTGGTAGGAAGATATGAGACCTATCTCTTTTCCTCATATAATAAATATATCTCCTGCTAAATCAGCTAAGCCTAGTATATCAACCTCAAATAAGTTACTGTGTATTATAATGAGCCGAGAAGAACAGTAGGTTTAAAAGACACTGAGATATCCAAAAGAGAAAACGTAACCATTTATAACTGTAATCAGCGTTGAAAGAAAGTCTTTCTGTATAAAGTAGTATACAGTAGTAGAGTATAGTAGGACTGTTACTTCTGTCACTCAACAGCAATGTCAATTCAACATAGCCAAAATCAGTCTTTTCTACTTAGCAAACCAATCAGAATTGAACCATCAGAGGCACAGAGGGTACTTTGGAATCCAAGGACAAATGGCCACCAGCCAAGGGGTCGTCATCATAGAAATGGCGCCGGGCATTAGTGGTTCAGGGAGTGTTTCCATGTATCATCACGTATAGGCATAATCTATGTCGGGGATCCCACCCTCTCGGTAGCCCCGGTTGGTACCATAAGTGACACGATGGTGGCTGGTTTGGCTGAGGATGGTGCCATTGAGGCTGCCGGCTCCATGGCTGCTCCTGTATGTCCCGTTAGCTTGGGAAGAGGAAGAGGAAGAAGAGGGAAAAATAGTGTGGATGTAGGTGACGTCCTCAAGCTTAGGCTGCAGGGGCTGATGGGCTATAGCTGTCATCTGAAACCCTGCAGGAGGTGCCCTGATCTCTAAGATAGAAGTGTCTTTCTTGGTGCCTGACTCAACATAGTCATCATAATGTTTTCCACCCCGGCCCCTGCCGTATGTACCTGAGTCCCCGGACACATAGCCTGATCTCTGTCCATACCAGCAGAAGATGCCAAAGATTAACAGCAGGCTTACTAATGCTGTGGCACCACCTATGATCCCAGCCAATGGCAGGGCTGTTAGTTCTGAGTCCTTACCGTCTTTATCAGACCCGTCCCCTCCTGCGCTGACCTGAGCCTCTCCAGTCTCTATCTGAGCGCAGGTTGGGATCGAGTCTTTACTGTCTGTGTCCATGCTGCCAATTCGAGATGAACCCATGCTGGAACCCCCAAAAGAGGATTCCTGTCTTAGTGGCAGCAAACAGATGAGGTAATGGGAGCGTGGGGTAAGCTGGGTAAGGAAGTACTGCCTCCTCTCTCCAGGTACTAGAGTCTCTGTTATGGAACCAAGAGATGCAGTGCTTCCCAACCTCAGCCACGACAGACGAAAGGAGGGTGCCGGTTCGGGGCAAAGCCAACTCACCAGCACACTGTCCGGAGAAAGAGGTTTTACAGTCAGCTCCAGGGCCTCTCCAGAGACCTGCCCCCCTTCACCGGGAGGCAGAGGTATAACAAAGCCCGGCCGCTTGGCGATAAGGGTGAAGAGGGATCCTTGAGTGGGGACCATCAGAGGAGATGTGGTGCTGCTGCCATGGGGAACCGAAGCCACAGCTTGGCCCCCTCCAATGTCATCTTCACCTCCTCCATCTTTTTCTGCTGGGTTCATCCCCATTCCATTACCGGGACCACCAGGAGGGCCTTCACACTGCTCCATCAGGGAGGCTAGTTCTCTGAGGGCTTGGCCCCTCACAGGCTCTGGGCCCTGACAGGTCAGACCCCTGACTGTCACCCCAGCCCCCCGGCTGTGCAGCCATGCGTGGAGCCAGCGAAGGTTGCAGCCGCAGTACCACGGGTTTCCACGCAGCAGTAGCAGCTCCAGGCTTTCTGTGTCCTTCAGAAGCCCTCGTGGAAGAGTGGTCAGATTGTTTCCCGACAGGTCCAACCTCTGAAGCCGCCGCATGCCGTCCAGGGCCCCCCGTGGTATGTGAGTCATCCCATTGTCTTGCAAATGGAGGCGCACAAGGTGAGACGAAGGAAGGTAGACTGGCGGCGACTGCAAAGCATTCCTGACCAGTGACAGCTCAGTCAGGTTGGAGAGACGGGAAAAGGTGTCATCTGCAATTCGTGTGTTGGCCAACAGGTTCCCATCCAGAACCAAGCGTCGAAGGGAGGAGAGCCCACGGAAGGCATGTGTTGGGATGGTGCTTATTCTGTTGTCGTCAAGTCGCAACTCTTCCAAGGATGCTGGCATGCCTGCAGGGATGCTTGACAGGTGGTTTCGAGAAAGGAACAGCAGTCGAAGCCGTGGAGTCCCAGAAAAAGCTCGCTCCTGGATGCTAACTGTGGATATAGAGTTATCATCCAGGTGCAAACGTTCTAGTAATGGTAACTTTGTCAGAGCTGATCTCGGTAACGTTCGTATATTATTATCCTGCAGATGGAGCTCCCGTAACGAAGGCGGGAGGTGTATAGGGAATTCATCCAGATGGTTAGCATACAGGTAAATTACTCGTATGGAAGTGCTGCGTTCCAGTGAGGGAGGAAGGCCGGAGTTTTTCACCCGGTTGCTCTGTAAGTAGAGGATGGCAGCCATTAATGGTAGGGGAGGAATTATACTCAGGCCACGGTCGTTGCAGTAGACAAAACCCTCATCACAGCGGCACACAGAGGGACACACAATGCCCTCATCTCCTTCGCCCGTTTCCATGGCAATTGCCGCTGCCGCCAGTTCCAACACCTCAGCCAATAAGGTGAGGCATAGGAGGAGCAGAAAGAGCCAGTCGCGGAGCTCAGCAAGACTCTCAGCCGCCATGTTGTGCTCAGCTCCTGATTGAAAAGAGAGAAAATGGGAAACTTGATTTAAGTACCACTGCTGTAACTGAGTCTCAAATCAAATACACTTTTTGCAGTTAACTAAAGTAAAAAGAGGTTTATGAAAAAGTCAAACCACAAAGTGCTGTACTTTCTACCTACTGTATAAAGTAATGTTCTTTTATCTAAAGGCGGAGAAGATTTGGGGATAGAAAAGACGGAGATAGTTTGTAGGTTTGTAGGGTTGTTCAGTATTATATGGGTCAGAGCGACCAAGCAGAAGACAAACGGACATTTAGAGGCGGAGAGTGCGATGAAGGGTTGAGTGAGCGGGCAAAGAAGATTACAAGAATCAGAGAAAGCAATAGAATGATGACAAAGATGGAGAAAATTGGACAGTGACAGTTTGATGGCGAAAATAAAGAGTGGAAGAAATTTTTCTGGCCGATTAACTGAAATGGAGTGAGTGACATGAAACTAAAATGGAGAAGAGAGTCGAGGAAAAGGAAATCAGATTAATTGCCCACAGTGCTGTTGATTTCTTTTGAAGACACCAGAAGTAGTAAACTTGCTGTAACTGCACTATATCTGACCCTCCAATGAAATTACAGAGAGAATAATTTTAACAGAATGAACAGAAAAATATAATTTCACAGGTTCTGACCGGTATGTCACACAAGGCGTATGTCTGAGGCCATGAGCAAAGCACACACAGAGAAATACACACGCAAACAACATACTGAACACAAAGCATTCACATACAGAACAGTTTCTCAGTACACGATGACATGTATAATGCATGCTTTCTCTTGGTTGTTATTGTTCGTGAAATGTATATAAATGATTCAGGAAAGTGGTCTAGAAATCCAAAGAAATGTTTTAGCGAGATATTTTACAGAGACGCATTTTTCTGCTACATTAATACGTTCCTCAGTCCATGTTTTATGAAATGTCTCCTAGCGATTCCCTGACACCAACATCAATAACATACATTTACAATGCAGATAAAATGATCGCCGTGCACTCTGCATCCACAGCGTGTTTATAGTATATAAATAATATACAGTAGTGAAAGTTGTAGAAATTACATGTACTCGTGTTTGAATGCTATCTTTTGGGTAGCCTGGGGCAAACAAATCTACTCTGACGTGAAATGCCTGACATGATTTGACAGCACATTTGATAAACAAATCCTCTAAAGGCAAGTTTTGTTCCCCTCCCCACCCTTCTGTGCATCATGCTTGTGTATGTGCGTGTGTTCGAATGTGAATTCAGTGCTTGATGCAAAATTGCCCCTTGGCTGCAGTCAAAATCCATGCAAAGCAAACAAGAGATGGCAACAATAGAATAGACGGAAGGAAGGGAGGGAGGGAGGGAGGGAGGGAGGAGACAGATGGAGAGTTGGACAGTCAGTGGAGGAGAGGGGAAATGAGTTTCTGGCAGTGAAGACTCAAGACAGTATCAGCTGAGTTCGGTGCAAAAGAATGATTGCGTGCTCTTTTTCTGGGAGAAATTGGTGCATAAAATAGCTGCATTTGTGTACCTATCTATGCTTGTTAGTGCCTCTAAGTGTGTGAGTGTTGAAGATCAACAACAACCAGCTCCTGTCTCACCTCGACACAAGCAGAATGTGATTTCATGTGTGTGAGCCGTACAATTTGGCATCAACCTCGACTCTATTTTTCTCTTTTCCTAATTGGTATTTTAAGCTTACATCTGACTATTTCCCAGCCTTTCCAGCATTTGAGATACAGAGAAAGTAAGGGAGAGGAACACATGCACACAAAAAGGAGTGTCAAGGTAGGATCTGAAACCGTATTGGGAATGCTCTATGAATATCAACTAGCATATGTTTCGTAGCCACACTATCCCCGCTTCCCTTTCATAAATACGGCTTGGCACAAACCTGTTTGTGTGTTTTGCCTAAAGTACATGCCAAGGTTTTCTATCGACACATCCTCTTAATGATCCTTATATTTTCTGTCTTCTCGCCTCCCTGCCTCGTCCTCTCACTCTCTCCAACTGTCGCTCTCCCTTATGGCACTCTCCTCTCTCTGCATCTTTATTTTTCACGCCATATACCTCTCCAATCCGCCCACCTCCACTGTCTCCCCTTCATAATCTTTCATTATATCCACTCAGGTTTGTTTGCAGAAGTGTCCGTGCAGTCGCCCTCCTACTCTCCTCCCCTATCTCTCTTTCTAAT
Source organism: Pseudochaenichthys georgianus (assembly GCF_902827115.2). Taxonomy (NCBI): domain Eukaryota; kingdom Metazoa; phylum Chordata; class Actinopteri; order Perciformes; family Channichthyidae; genus Pseudochaenichthys; species Pseudochaenichthys georgianus. The sequence goes on from NC_047512.1 coordinate 17,248,568, forward strand.
CCTCTTTCATCGTTTCCTCTCCAGTCCTCCGTTGATACACACTGAGATTGGATCAATCAGCTCTAGCTCAGTCCTCCTGCCCAGACTTCCACTCTCCCTCATGGCGACTTAGTTTCTATTTCATTTAGATGCAGCAGACCCCCCACCTCTTGTTTTTCCACACCTTCTCTTTCTCCCCACCTTCTCTTTCTCACTCCCTCTTGGCCTCAGCTTTCTCGCCTCCGCATTCGCCTACCTCTCACTTTGCAGCCCCCCCACCCTGAACATTTCAATCATGTTCAGAAATAAAAGCCTTTGTGCAAGCACAGAGCCATTGTGTGTTGGTGTTCTTTCCGATCACGTAGCTGAAAGTAACATGTATGTGTGGTGGTGGTGCGGTGAAAGCAGAAAGTGTGTGTGTGTGTGTGTGTGTGTGTGTGTGTGTGTGTGTGTGTGTGTGTGTGTGTGTGTGTGTGTGTGTGTGTGTGTGTGTGTGTGTGTGTGTGTGTGTGTGTGTGTGTGTGTGTGTGTGTGTGTGTGTGTGTGTGTGTGTGTGTGTGTGTGTGTGTGTGTGTGTGTGTGTGTGTGTGTGTGTGTGTGTGTGTGTGTGTGTGTGTGTGTGTGTGTGTGTGTGTGTGTGTGTGTGTGTGTGTGTGTGTGTGTGTGTGTAAAAGGTCTGATCGACCGAGGGTGTGTTTGGTCTAACCTGGTCAGTCTCTGTGCTTTTTGCGTCCGCTGCAGCTGTGTTTTTCCTGTATCAAAGGATTTGTGATGAGAAGTATTATTGTGTCTTTGTGTGTGACTGAAGATGTAACCGTGGATCTCTGTGTGTTAGCGAAGTTGTCTTTGAATGGTTCACAAGTGTAGCCTCGCTCCTCGGGGCCGTTGAATCTTCCTCAGCTTGGGTGAATGATGATAGGGATGATGATAGCCTGTACTCCAGGGCTCCGCAAGTTGCAACACCAGCATGGCTCAAAGCCGCCTCGGCACCCACATTGTTGTTGTGTGTGTGTGTGTGTGTCCTACTGCCAAGCTCTCTCTCTCTTCCTCTCTCTCTCTGGGGTAAGGTGCTTTTAGGCCTGCCAGCTCAAGTCATCTTCAACAAGCGTCCAGAGGCCTTATTCTGAAGCCACTGCTCCACACCCAAATGCTACAGTTGGGTCGACAGTCAGAAGATGGTTGAGAGCTTAAGGGTCCTTCTTCGAAGTCAAAAGCAATCCTGGATATTCATGCAAGCAGTGGGTCATGCAGGAATAGTACAGTTATACTGGCTTTGAATAACTAGTTAGTGGTTATAATGAATGAGGAGCAAGGACAGAATAAGTGGGTAAGAGTCCTTACGATTATTAGTCGTATTATAACAATTATTAAAAACCTACATTTCACAGTTCTTTCATGGTAAATGGAGTATGTTTGAGGCTGTGATGGACAGTTTGGTCCTGTGCAGATTACAGGTTGTGACAGTTTGGTTCAGAGGCTCCTTTCTTCTTCCCTCTCAGTTTCCGCCTCACTCTCCTCTGTTAAATTGTAATCGCTTCCTTTTCAGTTCACACAGCTGATCTTTAGAGGCAGCAAAGCACGATGACCGTGTGTACTGTAGTGCACTCTGAGCAGCGCTGGGAAGGCCAGTCACGTGGCTCAGTGTGAAAAGTTCCCCCACAGGTTAGAAGAAATAGAGCGATGTCGAGTATCCTGGAGGAAGACTTCACTGGTGGTGCTTCAGCAGGACAGCTGGCAGAGTGTCAGTGAACAGCGCCCTGAGAGAGACAGCAGACAAGAACAGTATTAGACATTTTGAGAGTGTAAAATCCTTGCTAAACATCACACGAAGAGCTGTTTGGAACACATCATTCACAAAACCAAATTGCACACGACACTTTTAAGCCCTTTAACCAGTTAATAATATTAAGTGAGTGGTTGAGTAGAACAAAATTAAATGTGTATTTTATAATCCCTAAATAGTTTTGTAATTCTATACATCGGTCTCTTTAACTTGTAAACTTAATCAAACAAATATTCAAAGTATGGCACAGCAGCTTATGTGTTCCTAGTAGCCCTACAGTAACGTAATACAGATTATTTCAGTTCATCAAAATGCTGCACCTTAATGTTTGTTTTATATTTTGTATTTATTTGAGTGAATACATTATTCACAGTTTAATAATAATTTAAAATATATATATATATTACATGTTTTGTGATAATTTTTTCTGCTGTCCCGAAAACGTACCAAACCGTGACCTAAAAACCGAGGTACGTACCAAACCGAAATGTTTGTGAACCGTTACACCCCTAGTTCCTACATTTGTATTGCTAAAGATGCTTTAATGGAGCAGCATAGATAAAAGGCTTTCCAACCTTTATTTTTTATTTCAGCAAACTTATTTAAGCAACAGCAAGATGTACTTTTGGATTTCAACGTTGGCACAATATGAAATACTAAAAGGTACAGGCTAAATAATGATCCCCATTAGAACAGTTATACCTCTTAAAATTAAGTACCTCATGAAAATACTTCCTGAAGGTCAGCGCTGCATATGCATAAGACGCAGCTCCCAACGGACACAAACCTCCCATTAAGGAAACTCAATGTTTTATAGCTGCGTTTTTTTTTTCCAAACAAAGCTTTTGAGCTTTCATTAACCATCACGCGTTAAGTGCCTGTATCTTGTGTGCAGAATCCAACCCCCCAGTGAACACTGGCTTTAGAAATATAAGGTTTTCATCAGGCATACTGAGTGTACAGAGACAGATTCATCAAGGCCATTAACTGCTCCGCTGCTCACATTAGCCTGTTCACTTCATCCCAGAGTAAGTAGACTACATAGCCAACTGGGAAATTATCATGTGGTTTGCTTAAACACAAATAGAGACAAATATGGCGTCCTCATTTTCCATTTTCAAAGGACACATCCTGCAGCTATCAAGTTCAACAGCCTGCGTGTGTATATATCCTTGAAGGGTTTTAAAAAGCAACTCTAAATTGTGCACCATACATCTTAATCTAGACTATGGGGACTGTGTGTGTATCTATTTTAGATTTGGTGTTTTAACTGGTTCCACAAATGGAAACTGTTTAATTAGTTGTGCAGTTTAGTGGGGTCGTCAGGTGGTTGGTGTGGGATGAAATTGGGCAGAGTGTTGTGAGATAAATTGTCCTTTTTATAAAACAGCTCCAGGCTGGTTTCTAGTTTGTGGCATAGTAAACTGATTTATATGTGCAGGGTGCAGCTAACATGCCTAATGAAAACAGCTCGCTATGGGAGAGAATGCTAAGTAGACATTGTTTTCTAAATGCATCGACTTTGTGATTGGCATTTAAGGAGAAATTAGATAATGGTCTGTTCAAGGACAGTCAAGTTGTTTCAGGTTTTTTGAACATTATTAAATGCTATACCCTTTTTATTCCATCTCTTTGTGATTCATTGATTGATGTCTAATACTTCAAAATCCTCTCATGTTAGTATTTTGGAGGGAAAGGCTTTTAAGTGGCTTTGAAGTTAAATCATAAATCAAATGAAGACTTTTAATTGGATATCATCAGTCATGTATTAAAAGCAGATGTCACCATTAATGACGGTAACTGTCGTTTTAAAACAAGTCCCCTTAATTGGCTGCACTGTTTGGTCCAAAACGACCCGTACACTGCGTGCACTAATCTCAGCCTACTGCAGGCAAAATGTCTGCCTGCATTGGCCAAAATGAGAAAATTGAGCATCAGCAGCATTTCCACAGCTCACTGCCATTGCCCATTAGACATCACTACGTGAAGCTCTATCTGTATAATGTCGAGGCTGTCCTTAAAACTTTTTGTGATGGATTTTCAGAAGAATTGCTAGGGAGAGTGTGGTGGGGAAGAGGAGGCTGAGGAAATAGGAAGCATTAGGGGGCAAGTATCAGAGCGGGAGTGACACTAATCATTTAAGAGAGGGATGTGTCTGAAAAAGATGTTTGTCAGAGTTTAAGGTTAAATGAGGGAAAGAAAACACACTGATTGCTGTTATAAGTGTGTTTCAGTACATTGTTGAAGAAATGGCAACACGTTTCATAGCAGATATCTCCCTTATTAATTGCCAACGTTTATGCAACTTGGGAATATTAACCTACAAGAAAGTGATTACACAATGTACAGTCTATATACACATAACCTGTTTAAGGTCGAGTGGATACACCTTGACACAGAATCAGTTTTCTTTCCTACTCGATCAAAAAAGACTCTTTGAGTTTATTTCCTTTTATTCTATTGTCCCCATGGCTTTTATGCTAATAAGTGCAGTTTAGGCATGCTTATTAGACATCTCTAAAGTCTGACACAGTCAAGTGTCTAGGCAGGACACTCATTCAAATTCAGACATCATAGAAAAAAACTCTTGACTTCTTATTCCATTGTGAAACATTAATTAGCTAACTAATATCACACTATACAATTTATAAAAAAAAAAAACATTGTATTGGTATGTGGTGTATGTATGGAGAATAGATGAGAATACATTGGAACTAAAACGTCTGATCGATAAAATGATTGGCAAATACATTTACAGAAAATAATTGGCAACAACTTTGATAATTATTTAATGATTTATAGCATTATTTTTTTAAACTTTAATGGCAAAAGTGTTTTGGTTCCAGCTTCATAAACAATTGTATTTTTTGATTTTCTTTGTCTTTTATAATACAATGTATTTTGTGGCATTAGTCGGGCATAACAAGCAATTCCAACTAAATTAGAGGTGTTCAGTAATGAGTAAAATACATCAGCCTCTCACTTTGAAAAATGTGTTATTGTCTTTCTACAAAACATTTCCATCATATTTGTTTTTCTAATTTCTTTCTCTCTTGTGATAATTCTCACGCCAGTAGTGAGGAGCAGAGGCAGTAATAAAGAGAGCAGCTCGCATAAATTGGGCAGCTTACGCATTTAGTGTTGAGGTCAAATACATCCCTGACTGAGTCTTCACTGTGCGTCTTTTCTGTTGTACTGGTTGTTTCTGCACAACAGAGAGCACAGAGAACGTCTCATTCCTCAGGGGGACAGAAATCACTCTGCTCTTGTGAGCCAGTCAATGACAACTGTGTAGCCTACAGGCACGCAGCAGTATGTGACTTTCACTGTGGCTCTGTGCAGTCCAAATACTCTCCCTGTTTTGTTTTCCTCTTTGCTTTCTGCTCCAACAATCACATATTAGCATATATTTTCTTTGCTGTGTGGAACAGAAGAGAAGGCTGAAGATAAAACAACTACATAAACATCTATATGGAAACATATCTGCATTGAGCTCAGGGCTACTTAAGGCTCCAATAAAACTATTCCTGACATGGGACAATTTGTATGCAACACATCTGTTACAGAAAACTGTACAGATGTGCTTTAAGCAATTCTTGTTCTGCAGATGGAGGTGATGCATGTACAGAAAAGTGGCAAATGGTATGTGTTAGAGGTCACCTTTACTCACAATTTACTGATGGATGTGAAACATGGAGAGTAATATCTGGAACTACAGGCGTGTTTCCTTGCATACATCTTAGCTTTGACATGAGGTACAACAAGAGGAGAGTAGGGCATGACACAAAGGACTACGCCTCTGGTTAGAGTAAAAGCATCATTGGCTGTTTTGCCGTTTGCATCAAAAAGTACCAGAACAAATTAAATCTATTTTTTTCCAAATTATCCTCCAGATGACCTTCGAGCTGCACTTTCACAAATTTGAAACATTAAAGTGGGTGGCAGCGGGAAATTGACAATATCAAATCTCCATTTGGATTCACCCTTTGCCCATCAGGCTGTGCAGAATGATTTGGAAAATGGAAAGCAAAAAAAAGTGACAGCTGTGATACTTGGCAGCGAGCTTGCTCCGTGCAGTGTAGGGAGCAAGGAGATAGGAAGTGAGGGAGTAGGAGCTAGGGATTCATAGTTATGAGGCTGGGGACCAAAGTCTGAGTACTTTGTAATCATGTGGCTGTCTAACCCCAGTGTTGGCGAGGTTGATGAGCATGCGTCCCTGCTGACACACACGCTCTCTATATATCCACTCCGCTGAATATTAATATGGAGGAGAGAATCCCTCCGAGCCCCATTGTCAGACGGCACTATTGTTCTCTGCTGGCCTCTGCCTCGCCGTGTGTGTATGTGTGTGTTAACTGTTAATGCGTAAGTTGCTGTCTACATTGTGTGTTTATGCATATTAAGCCAATGTCTTCCTCTCATGTGTGTGTCGGCTGCAGCTGAGCAGCAGTTAACGCGGCAGTGAGGGAGACGAGGGGTGTGTTTGCGGCCCTCCATGGCCCATATAGACAACTGGCCTGAGAACACTTGGACCAGCCACCAGGGCCCAACATTGGCAATTATTTCACCTAGAGGCACTATCTGTATAATGAACACTCATTAAAACGGCCGTCTGTGTGCACGTGTGCGTGCATGCAAATGTGTGTGTGTAATTTTAGAGGCGCAACAAATATATGGCAGCACACATGCTTGTCTTTCAATCAAAGTGTAATGTGCTGTTTATGATGTTTGGCTGTGCATGTGTGCTCATGGATGTGTGTATTTACACATTTCTTTATGTTTGTGAGCACATCTGTGAGTGTGTGTGTGTGTGTGTATCTGTATGGATTTATGTGTGTGTGTGACTGTTTAACTACCCCGCACACGTAACCTCGTCATCTCTGCCTCCCTGTTTCTCATTTACTGAGCGAGCGCCAGGGAGAAAGCAGTGTGGGGGAAACGAGAAAACAAGTGATAGGGGGGAAGGAGAGGAAGGGAGAAAGAGAGATGGTGATATAGAGGCAGAGAGTAGGACCACCACGGAGGAGGGTGGTGGTCCATACAGGAAAAATGAAGTGAGGGAAGGAGAGATGGTACGGCAGAAAAGAGGGGGAGATAGAGAAGCAGGAAGAAGGTAAAGGGGGGGGGGCAGAGCAAGAGGCGGAGGAGGAGGCAGCAGATTTATGAAGCCATTGGAATGTAATTTGGAAGCAGAAATTACTGTCAGCCTGAGCAAGGTTTAAAGTCAGTGAAGCCTGCATCCAGGGCCTGCCTCTGTGTGTTGGTGTGTGTGAGTGACTGCGTTTGGTGAGTATCACAGACAAATGGATAGCAAATGTGATGCAGAATAATACCACAGAAGCTCTGCAGTTACTTGTCATACACACTGATGGCCATATGTGTGGGTGTATCTGCATGGGCTTCTTTTACTACTTCTCCACGCATGGGCGACGTGACTACACGGCATGGGAACATAACCCTGCATTCATATTTAACAGCTCATATTTCATCTATGCTTGAAGACACAGATACACACACACACACACACACACACACACACACACACACACACACACACACACACTTGCACACACACAGGCACTGAATTCCTGTCAGAGTCTGAAGGCCGTAACTCCGGCAGACTCAGTGGGGGGTGTCAGCGTGGACAGAGCGAAGGCTGGAGGGAGCTGAGTGCGAGAGGAAAAAGACAGAAAGAGAGTGTCAAGGATAGATGGAGAAAGGTAGAGGTGGGAAATGGAAAAAGAGAGAGAGGCAGAGACATGAAGAGGGGCTAAAAAGAAGAGTGTGAGGGATGTGACTAGCTTTCTAACACAGCAACACACAGCTTCCATTTAGCATGAGAGGGAGGGGCAGAGAGGGAGAGAGATGAGGGAAGCGACAGACGGGGATAATCAGCAAAGATCTGAAGGGAGGCACTCGGCTGTAACACACCCCCGGAGTGTGTTGGCTTTATTTCTGCCGCACATTTTTCCCGGACTCCTCATCAATTAGTTACAGTAGGGAAACGAGTAAAAGAAAGAGACTAGTGTTTTTATAAATCCTTTTTCTCTCCTTTTTTCTTTTTTTCCCCTCAATGCTTCTTGACCTTTCTGTGGCTCTCAGCCCTGAGCACATTTGTTTCTACTAAAGACATGTCTTTAGAATAATCACGTTCATATCATTTTCATTGATACTGTATGAGTCATTTTATAAAACAGCTGTCGTTTTGAGTATACATCAGTAAACAGGAGTAAATATTGCAGTTGTTTGGGAATGCTTTCAGAAAGTGTATTAATACACATTTGGCATGTGTGATTATTTACAGCATCAAGATGGTGTATGTGTGGTAATTACTCAAAATATACGAATTTCAATGTTCATTGTAACACTGTGGCTTATCTAATTTCCAACTATAGCGTAGCTCACATATTTCTTGATGACATCTTGCTCTTGTTCTCATTGAGGCTGAATGCACTTTTTTCAGTCTTTTCAGACATAAGCATCTGCAATATGACTGAAATTGAATGTAAAGGTCTACAACAGGAAGGAATGACGCTCGTTGACTTGTTGAAATATAAAATATTGCCAACCTTATCCTTTAAGCTGTGGACAACTGCCCTTGATAATCTGATTGGAGGAAACGTGGACACTCACGCCGCCTAAACTGGAACTGCTGAGTGCATTATCCAGATTTGGAGCAGAAAATAATATTACCAAAAAGAAATCAAGCACAACAAGCCTTACAACAGCCCTCTAGTAAACTGAGCATTAATCCGCCCCTGATTCCGTCTCAGTCACTCGGAAATGGAACAAATATATTTAGAGATGTAAGTGCACTTTCTTACTCAGCAGGACATAACAGCGTCTAAGTGGCAGTGATGCCATGATGTTCTTAGCACTTTTATCGCATATCTGATCCATTTAATGTGACAACAACTGTGGTTTTACTGTAGTTGTCAAATATAATCCACAGTGAAATGCCATTCCTTTTTTTGCAATTTAAAGCGTAGCACTGAAATCCCCTAAAGTATGACGGAATGTGAGGAAGTGCACTTTACAGCAATGTTGTTGTTAAACACTTGGAGAGGGAAAAAAGTCCTAATGCTGATAAATGTCAAAACAAACGTGTTTAACATTTTGCATTTCCAGCTCCATGAGGCTGATCTGTGCCTGGGTGGTTTGTGCGCCACCAGCCTCCATCAACAGCTGCTCCCGTAAAATGGAAACCGCTCAAACACACATGCAACGTTTTTCACATCTTTTCCACACTTACAGAAATAAAAACACCCTCACAGTCTCTCTTACATGCTCACACACACTGTGTTGCTCTTTCGACCTGTGACTGACTTTCTCTCTTTCTCACACACACACACACACACACACACACACACACACACACACACACACACACACACACACACACACACACACACACACACACACACACACACACACACACACACACACACACACACTAGCTCTCAGTTCTTTGTTCTTGTAGCCAGTGATAATGATAGCAACACCATTATGCACTGTGACAACACCACCTCCTACTAGTCTGCACAGCAGTTCACAACGTGGTTCAGTCTCTGCCTTGCTGCATCTCTCGGCTCTCACTCAGAATAGTGTTGAGGTCAATTAACTCTGAATTTGCTTATACAGGCCGACTTCTTCTGGCAGCTGGAAGGTGTTAAGTGGCATCTGTAGATTATTTTGAGATTTTCAACAAGTCTTTTTTTTATCCTCCTCCTTTAACACCTTCTTTTCTTGTTTGCCTTTTTTCATTTAGATTCAGTTTTACTTGGTCTCCATCTATTTGCCAGTTGTCCTTTATCTTACATTGGCATCTGTGTTTCTTTGACAATAAATTAATTTAGATGTATGATTATAAATGGTATACATTTATTATTATTTTTTTTGTCTACCTCAAACCAAAATATATTCAGTTTGATATAATATAAAACAGAGAAAAACATTTAAGGAAAATAATATTTGGAGAAACTGAGAACGTTTTCAGCTGTTGTTGAAATGAGAACTTACTTACTAACAATAATTTGTTATCTAAGTAGCTGGTGGTTATTTTTCTGTCTGCCCACAAGTTGGCTTTCCTTTCCTTATCTGGGATCATATTGTCCACTCATCTTTGGTCAACAAAGGCTATAATCCACTTTGTAACAATAGTGCTCCAGCACATTGCACGTGATAGGCTAAGGGGTGGGACATCTATAAGTGGTTGACCAATCACAACAGAGCCGGCCAGCACAGGCAGTTTGAGATCAATAAAGAGATTTTTGAACATTAAAGCATATAAACATGTCATAGTAGAGGCACGAAATACATATATGAATCTGAAAATGGTCATAATTGTGCACCTTTAGAGCTGTTGTCAATCAATCGATCAATGTTTATTTATATAGCCCAATATCACAAATGTTACATTTGTCTCAGTGGTCTTCACAGTGTGTACAGAATATCAGTATGACAATACGACACCCTCTGTCCTTAGACCCTCACATCGTACAAGGAAACACTTCCAGAGAAAACCCACAGTTTAAAGGGAACATGGGAGAAACCTCAGGGAGAGCAACAGAGGAGGGATCCCTCTCCCAGGACGGACAGACGTGCAATAGATGCCGTGTGTAAATTGAAAAGATAATATATTTGCAACATAGGTAGTCCAAATGTTTGGAAATGCATGTCTATAATAGGAAGATGAATCCACGAGGATATCCATCCAGGACTTATGATCCTGGATGGTGACTGTTGCGGTCAGTTTATGTTTCCAGACCGACAGTCATAAGCACATTTGAATGCACTAAATGGTCTATGTGTTGGGATCAGGTTAATTGAACATTGTTAAGAAATGTAAATGCAAGTTTCAAATTGTTTTAACAAGGAACATTTCTATATCGTTCAATTTTAGTATTTGTATCGTCAACCCTCCTTTTTACATGTACTTGCAGTTCATTTGAGTTCAGTTCTGGTGTATTGAAGGGAATCAAAGATCTAAAGAACTTAACTCACATTAAATCACCTCTATCTGTCTGTGTATGACTGAGGTGGCAATGTTCCCTGCTTTGTTTCCTTTCTTTCTCTCCAAGTCTCCTCCTCTACTTCTTCTGCACAGTAAAGCCGGGACAAAACTCCAGCAGTGATAAGACAAGAGCAAGCCACTGAAAGCAAAGCAGTGCAAATGGGAATGTTCAATAGATGGGTCCTGAAACCTATTGTCAGAGTGAGAGAGAAGATGAATAAGGAGTGAAAGAGGGAGGATAAAGAAGAAAGATGGAAGGAGGGGAGCATAGATGGAGGCGGACAGCGAGACAAAGTGAGCTGTAGAGTTTTTGCCCTGGAGGAAGCCAGTTTCCAAAGAGGGAATGAACAGCCCAGTAAACGAGAAGGAGGAGGAGGGATGGAGACGGACTAAAGAGTGAGAGGGAGGAGAGGAGGTGAAAAGGGAGGACAGCAGTGAGGATGCGGTAGAGGAAAAAATGAAAAAGGATGGTGGTAGAGGAAGACATGGATGGACAAACACAAGCAGCACCCAGAGCACAGGTGTTTTGCATAAATATGGTGCGAATAATAAAAATGCTGGCGGCTTCATTTTAAATACAGCAGCTAATAATTAAAACAGTCAGACCTCACACTGTGGGCTACAGAGACAGCGCAGAGATTTTATATGCATAAGCCGTAAATAAACGGTTTTATCTCTTACGGTAGGGGGCTCTCTGAGGGCTGCGGCCTTGGGTGCTGAGAATATATTCACAGCTCTGTGAGCTTCAGTTCACCCACTCACTTCACCTGAAATACGGGTTAGACAAATATGCAGGTTTAATGACGAGTATTCATGTTTTCCAACTGACCAAAAACGTCCATATCTTTCAATTAAAATGTGACACCATTTTAAAGGCAAATAGAAGCTCTGAACAAAAATTATTCTCTGTTTCTCCCAGTATATTAATCTAGTCAGGACTGAAAAGCCTTCAGCAGCGGTAATTAGCCTAGGGGACACTGAAAAGCCAGAGGAACCCTCACAGATGAAAGCTTTAAGGTGGGTTGGCATCTCCTCAAGGCAGGTTTCACTGCAGGTTTTACACACTGACACCCCTGGAGCTGTGAGTAAAATCCTCCCACACCACGCTAGAATGATTTCTCGGCTTAACCGCCTGGGTTAAAGAAGATATAATCGTAAAAACATGCATTAAAAAGTATCCTCCATCACGTCAACAGTAGACCATGTGACCTAGGTAATGTCTCGGTGAAACATAAACAGCTTTAATATCAGCCTGTTATTATGGGCTAACACTGCTCTCTATCAGCACAGCAGGTGTGCATTAGAAATATCTGCACAACCAAAACTTCACACCCTGCAATATAATGTGCCAGGAGATGCTATGATATATCTCTCAGCAAAACACACTTTCCCACACTCTGCCCAGCATGCCAACACATCGTCTCATGACAGTATGTGGATAAATAATCCCATTAAATATGATTGAGGGTTTTTCCAACTCATAGCATTTACACTCTCTCTCCATCTCTTTCTCTCACTCTGTGTCTCGCTCAGAATGAGGTATGCGCGGGAAGTATCTTCCGACAGGCAATTTACAGGCCGGACACCTCTCTTTCTCACACACGCACATGCGCGCACACACACACACACACACACAAACAAAGCAGTCCACCAGAAGGCACTCTTAGATAGGTCACAATAACTCTCGCTAGCTTGACCGTGGCACCTATGCTTTAGGAGCAAAATCCCCGGAGTCTTTTGTGTTTGCTCCTGGTGACGGAAGAAACAAGTCATTCTAAATTCAATAAAATGTGTAGTGCGTGCGGTATCTTGGTAATACACAGGCTTGAACCAGGCTTTTTTGCCTCCCAAGCAGCAACACTTCATATCTCTCTCTCTCTCTCTCTCTCTCTCTCTCTCTCTCTCTCTCTCTCTCTCTCTCTCTCTATTATTTCTTGTCACTTTCCATTTCATTATTATTCTGGGAAGACACGCATTTTTTGAAAAAGAGGAAACACTTCCATGTGAAAGGTGCTGTTGCTGAGTTAAATGAGTGAACTAAAACCGATGTATCTCCTGCCAGTCAGTCATTCAATCAATCAATCCATCAGTCGGTATGTTTTGCGCTGTTTACCTTTGTTCCTCATTATGAAGAGACAATGAGCACACTCCAGGAAAGGTTACAAGGTAATTATCAAAGCTTATCTAAGCACCGAGTCGAGCCCGATCCCGGCAAACCTGAGATCAATACATCGGGTCAGTCTCATATTCTTGCCAGTCGCCCTCAAAATCGAGCACCATCTTGACATCTTGAGAGCGAGTGTATCACTCTCCAAGCTGAACTCTGTAATTGGCTTTTGCACATGCTTATTTCATTCTTTATCATTTTGGAAAGCGTGGCAGTGCTTTCCATTCTTTGTTGCCATGGTAGGTTGGAGATAGTTCAGCACTTGGTTCCACTTACACTCTTGTTTTTGTGCAGTGGTTTTGGTTCTTTGGTATTTAAATTATATTTAAATGCTTTGGTCTAAAGTTGGTTTGGGTTTACAACATTTTCTTTTTTACTTTTCCTGCCATAGTGTTGAACTGTTTGTGAAGAAATATGAACATGCATTCACAGTCACACAGGCAACAAAGAGAGAGCCAATACAAAAGAAAAACATATCCTAACTATAAGCGTAAGCAAAGGAAGAGCTTTGCAACTTAAAAGGTAGCAATGATCACATATCCCACATATAAGGTTTAAATCAGACAAATAAACACTATAATTATATCTTAAATCCTACAGTTTGTCATCAAGCTGTGGACAGTCAAACATATTTGCCAGCAAATCCCATAATCGAAAATTCAGCTTTTATCAAAACACAAATTAATTAAATGCGCCGCATGTCGTTGGGACACTAATGTTTGCTGCAGTCATCACACTCAGACTGCTACAACAGATGTGGGCTGTGGTGCAACTGATACAAAAGTGTAAATGAAGACAATCTGTGGCTCTTGGCACGATGTCGCCATTTATGTTCTGCATTTTGGGCTAATATTAAAGAGGGCCAGCAAAAGGGTTGGGAGTTTTTCTCTTATTGATCTGGTTACGAGTCATACAGTTATCAATACATCTGGAATTCTTAATTTTGAGTCACATTAAAACTTTCATGTCCTTATTCCACAAATAATAATAATAATAATAATACATTTTATTTTTAGGCGCCTTTCATGACACCCAAGGATAATAGGCAACAGAACATGATAAAAACACAAACAGGAAATCATGGAGGAGACAGTCAAGTGGACACAAATGAAACATAATGGGGAGCACTACAGTGAGTAAGCAGATTTGAACAGGTGGGTTTTTAATTGGGATTTGAATATGGTGATTGTGTGTGACTGTCGGATGTGCGGGGGAAGGGAGTTCCAGAGTCTGGGAGCAGTGCAGCTAAAAGCCTGAGCACCCATGGTGACGAGGCGTGGGGTGGGGACGGTCAGCAGACCAGCAGAGGAGGAGCGGAGGGAGCGAGAGAGGGTGTACTCCTGCTAAATATATAATACAGCTAAATAAAAGACAAATCTATCACAACATTAAATATCCATGTTCAGAAATTAGATGATGAATGGCTCTTATTCCCAACATAATCAGGAACCCCTGGCCATACTGTAGGTGCATACTTTATTAATTTATACATTCATACATGTCTCTCTCCATTAGCTGCCTCAGCCTTTGATCCAAGCTGGATCAAAAAGAAATCACTCTGCATCAAATGAACTCATCGAGGTGATCACATCTTTGGTCTTTGCTTTCATTTTACCCCTGGCTCTATTTTCTCTACAGACTTTTTCATCTATTTGTGAGACATTCTCGTCCGTGACAATCAGAATTGTCAGAAATTCAAGCTCTCTGTGGTAGTGACTGATTGTTAAATTGTAATCCTTTCACATTAAATAGAAGTATAAAAGCTTTTTAACAGTTCAATGAGCTGCTAGTGCTTAATGTAAGTGTTTTTATTTTAACCTGTTAAGCCTTGAGCCTGTTTTTCAGGTCTAAGGCTAGAAAATGACATTCCCAGAACAAATGACAATATCTTCGCTTCTAAAAGGGGTAAATTAGTCATCTTTTTTCTCAAAGTAATGATAAACCTGTCAGTTGGATGTAGAAAAGTCAGAATCAATATAGATTTTTTTTTTAATTTTAAAGTAAATTCAGATTGAACATAGTAAAACATTTTAAATTATAGTTTCCTTCCAAAAAAAAACCATTTCTTATAGTGAAAACCACCCTTGAATGATGGGATAGTAAAAGTAAAAGCTTTAGGAATCCAAACTATAACATAATAAGTACCCTGTATCAAGATTGATGCAAAACAAGTGACATTTGACCTTTTTAGAGAGATCTAGAAAAAAAAACACTTCTGGGGTCATTTGGGTGCATTTTCCATATCTCTGGCCCCCCTCGGTCGATTTTGATGATTGACAGCTCTTTTTAACCGTTAGAGCCAATAGAATCGAGGGGAAGTTCCTAAAATGTTGTTTGAATGGAATAAAACATACTAAACATTTTAACTTACGGTACAAGTATTTGTATCACTTGCAGCTGTTTAAGAGCTAGGTAAGGAACCGGTCCTCTGAAGTCATCGCTGCAGCTCAAACTAAAGCTTATCTCTGAACTTGTCTCTGTATAACTCCGAATCCCTCTGACCTCCCACACTGCTCCTCTGATTCAAGAGAAGGACACACACACACACACACACACACACACACACACACACACACACACACACACACACACACACACACACACACACACACACACACACACACACACACACACACGCACACACGCATGATCACAAACTCAAAAATGCCCAAAACACCAAAATACAGCATAACTCAGCCTAATGCAATACCATTTTGTGTGTGTGTGTGTGTGTGTTTGTGTATGTTTTCATGGCTGTGTCTCAGAAAGCCTTCTAAATTGTTAAGACCTTCCCTTGTGTATTGCAGCTCTGTAATGTCGGTAAATGGCATCTATGGTAGATGGATTTATTTCAGGTTTTCTGAGGATCAAATTTGTTATGTTTTTTTCAGGGCAGTCTCAGCCATAACATGGCATAACCCTATTTATATAAAAGCCTTGTTTGTTTCAGAGCCATACTGCCTCCTACAATAGATTGCATAAGGCACAAACTAGAAAGTCAATAACTAGAATTACAGAAAATCTATTTCAAAATGCAGTTCTTGTTACATGCGTTGCTCTTTTTATCTTAAACTACAGATTGCTCTGAATTTCAATCAAAGAGGCAAGGTGAAAGGAAGGATTAGATTTGACTCTTTAAAAAAAATCTACATTATTTATCTTATCATTATGTTTATGGCTATGCCTAATGATGAAACTACAGAAACTTCGTTGTATTTTCAACACACTTTTTGCAGTTTTTCTTAGCCTTCTCTGAACTCTGAGCTGATGGTATTACCACAAATCAATTTACAATATGTGTCTGAATACCCTATCTGGATAGGGAAAATGTATATTAATGCAAGAAGTAAAATAAGAAAATCAAGTATTTATTTTGTAGTCTTGTGTCTGGCTTGCGTTTTCTGTTCCAGACCAACTCCTGACTCCTGGCTCTTTAGTTGCTAAATGCTCAGCTTTATTCACCAGCCAGTCATCTGTCTGCCGTTTGCTGTTGAGCAGGTTTTATATGAAGGTTTCTTTAGAGCTTTTTCTCTGTCAAACAGATGCCTGCTACAGCCCAAAATATAAGAGTGAGCCAGAACAGTTTAGTCACACAGCTGAAACTAACTGTAGAGCTGTGTATAGCTAAGAGGAGCTGCAGATCCAGGGAATAATGCTCTGTTCATCACTACAAGCTACTCTGTCACATTGTCATTTGATTAATTAATATCATACAATTAATAATTAAAGCTGCTTTAAGGTAAACAATATTACCCAGCAAGTTAACAAATCTCAAAGCTATACACATGGTAGCAGAAGCTAGCAAATCTTTCCTTTTTTAAATAAATATTTTTTAAATAGTAATGCCTGACGGTAGAAAAGCTCCCCGTTACATAGGGCGTACCATGTACACACTGCATAACTCATTTGCATTATGAGATCAGATCACAACATCGGCAGCCTATTAACACCAGGAGGCTCATGTATTGAATGTGATTATCCAGATACAGATCACATGTTAAGAGGGGGTGTAAATGTGGCCTCTGCCATTTATAATGAAGCAGCCTGTTGCCCTTTGCAAACTGGATGTTGTCTTCACTACATTTGCTATTCACTTTTTTCTAATGTAAATATAGATCCAGAATATAATGTACATTGTAGAGATACAGTTTAGAGAAAATGCAAAAAAGCATTTTAAGCTCACAGTATGTGATCCAGGAGGCAAATGCATTTATTCTAGTCTAGGGCAGTGTTATCTACAATAATGTTGTTACTGCCATGACACGCAAAACTAAGATAAGTCTAAACTGAAATGTAAAAAACAAGTTAAGGTTGTCGTTAACTGATATTATACTATCCAATTCACTGTTTCCAACTAAATTAAATTAGTTTTTTTGCTGGTATTTGTTAAAGGTGAGAAAATCCTCAATAAATCACCCTGGTTGCTGTCTCAGTCTGGGTCTCTGTGAAGCTCTTCTGGACACAGTCATGAAATCATTGTTTCACGGGCGAGTTGAACTCTACATCAATGACTGCAGTGTTTAAGGGTGGGATGCCTGGAAACATTAATACGCAGGTATATTTTGAAACCCATATAAATAGAGCAGGCACCTCCTACCCCAAAGGTAGCAACACACTACCTTCACATAAACCTGCAAAAATGCTTTGATTTAATTATTGTGCTTTGGATACTGCTTTTTTTACATTTGTTTTTGATGTATGCCATGACAATGAAGATGACAAGACCATTTCTTATCTTTCTTAACAATGACGCAGGACATGGTATGGTTTCATTCCTTTGACTGATCAGTGTATAAGTCCTGTAATTATAAAACAGCCATGAAAAGGCCATAGGCCAGACAAGGCCATTATTGACATCTTACATTTTTACTATCATATATTGATTTGGATGGGTACCAATTCCAATATTGAATCATTAATAAAATGTAATGTTAACACTGTGCCAAAGGTGACTGGCACTGATATGCTAAGTAACAGTCCTGGTTTCATACTGCTGAATTATTTACATTTCGCAGTGAAACATTAATGCTGAATGGCATGACTGTAGGCGTGATACAACACCGGGGACATACTTTGAAATGGATGTAAATCATCAATCCCTAATTTAAAAAAAATCTGAGCTACACTTTAAAGTTATGAAGATGATGTAAAATAATGAAGTTATAAATGAACAGAATCGGACACTCTCCAGGTAGGCACTTTAGATAAGAAGGTCAAGTAGCCTCAGGAAAGCAGACATGCTGCTAAAATACATGGAAGCACAGACAGTTATCTCTTCCTCTGGACACCTGCTGAGCTGCCACAGGGCGATGACCCAGTGCCTCCAACACTGCGCACCACTATATGAACACTCGCTGGATGGTAACTGAACAAACCGCTACCAGGGGAAAGTTTGACCACTAGTGTCATGCTACTGGGGTTTTACATTTGACATTATGGAACACAGTTCCTGAATGTGTACAGTTCAGTATTAAAGGAGTGAACTTTTCACTCATTCATCAATTCTAGATACGTCATGGATGTATATAGACAGAACTAGATCCAGAGTTGGTGGCAGGGCCCTGTTCTTTCCTATGAAAGTTGATCGATGATTCATGATGCTAAACTGGCTTGACTTTAGAGAGCAAACATATACCCGGATCATCCAGGATCTTCAGCCCATAGAGCACATTCACTCACATTTTTCTTAAGCACCTCCTCCGATCAGCAGCATTTTGGCTCAGTCAAATGAGGGAAAATAACAACAACAACAAAAAACTAAAAAATTAGGCTTTCAACTAATTTGACATCTTTTAAGACCTATTGATTAAATAAATGCTATTCAAGTGTTCGAAAGAAAGACAAACTCTGCCTTTTTCCTGAGCTCTACAAAGTGTTTGAGCATCTTTCAACTCATTGTTTTGGTGTCATGGTCAGAAAGAGCAGTTCCTGCTCAGCACTAAACATCATTTAGATCAGGGGTGTCAAACTCAATTTCATCGTGGGCCACATTAGCATTATGGTTGCACTCAAAGGGCCGGTTGTAACTATAAAAATATATATTATATATATATATAATATATATATATATATATATATATAAAAATATATATATATAAAATAATGTATTATATTACATTATTGCCTCTGAATTGGATTATTATCGGATAGGATAATAACTTAGTAATTAACTACGCCTGAAAGCAGAAGTCTAGGGCAAATCATTGCAAGTCTCTTCAGTGTGCATGTCACAAAACGAGATGCATTGTGGGACATGTACACTGAACAAAAATATAAATGCAACACTTTTGTTTTTGCTCCCATTTTTCCTGAGATGAACTCAAAGATCTAAAACATTTTCTATATACACAAAATAACCATTTCTCTCAAATATTGTTCACAAATCTGAAAAAATCGGTGATAGTGAGCACTTCTCCTTTGCCGAGATAATCCATCCCACCTCACAGGTGTGGCATATCAAGATGCTGATTAGACAGCATGATTATTGCACAGGTGTGCCTTAGGCTGGCCACAATAAAAGGCCACTCTGAAACGTACAGTTTTGCTTTATTGGGGGGGTCTGGGGGGGTCCGAAAACCAGTCAGTATCTAGTGTGACTACCATTTGCCTCACGCAGTGCAACATATCTCCTTCACATAGAGTTGATCAGGTTGTGGCCTGTGGAATGTGGGTCCACTCCTCTTCAATGGCTGTGCGAAGTTGCTGGATATTGGCAGGAACTGGAACACGCTGTCGTAGTGTTGTCACGATACCAACATTTTGGTTTCGATACCGATACCAAGTCAAGAATTGCGATTCCGATTCTTTTTCGATACTTTTCTAAAAAAAGGGAAACAGTCTTAAATGTAATTATTGTGCTTTATTTCACACCATAACCATAACACAAACGTTTAAACAATGAGAACAATAAACAAAATAAATGACAAGAATTCGTATTAAATCAAATTAAGCATCATCTCAAACAACTTTTTTGTTTTATAAAATATAATTTTTTTAATATTCTATTAACATGTACAGTAATATAAATAATTATTGACAAAATGTATATTGCAGATGTTAGCCACATTGGCAAGTTAGCTAAAAAGATAGCCATATTAGACAGTTATCATTGCCATTAATTGCCTCGTCAAACTACGAAAACGTTCGTTTGTCACAAAATAAATTACACTTGTTGACTTAGATTTGAGGGCATGGGCTTGAGCATGATGTAATTATGTTATCTATCACATTCGCTAACCTGTCTGTCTTTAAATTCTTTAAACAGCTCTAGATGCCGGTCGGCGGGTGCTTAGCTAAGTCTGATGTGTTGGCTCCCTTGGTTTGCAGGGATCTAAAACATTTCTCACAGACAGGCCTCGTGGTGTCCGTAGGCTTGCCCTCACTGTCAGAGATAGAGCTCAAATACTTCCAAATTTCGCTTCTGGCGTCTTTTTTGTCAACAAGCCGAGGCGCAGCCAGCAGTTGCACTCCCACTTGCAGCCATGCTTCTCGTTTTCTCACACGCTCAGACTTAGAACGTGCTTGAGAGGGGCGGGACTGCAGGCACGGCTGCAGGGAGTGGAAGCAGAGCGCTGAACACACACGACTCTTATTAAAACGGCGCTTTCTCACCAGAGTACTTTCCCCCGTCATTCTTAAAGTACCGATACTAATGAAACGGAGGAATCGTACCGTTTTTAAAGGGAAATGGAAACACTTTTCAAACTGCTTTCCATGCGACAATATTACCATTAGGAAATGTATTTATCTAGTCTATTTCCAATGTAAACGATCGAGATACGCGAATTTACTTTTTGAAATACGTGCCTAATGACCATTGCGCTTCCATTGCTCCGGGACTTTTCCAGTGACGTCACTGATTTGGTACGGCTTCCTGGGCCAAAGCTCAATAACAAACAACATGGCGTGCAATGCACCAGTAGTTTACATTACAAGAAAACGGTCGTCGTCAGGAGTTTATTGTATTGCCCCAGGCTGCACAAATGGATTTTATACGAAGAAGGAAGAAGTACATTTCCATAGGCTGCCACTAAAGGATGAGAAGCTGCTCAAAGTCCAGTCTGGATGCTTGGTTCAATACAAAACATTGGATTTGAAGCCAGGATCTGTTCCCACAATATTCGATTTCTCAACGTATGCAGTCGGGAACACCGACCGTCCCAGCACGTCGGCCGCGCAAGACAATGACAGTGTCAACAAACGTGAAGTTCGAGCCACCAAACGAGTTGCTTCAGCTGCCGAGAGAGAGGTAAATATTGCAGCACTACCAGATTACTAGCTCACACATGTATTTACTGACACAGTGTGACCTCATTAATTAACGCAATCGCGTCCAAACTAAATGGTAGCTATTATTATGACGCACAATAGAGAATTGGGGGTGTTCTATAGCTCAACTAATTAAACTGGCATACACACGCTCATCTGTCGAAAACAGCCCTAAAAAGGCTAGTATTGCTATTGATGGATGGTATTGCAGGACCCAGAGCGCACGGAGCACAGAGCGGACAGCAGATAACGGAATTGCAGTTGTATTGCTTATAGATTATCAGAACATTTCAAAGGGGACACAGCCCCATTGGATATTAACCTATGGATTAACTACATCATCGTTTTTATCGTTGTAATGCCATTGAAGACCAGTTTAGACCAGACAATGAGGAAGGTAAACCGTTAGCCTGGCGTATGTTAGTACCTAGCGCCACTTGTTTTGATGTACGTTTTTGTGGATAACCTCGCGAGTTTGTATCTTTCAGTGTTGAGGTGGGCACCGTTAGATTCTGTGTCTCCTTGCGATCATAAACGATGTGTTGGATGTGCGGCTAGGATAAGTAATAAGGGAGCTAGGAGTGATTTTCGGTGCAGTAATAGGTTAGCATTTTCGCTCGGGGCTAATTCAGAGGCTCACTGTTAGCATTGTGTTTTTTTAATTTTTTTATTCCGGATCGTATGCCACTCTATTCGACCGAATCGGTTCATAAGCATAGGCCATGGGATGCCTGGTAACTGTAGATGCTTCCACATCAATGTCATCTCCCGACGAATAGTCAAATTCATCGTTCAAAACGTCGATCTCATTGCAAAATTCCTCCATCGCTGCCATATCTGCTACGTTGTGTTGACTTTCGGTGGAGCGAAAACACAGCCAGTGACGTCACCATTTAGGACTCCCCTAATGGCGGCGGCCTGGTCCCGGAATTCCCCACCCGGCCGGCGGATAATTAATTTTCTTTTGGCGAGTAATATCATATACAATAAATATTACGATCAATATCCATTGTAAAATGAATAAACTACCGGAATATTATAACTGTAATTGGTGTTTCCTTTCCCCTTTAACGGCAGGGTATCGCGGTACCTTTCAAGTATCGGTACACCGTGCAACACTACGCTGTCGTATACGCCGTTCCAGAGCATCCCAAAAATGCTCAATGGGTGACATGTCCGGTGAGTATGCTGGCCATGCAAGAACTGGGATGTTTTCAGCCTTCAGGAATTGTGTACAGATCCTTGCAACATGGGGCCGTGCATTATCATGCTGCAACATGAGGTGATGGTCGTGGATGAATGGCACAACAATGGTCCTCAGGATCTCGTCACGGTATCTCTGTGCATTCACAATGCCATCAATAAAATGCACCTGTGTTCGTCGTCCATAACATACGCCTGCCCATACCATAACCCCACCACCACCATGGGCCACTCGATTCACAACATTGACATCAGAAAACTGCTCACCCACACGACGCCACACACGCTGTCTGCCATCTGCCCTGAACAGTGAAAACCGGGATTCATCCGTGAAGAGAACACCTCTCCAACGTGCCAGACGCCATCGAATGTGAGCATTTGCCCACTCAAGTCGGTTACGACGACAAACCGGAGTCAGGTCGAGACCCCGATGAGGACGATGAGCTTCCCTGAGACGGTTTCTGACAGTTTGTGCAGAAATTCTTTGGTTATGCAAACCGATTGTTGCAGCAGCTGTCCGAGTGGCTGGTCTCAGATGATCTTGGAGGTGAACATGCTGGATGTGGAGGTCCTGGGCTGGTGTGGTTACACGTGGTCTGCGGTTGTGAGGCCGGTTGGATGTACTGCCAAATTCTCTGAAAAGCCTTTGGAGACGGCTTATGGTAGAGAAATGAACATTCAATTCACGGGCAACAGCTCTGGTGGACATTCCTGCTGTCAGCATGCCAATTGCACGCTCCCTCAAAACTTGCGACATCTGTGGCATTGTGCTGTGTGATAAAACTGAACGTTTTAGAGTGGCCTTTTATAGAGAACCGCAGTGACGCGTCCTAAAACCCGGAAGTAAGTTAGTATTTTTACCACGTCCGGTTCCTTCGATAAAAAGCAATGCAATTTCTCCATAGGATTTTGGAAAATAGCTCCAAATAAGGTCTGTGTTTGACACAAATTGAAGAGACAGATCACGTTTTGTTCTACGACATTAAATACATCAGCGGTGACCCCGCTGGTGATTTTTGAAGAGTTTACGTGTCTGAAAAACGATGGTTGTTAACAAGTGGCTGAATAGGACTACAGAAGTTGTCCAGGCCGTTTTACGTCATTACGCCGAACACGTAAAACACTCCCGCTAAGTTTGTTTGCCCTGTTCCGCTTGAAAGCAAGTACCTGCTTCCTGCAAACTGTTCAAACAAACACTTCAACTCGTGCCATTTACAATCTGTATGTTTGAATATGGATCTTAAATTGGCGTGACGTTGAAGCAGCGACCCTGCTGTAGTTCCTTTATAGCATAATGTTAGCATTTTGCTTCTTGCGACTAGATTTATGCTTCGAAAATTATAAAAGTAGGATAGACATGTGGATATTATCCGGCTGAACAAAACGTGATCCGTCTCTTAAATGTGTTTCAACCACAGACCTTATTGCGAGCTATTTTCCAAAATCCTATGGAGAAATTGCATTGCGTTTTTGATGAAGGAACCGGAAGGAGTTTACATCCGGGTTTTAGGACGCGTCACTGCGGTTCTCTATTGTGGCCAGCCTAAGGCACACCTGTGCAATAATCATGCTGTCTAATCAGCATCTTGATATGCCACACCTGTGAGGTGGGATGGATTATCTCGGCAAAGGAGCTCACTATCACAGATTTTTTTAGATTTGTGAACAATATTTGAGAGAAATGGTTATTTTGTGTATATAGAAAATGTTTTAGATCTTTGAGTTCATCTCATGAAAAATGGGAGCAAAAACAAAAGTGATGCATTTATATTTTTGTTCAGTGTAATTTATGGGCTATCTGCTTCTGTAAAGGGCATGTAACCGTATAATAAACGTATTATATTCTTTGCAAGCTCTTGCGGGGCCACACAAAATGAAGTTGCGGGCCGGATTTGGCCCCCGGGCCTTGAGTTTGACACCCCTGATTTAGATAATTAGCAACTAGCTGGTGAACATATTGGACTTTTTAGCATCTTAAGAGACAAATAGTTTCCTGATTAAAACCAATACAGGGCTCAAAGGTTTTCAGTTTTTATATAATTTTATGATAATGATTTTGTGATTTAGCTTTTCCACTGCCACAAAAATCTGGAGGTGCAAATTTAAGACTAACCAAATGTGCCAAAAGCAACACCACACAGGGATTATTTTAGTTTTTCAGTAAATCTCATCAGCTTCATCCATCCATGCCACTTTCCACTGCCAGTACAGATTCAATGTTGAGCCTCCAAATCACAAAGCCAACATGGAGAATCTGTCCAGTCCTCCCACAGAACACACAAAAATAAAATTTGCTTTGGAAGATTGTACTCTTGACGAAGATCTACAGTATACATTTTTGTTTTTCAAAGATTGTCAGGCTTTTAGATTAATTTGTTATATTATGGTGGTTGTTTGATTCAACGAAACAATGATGAAGTCAATCTTGACTGAATAATGTAATGGCTATAGAATAATGACACATCTACGTTTTATTGGTTACCTTTTTTCACTTTGCAATTCTGTCTGCATCCTGAGAAATCAAGGCTTGAGTTATGGCACAAAGAAAATGCATTAAAAAAACAGGAAGATGATAGCACTTTTGTTTTTCCAAGTTACCAAAGAGTGCAGGCTTAACATAAGATTTTCCATACTGCCTGGGGTATTAAATCTAGCAAGACACTTGCCTCATGTAAAATGATTAAACACATTGTTTTGTACTATTGTCTTTATCAACTGTGAAGGTCAAGTTGCAGAGTACATTTTTGTGTATACTTGCCAAATGGCTAGTAAATGTTTAAATTCTACCAACCACTCAATACATTACCATTGTTTTTGGCTGGTGAGTGATGGAACTCTACCAGCCACTTGCATATTTCACCAGCATTGGAACACAGGTTGGTGGTTGGTGCTTATTCTGAGCACTGCAAACAGTGAAATAACTTTAGAAAACTAAATGCTGTGTGATTTGTGTTGTTGAATTGCTAAGCTCTGAGAAAAAAAAAAGTGATCCCGTTGTTTTTTGCGGTGGCACATACGACTGGTTAACGCTAGGGGGTGGGTTAAAAGTTGTTATTTTCCATGTCAAGATATCATGAACCTGAATTTGTAGCAAATACAGCAATGCTAATTCAAGAAGAGCAAAACGTATTTAAAAAACGAGATTAATCTTTCAGAATGTTCAATTTAAGAACCACAACAACAAGGTTTCACAAGTGTGATAACAGCCGACTTATGCTATGCTAAGTGTATTGGCACCACTCACATATCTCTTAACATAGAAGCTCAGTCAGCTGAGATCACTCAGGTGCTGATGAGGATTTTAAACAGCATGTTTGCGTCTGAGGCAAAAGCAGCGCCTCTTGTTTGGATGAAAGACGCCTGTTTCAGGAAATGAAAAAATACTGTCATGATGCTCAGAGATGATACTGATGTCTGCAGGTTTTATTTGTTAAATTTTGTTTGGCAATTTATCCATCTGTAAAATGCTATTGTGTTTTTCTTTTTTCAACCCCTTCTTGGTTTATTGTGTTCAAATGGAGAGTTATATAAGCAGGGCTCCTCTTGTGCTGTCGGATGGGTGAATAAGAGGAGATCAAAAGGGAGGCGATAGTCTGCTGCCTTCTCCTCTTCTTTATTCTCTCCGCATTCTGCCAATGTGCAGTTCCTTCTAACTGCATGACTTGCCCTGGATTCTATGTCTCTCTCCCTCTCTAGGACATTACACTTTAATCTCATGTTCTCTCGCTTTTCTCTCTTGCCCCCCTTTTGGTCTCTTTGCCTTTTTCCCCCTTGTTCATCACTCCATCCATCCATCTCTGCCTTTCTTCTTTAATCCTGTGTTCTGTACCGCTTTGGCCCCGAGAATCTCATTCTAATCTGCTGTCTCAATATGGCCCCGTATGACTGCTAATCCTGAGCTTGCATGTTCATGCGTGTGTGTGTGCAGATGTACAGTATGTTTCTGTTACATTCAGCAAGAGATGTTAAGGTCGTTTTTCAGAAATGAGTTGGATGACGCAATCTTTTTTGTTGTTTGTTTGCTTTTTAGTCAAGTTGGTGCCCTGCACAACATCCAAGAGCTTCAAACCACATAGACCCTTGTGTTAAAGTGGTGGGGGGGGGGGGGGGGGGGAGACACATACACATAACAAGACCACAAGCACTTATACTGTAGACACATACAAACCACACTGCTCACATGAGAGAGCAGGGAAGAGCGGTGGGAGAGATGAGAGAAAACATGCAGATGGGAATTATATCTCTTTATAAAGTATAATCTCACTTTAATCTCCCTCTCTGTAGCCCGCTGTTTACATCTCTTACTCTTTTTTTCCTTTTTTGCTCCAGCAGGTAGCTGCACAAATGAACGCACATCCATATAAACCAGCACACATTTTTCAACAACAGTTAAAAAGCCTTTTAGCATCAACATGCCACCACAATGAGCAATAGAGATTAAAAAAGATCCTGACAGGCTAACCTGCATGAACCGTGCACCCTTTCCTCTACGAATGCACAGTCATCAACCCGACTCAGATCATACCTTTTGTATCCATGTTCTGCCTCATTGCTGCTCGCTTTCCCTGATGGCATCCTAGTCAAATCGTCCTTTCAATTTAATAGATATTTACGCGGATCCGTTAAGTCCCGGCGGCCAGTAGGCTATGCAGCCGGATGAAGGGCTCTGTGAGACGGGGAAGGATGCTCGCTCTGCCCGCACCGGAGCTCCGCGATGTGCACTAGTTATCTCCCACCCTGTTGTTTCACTCTACTTTGGGTTAATGTGTTTGGAGCGAGTGTGTGTGAGAGAGAGAGAGTGAGGGGGATAGAGAGACTAACCTCGGATCCCGTTTTTTGCTCCTCGCTGTCAGCCAGCTCCACTTCAACCAAACACCAACTTCGCTACTTCAACTCCCGAAACGGCTTGTCATAAGGTCAACGTTACATCCTCCTTTTTTTCTCTCCTCAAAAGAGCTCCGTGTCCCTCCCTGAGCGTAAAACAGCGACAATAGGTGCGACTAATCTCTATTTCCAACTCGATTTATCCCGCTAGACTTCGGGCGCCTCAGTCTTTTAAAATCAACCAACTGAGTTTAGTAGCGGCTTGACAGGTGTCGCCTCCAGCGCACCTTCAATCCTCCTCTGCCTCCTCCTCGTCTATAGCGACAAACCTGCGTGCTGTTGTTTGTTTCTCTCTCTCTCTCTCTGTGTGTGTGTGTGTGTGTGTGTGTGTGTGTGTGTGTGTGTGTGTGTGTGTGTGTGTGTGTGTGTGTGTGTGTGTGTGTGTGTGTGTGTGTGTGTGTGTGTGTGTGTGTGTGTGTGTGTGTGTGTGTGTGTGTGTGTGTGTGTGTGTGTGTGTGTGTGTGTGTGTGTGTGTGTGTGTGTGTGTGTGTGTGTGTGTGTGTGTGTGTGTGTGTGTGTGTGTGTGTACTCTACTGTGGCTCTCTGTTACAGGGGTTCAGCAGGTCACCACGGTCCAGCAATTACCGACTACTCACCAAGCACTGACAGGTGCACACAAGCACGCACGCACACACACGCACGCACGCACACACACACACACACACACACACACACACACACACACACACACACACACACACACACACACACACACACACACATATATAGGTCGACACACACACACACACACACACACACACACAAACTCAAAAATGACACACTGACTGTATGGGGGCCGCCTACATTTAGGGCTGGGCCTGTGAGCCAGTTGGGGGTCCTTTAGATAGTAAATGAGTGCTCTTCAGTTCTTGAGGGGAGGGAGGAGGTAGACTAGGCAGTAAAGTAGAAAAGGGGATCTATATGTTGGAGTCAGTTTGAGTTTTAATTAAAACATACAGGCACTGACATCAGGCTCTAGGCTGACAGGACGGGAGAGTATGTTCTCTGCTAATGACTGGGAGTCCACACTGGTTCAGCTGATGTTGTTGCGTTTTAATACAGTCTTTGTGACCAATGATTGTTTTTATTTGCGTAAGAGGCACAGCTCACAATTAATTTGCATTTATTACCTTCGGGCAGTTACCGCAGCTTAGCCCGTAAGGTGCTGCATACACAGCATTATTAAATGTAGCTTTCATTGGAACATGGGTGCAACAAAACAAACCTTTACTCCAAACTAACACACACAGGTACACAGATTTATGTGCTCATCAGCACACAGCATCAGAGGGCTCGTGCGGGCCCCTCGGGGCCACGTTACGGGTGCAGCTGCACCACCAGCACCCTCTGGCGCTCTTCCAGAGACAGCTTCCCAGGAAACAGTCCGATTCAATTTAAGCCACTCTCATAGTCAGACCCAGAGTCACAGTCTGAATGAGACATTATTAGAGTAGAAGCTAGAGCCTGGCCTATACTGCATTTTTTAATAAGCATCTGATATCAGTATTTTAAAGTTGATAGGACATATTAATACCTTGGCCGATATTCAATTTGACACACAAATAGACAACACAAACACATTTCTTTTGGAGGATTGTGACCGTACATTTTGCAGTTTTGAAAAACAGTCACTGATTTTGCTATAATACCACCAATACTAATATAAAGTCATATTTTTTCATTGTCTTCCAACTGTTTTGTATATTATCAGTTGTTGTTCTGTATCAAAGAAGTATTCATTCATCTCTAGGGCTATGATATGGTATTATGTGCATTGGTTGTTGTATTGCATTACATATTGAGATGTCCCCCCCTATCATACACTGATACACGTACACAATCTGACAGTGCTAATTGCACACTGTTATAATTCAGGATAATTTTCCTTTCTTTTTTTACTTAATGAAAAATAGCATTCATATTCCTACAGGAACTATGAGTGTGTCTGCGGTAAATTACTGTAATTTATGGTCTAGTTATCCCTCATGCTAACAGCTTAATAGCCCTGTGCAGGTAATTATTGTCTATTTAAATTAGGGTAAAGCATGTTACTTACTCAATCCCTTCAAATTGCAATACAACCCATACATGTAACACCTGAAAAGGGAAATAATGAATAGCATAAAGGGGAAAAATGAGAGTTATAAGAAGCAGTTTGTTGATTTAACCTTATAATAAAATATGATTTTATTCTGTATTCATGCCCTACCTTTTTATATACTTAATAAGAATGATGCAATAAACAGGGTTGGCCAAAAGTTTAATTAATATTTAACGATCTATATAAAAATGCAGAACATTTGCATGGATAATTACACTGATTGTAAAAACCAGACCACAGAAAGCGATATAAAGCTTTTATCACCAAGCTGTCCTCTTCCTCATGCATATTGTTCATATTGGTTGATCCTTTTCTGAAGGTGCTTTGGTTCTTACATGAGGATAAATCTTTTTTTTTACCTATTGTGTTGTTAAAGGTTTAGAAGGCGAGCAAAACCATAGATGTCTGGTCTTCTGAGGCTGCACGTTTAGTGATGTTTATAAAGAAAGAGAAGACAGTCAGGCAACAGGCTGACATCACCTGCCATTGTGATGCTTTGTGCTACAGTACTTAGTCTTCTGTATGAATATTGTTATTTACTAAATGTTTATAGAATCTTGAGCAATTCAATCAACCAATATGTGTGCTATTAGAAAAGGTGGAATCACTCAACCTTTTATTTTTTAATTGTGCGGGTGATCCAATGTGATGTTTCTTAGACTTGGAGAAGTCAGCTACTGAATCACTGAGTTACCTCCTATTTTATGTCTAGGGTTATAGAAGTTGTATATGTTGTACAAATTAACTTCTCCAGCTCATAGACAGCTCACTGACATTATTTAAATCAAATATGTTCCAAAACGAATTATCAAAATAAAGATGTAACAATACTGCAACACATACTTCTTAAAAACAACTTCAGGTAGTGTTAGGAACTTGGGGCTACAACTATGTATTTTAATTTAAAATGTCACTTCTGAATTTATTTACTAACCAGTTGTGCATTGTAAAATCAAATGCTAATCCCAAATCAGAAAAGCTCTCATTTATGTCATTATATGTATTGTGTGGTCTCAACAAAGGCTTAAAAACTAAACAAATTAGTGATGGTATTCATTTTGTCTTAATTTATTTGAATATAATACTAATTTTAGTATTAGTTTGTTAATATAAAGTAAAAACAATATTCCTTCAGTTGTCAATCAGATGTCCAAGCCTGTCTATAATAATGATACATTGATTTCTTTGGCACCAAATCACTGAGTTTCTCTCTCTTATGGTTTCAGTTTTTACTGTGGAGTGGACTTGTTGAGGAAGTACACACACTGTAGCCAGCTGTTGTAGAAACACAAGTAACAGGAGGGTTATAGCAGGGCAACAAAAATGGAGAAAAACCAAACCTTCATTTATCCATTTTCCACCACATCCCTGCTCATTTGCATCAAGTTGGACTCGACTATTACGTGTCTAAGCTGTTTAAGATCTATCCCTTTTTGCTACTTTTGTCTTAGCATTAATTAGAAGTGATCTGCTTTGTGTCGTAGTGTTTCCGCAGGTCTGAACGTTTTTGCAAAGGAGCTAATGAGCAACATTAGGTTCATCACATGTCAATTACAAATGTAACTATCACACCAGCTCAGCTCTAATAAATACACACTCTGCTCAAGGGTTATTGTTCAGCCTCACTTGTAGTTTCTTTAAGAGCGCCATCACAGAGTCAGAAACGTCAAGATGTTTGTGTTGTTGGGATGAAAGAGTGTTTATCTGTGTTCGTACGTTACAGTCACAGCCTTGAGGTAGAACACAGGTCTTTTAGATCATCGTGGGTGATAACAAAAGCACATGCACAGGGAGACTCTGGAACTACATTTGCTGAAGGGCAAAGCACAAATACAAGTAGCTGCAAAAAAGAAAAATATCCTGAAATAGAAAAAGGTATATAAAAAAAATCCTTTTAGCCTTTTATTAATTATGAATCCCTTCGTCGATCCATCTAGGAGGAGAAACTATGAGTTAAGTCCTTAACTGCTGCACAAATGTTCTACTTGTCTTTCTTAATTCTGTTCAGATTCTTCTTTAACCTTTACCTTTCTTTGATGAAAAGTTATGTTTTATTTAATTCTAAGGATCAAGTTTCCACTAATACTTTCCACTCTCCTACAGCGTATAAGTATCTTTGTTCTTTACAGAGCACTAGCAAATTGATTGGCGTTCTCTAGTCGACAGCCCAAATGATGGCTAGAAATTAAATGCCTGAAAGAGGTATAATTGTGGTTGGGGCGAGTGGGTAGAGGAGAGAGAGAAAGGGAGGGATGGAAAGTGAAGCTGGAGAGGGAGGAATACACAAACAGGTTGCACTGGGGCCTGGGGAATAAGGGGGAGAGGCGCGGAGAGCAGAGAGAAAGAAAAATAAGATGGAGGGCCGCAGAAAGCAAAGACAGAAGGCTGGTTTAACGTAGAGCTTCAAGTTAAGGATATTTTATCTTTTTATCATTACCAACAACATCATTGCTATTGACGCACGCACGCGCGCGCACACACACACACACACACACACACACACAGGTGGTGAAACATCAATTTTTACTCTACCACAAATGAGTGCTTTCTTCATCTTTTTTAACAAACTTTTGCGTCCTCTGTCTGGACACTTTTTTTATGCATTTATCCCTTGTCCTTCACTGATGTATCAATCTAGCCAGCCCTCCATCCCCCCTCCCTCCCCCTTTCTCCCCCTCATTGTGATTGCTTACCTCCCGAGGAAGAAGAAGTATACTCCATCTTGTTGTTTTATGTTCCCAGCAAATGTAGTCCTGCGTCTCCCTTCTCCACCCTCAACTCTCTTACACTTTGTCTCTGTCTCTCTCACTCACTGTTCGTCACCCCTCCCTCCCTCTTTCTCTCTCCCCCTCCCTCCATCCCCTGACACCTTGCACTCTCCTCCTCCACTCCCTCCCTGTCAACTTACCCTCCCTCCTCCCCTCTCTCTTTCTGTATGTAGTTGTATAACTTATCACCCTGATCCCGTCCCCACTCCGGTAATTGGTGTCTCTACAGAAGATGCTAGCAGGCTTTATTTAGCCGCTCTGTATTAGTGATTCCAATTAGACGTCTAATGCCAATAAGAGAAAGAAACTGTTAGCCTCCATCTATTTAGCACCGCGGGAGAGGGGAGTTCATGCGTGTGTTTGTTTTTGCCCTTGCAACAACTGCGACCAGTGCTTGCACACACACCAATCTTACACACCCACACGATGAACACTCAACAGGGTAGAGGGTACATGTTGGTTTTAACAGATGGTGAAACACTTTCCCTTGAGTATCGACATTGCTCTCTCTCTGCTTCTCTCTCTATAATTAACTAGGTTTCAGTAACAAACCTTTTGGCTTTGGCGTCGCCATGGTTACCCAAACTCTGAAACGCGACTGTCTGCATTTGTACGTGTGTGTGTATCTGTGAATGCTGGCAAGTACAGTGTAAGTGCATGCAAATGTTATTGTTCACACCCCTTTTTGTGTGTGCGTGTGTGTTTCTGAGTATTTTGGTTGCTTTCATGCTTTTGTTTCCCGACAGGGCTCAGAGGCTGGTTTTTCTCAAGCGCCTATGTATCTACACAGAGAACAGCGGTATTACATCTGATCATTGATAATTCATCACAGCACTATTGTACCTTACATAATAGGATTTTAATAATTATATAATCCCATGAATAAAGATTTCAAGAGAGATTAATTTGAAATGAGGCGATAAAATAAAAAGAATTATTCTGTTCCTGTACCAGTAAAGGTAGAAGTTTAAATTTAAACTCGCTAGACCTCTGAAATAAAAAAAAATAAATAAAAAAAATAGGATGTGGGAATATATTTTGTGAACTGCCTGGGCAGCAAACCCTGTATGAACAAAAAAAAGTACTGTTTTTCATACTTACTATGACAAATGATTATTGTAACACTATAAGAATGGTAAGCAGTCCAAGCGTGTAATACACCTTCCAGGGAGCTGCAGTGAAGTAAAAGCTGAGAAGAGTTATATAATTGTTTAGGGTACGTATACTTCAAACAACGTGACGTCTGACCACGTCTTAGGCAAGAGCTCAGTGTCTTTTTCATGTCTTCGTTGTCTTGATTCATTAAATCGTACAACAGTGCACGCTGTACAATCCTCATCCATTGTGTTGAACACGTTTTAAAGTGAAGGGAAGATAGGTTGGTGGATGCAATCAGTCACGTACATTTTTACCCACATTCCTGATTGCTTTGTAAAGTGAGCTGTAATTCCACAATATGTATTTCTGTTATCTTCTGTTCTCATAGTCTTTCAAACCCTGGTGCAGTGTTGAAAATCTATTACTCAAACCTTACTTCTAGGATTGTATTTCACTGTCTCACCGCCGGTGCATCACCTTCCCACCAACGCATTTATTTTCCGTTCTGCTGGCCATGTCCTGGGTTTCTGGGCCTTTCTGGTGCAATAATTGTCCTTATTTCTGATGAAAGCTGTCCAAACACAGACAGTGTCACCTCTCACTGTGACATTTCCAGCAGCTACAAAGGAGTAGAAAAAATATTTCAGCAATCTAAAACATCCGTTACCGCCAGCCCTTGGTGTCAGTCCTTCAGATGGAAAGAGAAGGTCTACGTTTTACAAACCATTTTGCAGCAACCGCGCATCAGTTTTTCAGAGAGAAATCCATCGCCGCAGAGGCAGTGATACAGATTTCTACAAGGCAGCCTGAGTAATACAGAAGGCAATACAGCCATACAACGTTTTGAGTGGAGGGTTTCACTAGCACTGTGTGATTGTGCTCACTGGGCTTTACTGCAATGACATTATCGAAACAAATGTGGGACATAAACTGACATACATGTAGACAAGGCAGGAAGTAGGGAAGATAATGAAAAATACATTTCCACAAGATCAATCCTGAATTGCATGTACCGTCATAATCTGGCACATAACAGTAAAAGCATGGGTATATTTTGTTATTTAAAGTGCACTGAAGGAAACCCTTAGTGCTGTTCTCCTGGTCAGGATTTATCCACCGGTCCAACTGTGACAACATTTTGAGTCTCTTTACCAAGTGTGATGCGACCGCTGATCCCACATTACCATCTCTGTCATCTGCTCAAAACGTTCCCGGACCTCAACTTTCTAATCCTGTTTGAAGTGAAATTGCCATAGTTGTGCTGGAGTTGGCTGCACGAGCTCTCCATAGGTTCCAAAGTTAGCCCACCAATAACATATGCTTTACTAAGTGGAGATCAACACATCACTAGAATAAAATAGGTTGCAAATGTCTATCTCCTCATATTGTGCCTTGCTAATGTTGCGAATGGAGCTGCTGTGATGGAAGAACATTTCAGACTTGATATGACATTACAGTATTGGTATATCATATCGTAAAACTAAATGATATCTTATTTTCAGTCTCAATTATTAAATGGCAGTCAACGAATCACAAGAACACACAGATATATTCAGGCGACGCCAGCAGACAATGCTTTTGCCAAACACAAGACTAACTTAGAAGTTGGCTTCAAACTGTTTACGAGCAGCCTAACCCTAATCTGTGGTCAAGGGACGTGTGCTTCTGATGTCGCTGAGGCCGGGAAGAAGAGGCTATTTTAAATGGTTTGTTACCAAACTGTATCAACAAAGAGGAGTTATTCCTAAATATTTACACTCATTAATTACCAGTGTAACTGTTACGTAGCTTACTGTACCAAATGGCTAACATTAGCATGCACATGA
This sequence comes from Pseudochaenichthys georgianus, assembly GCF_902827115.2. Taxonomy (NCBI): domain Eukaryota; kingdom Metazoa; phylum Chordata; class Actinopteri; order Perciformes; family Channichthyidae; genus Pseudochaenichthys; species Pseudochaenichthys georgianus. The sequence goes on from NC_047512.1 coordinate 17,283,658, forward strand.
CATTTGTAGATATCTGTCTTGACATCTGACCAAAACTCTTATTTATAATGGTATCAATTTGGAAGATACAATTCACAAAAATAACCCAAAATACCTGAAATCATTAGACCTAATGTTGGGAAAATACTGAATGTACTATTCCAATATCAGAGTAGCACATGATAACAAAGGCCCAACTGTAACTATGTACATGGTAGGATGTATGATTACCTAGAAGAGCACACTGTTTTAGGAATATGATAAGCTATGTGACAACAATTAACATGATGATTCAGCCTCTATGGAGATAGGCATATGACTGTCATATTTATTCCTTACGTGGGCCATAGCTAATCTGAACTAATCATTGAATACTGCTTTGAACCGGTATTCCTGCATCTTGTAACGCCCTCTCTTTATACAAGCATCTGAAGGAACTAATTGTACCAAATTATCTGTGTGTGATGACCACTTCCATTCTTGCTAGGATAATAAATACATGTATCCTGATATTGAAACTCAAGTCGGTGACGAGTGAGATTTCTCTAACACTTCCCTTTCATTTTAAACTGCATGAATTCAAACACACGTACTTTCTCATGTATGTTGATGGAAATAAAACAAAGTAATACATGGATTTATGTAGATATGATTAGATGTAGTAATGTGTATATCCTTGGGCAAGACACTTTACCCGCATTTTGCTCCTGTGGGTAATGTCCACAGTAATGACTCTTACATGTCTAATATGTGTAATGTGTAATTGTAAAGCGCTTTGAGCACCTGTAAAAGCGCTCTAATAAAACATTTAATGCATTATTATTATTATTATTATTATTATTATTATTATTATTATCTTATTTTTTGGCGGATATATTACAACTTTTTGATCCTAATGTGACTTTTTACATGGTGTATTACTTTTGATTGGACAGATGTTTGCTAGAAACTGATATACAAACATCTATCTAACTAAGACCTTCATCTAAAATGTTGTAAATCCCTGATACTATCTTAAGAAGTATTTTAAAGATACAAACCTCCAGTACGATATGAATTACAAACAGCTGGTGCCTCCCAGTCCCGGTGTCACCACGGTGGTAACTGTGCATGATGCATCGTCTCTCCTTCAGGCAGTTTCCCTTCCTATAAATGAGAAACCTTTCACCAGTCAGATGGCCTTGGGCGTGTTAGTCAACATGGACATATTTAACAGGATGCAGTACGGAATATCACTCTTATACGGCCTGCAGCTAAACAGCAGAGGAAGAATGGGAGACCTAATGGAGACATTTTATTGTCTGGTTTTTTACATCTGAATGAGCTTTATTTCCGTTCTCAGTAAGATCTATCAGCTCTTAAATAAGATGTGCACTTGAAATCCCCTCACTCATTCACATTAAATAACGTCCTCTTTTTCAACTCATGCTGTATTGAGCTGCACATACTCAAACTGAGTGGAGATATTTACTTAGGGAGGTGTTAGTGAGACATATACAGAGAAGGCTGGTGTGTTTAAAGGCTGCAATTAAGTGGGGTTTACCATTAATGAGGCAGTGGGGGATGGTGAAAATGTTGAAGAATAGAGGATTCTTGTGAGGGAAAGACAGCTTGGGGATTTTGTCTTTTTTCCTCTTTTTAAAGTTGCCTGCTTCACCATCTGAGTGCGTGCCCAATTGGCTCAATGCCGGCAAACAGTAACTTAAATAAGAAAAGTCCCCTGTGTGTTTTGAGGTAACTTTGTAGCTGTCCCTCCCAGGCAGATTATGTGCTTATCAGATTTTCCTAACATGGTCACAGCAACCACAAATTTGATCTACGAGCAGGGAAAGAATTGGAAAACATGATTTTTACGAGTTTATGGTCAGGTTTGAGTTTTCTGAAAGCGCTGCAGATCCCCCCAGGCTAGCACTGCTGACTTATGAATATGTGGGTGAGAAAAACACTTGGAAATTGCACATTTCAGAAGCTGCAGCAGCCTACCTTATCACCCAGTAATTCACACTCTTTACACATCTGCAGTGACTTGATTCCTGCAGGGAAGACAATGGTTTGTGGCCAGCCATGGCTACGACTTTTCTCTCTTTAAAAGAGCTTTAAAATATTTGTATTGAATTTAAGATACTATCACCTCCTTGTTATCCTTGGTATAAAGTCCCTGTATGATCAACTTGAAGACAAATTGAACCGTTTTACCTTCCTGTTTAGTCGCACAGAGTTGTTTATTTTCCTTTGGAGTACAAGTTCAGCATGAGTTATTTTTCATTAACTTTGCAGTCAGTGGAGCTTTTCTTCTCAGTCCTCATCGACGGGACTCAGAGCCTGCTGCTTCTCGTTCTACCATCTAATCACGGAGTTACACCTGCAATGCCAGGTGAATGCAATTAATCGCTGGTTGGCAAACCCAGCGGCACTGTGAGCCCATGGGTTGGGAACCACTCTTGTTGAGCGATGCTGGCACCAATAACAAATCATGCTCCTAAGGACAAATGTGGAGATGTTTTCCCTCCAGCAAGTAAATATAAGCAAAAGTTATTTCAGTACACAAAACTCAACCAATTAGACTTGATTAAGCCTTTGAGATCAGAGTTTCTGAACATCACACCCACGCATCAGTGCAAAAGAATGTTCTGAACTCAGCTTTAAATAAATACAGTGATGAGGTGCTTGATGATGTTGTTTTAACCCTCTGGTGAAAGGTCAAGGTAGTACAGAGCATTTTAACACTGATTGGTGATTTCTCTTTTGCAAACAGTAATCAAAACTACCACCTTTCTATCACACGTCATCACTACTGATTTATTTCATTAAACTGATGATTATTTATTATATTAAAACATTTCTTTTTTCTGCTCATCACAAGTTCTTACAGTCCAAGTTGATGTTCACATGTGCTGGCTAGCAGATATGCATTTAACATTTACACAATCGTAATATCAGAGGAGCTTTAACCAGGGAGTGTTTAGTATTCTTGCTTGAAAACCATCCCGTTAATCAGTTTTCAAAACATTATAATAATTAACTGTTTGTTTAAGTAATTAATAACTTTAGCTCTAAATTGATGTTTTTACACTGATTTGATGTAGTAAAACTTTGACCTCAGCTGTACCCATTTAACATTTTGAATAATTGTATGGCTATCCACCAGTTGATACGTAGTTGTTTCCAGACATGTTTGTTTCATGAGTATTTCTTCTTTCTTGTCTCTCTTTCAGCCAAGAAGACTCTGCTCGGAGGAGGTGGAGGTAAGTCACAACCTGTCTGATCCATCGGCTGTGTGTGTTTAGATTTGCTGCCAAGATACTTGTCTCCCTCAGTTCATTTTATCGGTATAGCTTTGTGGTGCAAATAGTCCTGGACAATCAATTATTTTAATCAGATGATGCAGTGCAACGTGCTAACTAAAGAGAGTGTGTATGTATGTGTGTGTTTCTGTGTCGTATGAGTGGTGTTTGTCTTTGTATAGGAGCAGGTAGCTCTTTGTTGTGGCAGGTGTTCAAGGTGGGTTTGCATGCTGCGCTGTGTGTCTGTAGGCCTGTGTGTGAGTGTGTGAGCGCAGGTGCAAAGTCCATACTTCATAATTTACGGGTGTGGAGTGCTGTGGATATAAACAGCCATTTTTCAATGTATTGTTGACTCAGTGCTTTGCTGCGTGCGTGTGATGTCGGACGTCAACGTTTAATCGATACTTGTAATAAATCTGTAAAGCTAATGCAGCAGCCACATTCACTAAAACATGTACACACACATACACACTCCTTTCCAGTTGTGTGTTTGTTAATGCTTGCAAATTTGGTTGATGGTGTTTTTGGTGGTGGTTATCTTTTTCTTCATTTTGGCAAACAGCTCTTAACCATTCAGACCAGCTGACTTGCACTGCCATTTTACCCTTCCAATTTGTGTGTGTGTGTGTGTGTGTGTGTGTGTGTGTGTGTGTGTGTGTGTGTGTGTGTGTGTGTGTGTGTGTGTGTGTGTGTGTGTGTGTGTGTGTGTGTGTGTGTGTGTGTGTGTGTGTGTGTGTGTGTGTGTGTGTGTGTGTGTGTGTGTGTGTGTGTGTGTGTGTGTGTGTGTTTCGGCTTTCCAGTCTCCATGGTGACATATTCACTGTAGTGGCACACCTGTATATGTGCATGGGAAACTGTATATGAGTTAATCACAGAGCATTTGCCTGCCTCTAAAAGTGCATTTGCTTGCCTAAAGTATCTTATTGAAGCTGTAAGTCCTAAGCATCTGCACACACACACACACACACACACACACACACACACACACACACACACACACACACACACACACACACACACACACACACACACACACACACACACACACACACACACACACACACACACACACACACACACACACACACACACACACACACACACACACACACACGGGCTCCACCCTTAACGATATAAACCAGCTGAGCCTCAAGCCATAGAGATGGACTGATTCACACATGGCACCCACTACATGCAGTCAAGTAGCTCGAGATCTACAGCATCGTTTGATGTTGTCCTGAAGTCTCTGATGGCTCTACAAAGACAGATGGTTTCCAGAGAGGCTATGTCAGACTATGTTCATTTAATGAAAAGCATGTTAACATTGGTTTATTCATTTATAAAAATATATTCAGTTAAATGAAAACACAATAGCCGTTTAATTCTGAACATTTGTCCAACGATGGGTTAGTAGAGGTTACCTATATAACAACCAACGAGCTGCATACTTTTTGTATCCATTTCTCTCCGTCACTCTTTACCAGTTTGTCTCTGGCTCAGTTGATTTCTCTCATCTCTATCTTAATGTTCTTATTTCCCTTGTGCTGTCTCTCTTTCCAGCCCCGTCCTTAGGGGATGCTTCCAAGGCAGATAGAAGCTACAGTAGTTGTTAATTAGAGAGAGAGGTAAGCTTAGAAACAAGTGGAAGAATTGAGTAAACAGGAGAGACGAGGGGACACTGGGGTGAGTGTGAAAATACAAGAGAGACAAAAAGGTCCAATAGATAATATAGAGATGCAAGGGGCTGAGTAGAAATGTATCATAGAAGAATATTCTGAATACTTCTCCAGTGCCGAGGTCACAATCTGCACTGAGTAACCAAGAATACATTCTTCCAGCTGTTTTCATTGGAGCTGAGACAACAAAGGTCTTTACAGTGCTTTTCTACTCTCGAGGGTACCTGGGTAAATGTCATTCAGTTAGATCAAACGCACACCTGCCGACTTTGTTTTCTTCAATCCAGAGCGGCGCTGAGCTCCAGCGGCGCATCAACAACAAACTCAAGGACAAGAAATTAACATTTTTCTATGACCACTGGCTACAATTGCTCATTTATCTAGAGCTTATCTATACAACGTTTCACTGCTTTGATTGATTTTCCAAGTAGTAACAAAATCCCAGATGATGATCAGTGGTTCAGTCAGCCAGACAGTTGCTTCATATACATATGTGTTTGATTTGAGAATAAATGCCTATGGAATTGGTGGAGCCATGACTCACACTTTGAAGCATGCATCTGGTTCTCCTTCTAGGTCACCATATGTCAGTAATGTACCTTTGGGATGCGTGGTGCATTGAAGTGTTTTTCCACAGGTTTGTGGCCTGCACAGAAATCTCCTCTACAGTATATAGGGAAGAGGAGCTGAACCTATTAAACATATTTCAAGCCACCATAAACCATTTTCTGGGATGAAAAGATCATGTTTCACTGTTGAAGTTATACTTTTTTATAATAATGAATCTGCTGCCTCTCAAGGGCCCCTCAGCAGCACACAGGAGGTAAACAAGCACGCTTTAAACTACTATTTCATTTACCAAAGTGCACTAAACCACAGTTTAATCTGATGCCACTCCAATACAGCGAGACCTTGTTTTGTTTACGTGATAAATGATTATCGGTCTCTGATACAGTATATATAATGCAATGGTTGCCCAACCTAAGAAAAGGTTGTCATCACAAGGTTGCCATATCTGATTTGTATCTGATTTATTATTATAATTATTTTCAGACAGGTTTTTAAGGAACAGGAGAGCAAGGGAGATAATTGTTAACTGAAAGTTTCTTAATCTTTTAACACATTGGGGACACATTTATGTATAAAAGACGTCAAACAGTGAAGCAAGGAAACTTTATTTTTAAAACCTCTAGTACAAAAACCCCTAAAATAATATGTTGCGAATCAATCACTCATGATCACATGTACACTAAAAGAGTAATTCATCACTGTTATTATTCCTTGTCTCCAATGGCCATAAGGACGTCACTCTTTTAGATCAAAAAGAGACCAAATACAGTGACTAAATGCAGTTAGGATGCAACCATAATACGGTTAAAAAGATGTGTCCCCCAAAATATAATTGAGTAGCACTTTAGTTCATGAGAATGTAATCATGTAGGAGACAGGGTTGCTTTGACAGTGCTTTCACTAAATCAAGGGATTGCCTTATGGTCAGTAGGGACAGGAACATGGCCCCTATTAACCCTGAAATACCACTGTTGGAATGCCAGTTGCTGTGTGCTAATTTGATTCAGCATGGATTCATTTTTAGAAAAATGCAACATATGAGCCCAAAACTAAAATAAACAAGGTTGTGTAACTAGATGTGGACACAAGACAGAGCCTTAAGACCAAGGAATAATTATGTATATGATGTAGTGGTGGTGCTTTAGTGTTGCATATTGCCAATTATATTTGAGTCCTACCACAAACAAGTCGACAAAGTTAATCTAAATTCCTACTTGATTCAAGGGGATAACGAGAAACCCGGGGCGTAGGTCCATCCATCCATCCATCTTCTCATCCATTTCTCCCGCTTATCCGTGGTTGGGTCGCGGGGGAAGCAGTTCCAGCAGAGAGCCCCAAACGTTCCTTTCCCCGGCCACATCAACCAGCTCTGACTGGGGGATCCCAAGGCGCTCCCAGGCCAGCGAAGAGATATAATCCCTCCACCTGGTCCTAGGTCTACCCCTTGGTCTCTTCCCAGCTGGACGTGCCTGGAACACCTCCCTAGGGAGGCACCCAGGTGGCATCCTTACTAGGTGCCCGAACCACCTCAACTGGCTCCTTTCGACGCGAAGGAGGAGCGTTTCAACTCCGACTTACTGCCGAGGACCCGGACACAGCTCTCGCTTTGGGAGTACAGAGATTGGATGGCCCTGAGTAGAGACCCCCTCACCCCATACTCCCGCAGCACCTCCCACAGTAACTCCCTGGGAACCCGGTCATACGCCTTCTCCAAGTCTACAAAACACATGTAGACCGGATAAGCGTACTCCCAGGCCCCCTCCAGGATCCTTGCGAGAGTAAAAAGCTGATCCGTCGTTCCACGACCAGGACGGAATCCGCATTGTTCCTCCTTAATCTGAGGTTCGACAATCGGCCTGACCCTCCTTTCGAGTACCTTAGAGTAAACTTTCCCGGGGAGGCTGAGTAGTGTGATGCCTCTGTAATTGGCACACACCCTCTGATCCCCCTTTTTAAAAAGGGGAACCACCACCCCGGTCTGCCACTCCTTCGGTACTGTTTCCGACTTCCACGCAACGTTGACGAGACGTGTCAACCATGACAGTCCCTCAACACCCAGAGCCTTCAGCATTTCTGGGCGGATCTCATCCACCCCCGGGGCTTTGCCACTGTGGAGTTGCTTGACTACCTCAGCGTAGGTTTGATTTATAATTATGGAAATGTGCTGTTCTTCTATAATATTATAGAGACACACAGTTCAAAACAAAGGCAGCTGCTATAAGAGAGGCTGTTCTGGGTCTGTGGGGAGTGAGCGCACAGGATGTGAACCAGCCATGAAGCAAATGATTGGTTTACGTGTCTTAAGACATCCGGACCAGCACACAATAGATGAGCATGAACCCAGTTAAAATTTCATCCACTTACATTTTTTATAATTTGGTGGGGAATAAAGAATAAGATCCTCCCTCGCACCGAATTTATTTTTGCAGAGCTGACTTTGTGTGTGCTGACATCTATAATCAATCCTCCAGAACAAGGATGAGGTTTGATACCCAGCTGTGGAAGTCTGGTCCCTGTGTTTCTGCTTTCTCCTTGTCTGGATGAGGAGAATAGATGCAGGCGGAGGACAGGCTTTTCTGAATGCCTTTCAGAACAAGAGAGCGTGTATTGTGAATAAAAGTAGAGAGCAGAAGATTGGTTTTGGGGCGGGAGACAAGACAAGAGGCAAAGAGCACTTAGTGTACCTTCCTCATGCCGACAGTGCTGTCAGTGTCTCAGCCGCCGCGTAAATTCTCCTTTCTCACCGCAGCACTATGTTTACATACGTGGAGAAGTTCTTAGTATTGAACAGGTTGCTTAGTTTAAGTTTGTGTGTACACAAGTACATACTATTGTAAAGCAGTGTGCATGTGTGTGCGTGCATCCACCACCAAACCCATCCTAAATGTTGCCTTGGCAACAAGCTGACTGAAGTAAATGAGTGTCCTGGCTCTGCTGAGGGATTGTGGGAAAGCAATATGCCAGCGTTACGCCCCATTAGTTTGACGGACAGCCTGTTTGGCCTATAAGAGGTCAGCTGGCAAGGGCAGCCATATTAGTATTCCATAGGAGAGACGCCTGGATTGGTTTTACGCTAATGTCAATCTACCTGTGTGTGTGTGTGTGTGTGTGTGTGTGTGTGTGTGTGTGTGTGTGTGTGTGTGTGTGTGTGTGTGTGTGTGTGTGTGTGTGTGTGTGTGTGTGTGTGTGTGTGTGTGTGTGTGTGTGTGTGTGTGTGTGTGTGTGTGTGTGTGTGTGTGTGTGTGTGTGTGTGTGTGTGTGTGTGTGTGTGTGTGTGTGTGTGTGTGTGTGTGTGTGTGTGTGTGTGTGTGTGTGTGTGTGTGTGTGTGTGTGTGTGTGTGTGTGTGTGTGTGTGTGTGTGTGTGTGTGTGTACATCGCCAATTATCACTTCCCAGTCCCCCTTTCCCCACCAGAGTCAGTCAATACAGAGCCTGTGAGGAAGGCATGATAACACCTGAACTGGTCAGACGCCTGCTTAGCTGGCTGCTTACTGGTCTTTAGAGGCCAAAACACTCATTTATAGCACCTTTCTGTCTCCATCCATCCTTTTTATTCTGCTTCCTGTCTGAAGCATTTATCTCCTTCCCCTTTGTCTTTAGCCTTCCTCATTTCCTTCACCAACACACCCTTTTTACACTTGATCCCCTTCCAAACCCATTTCTCTTTGTCCAACTGTGCTTTTCCATTCCCTGTCTCATCTGTCTGTCTCTGTGCGAGTCTCTTCATAGTTTTTTAATATCTCGGTCCCATCAAGTATTCCCCAGAAGACCAGGCTTCAGCATAAAAAATGTTGATGTGATATTTTGTATGGTAATGATGGCTAAGTAATGAATGCTGTTTTTTTTATGGAATTTAGTTTGACACTTCCTAAAAGATTTGTTTTAGTGTCTAGTAGGGCTGTGCAATTAATCCTATTTTAATCGCGATTACGATTATGGCTTGCGACAATTATGAAAACAGCATAATTGACCAAATACGATTATTTTGCTTGGTGCGCTTTCGCCCCTCCCAAAAGCCCACTCGGCCACGTGGGAGTGACATGTGTTGTTAGTGTTCAGCGCGAGCGAAGATGTCAGAACTAGCGGCGTAGCTGTGGGTGGGCCCGGGTGGGCCTGGGCCCACCCACATGCACGTCTGGCCCACCCACAGCCAATCAGCGCTTCATAGCGCAGAACCGGGAAGCCCAGAAGGAAGTGCCACAAACTGCAGTTCACCTTGTGGCCGACAGGGGATGGATGCAAAAAGGAGCAATTCCCATAGACCCCCATGTTAAAATGCCCAACTTACAGCCGAAATAAACATGTTTCTAGCCTGGATCCAATAAAACTTATTCTGGATATAGTTAGATTCCACCTTCATGACAATGGAATAGGGAGTGCATTTTTTTACCGTGAGTTTTTATAGTAAGTAAAGTAACTTTTGCCTTGAGTGAATGAAAGTATTATTTCTTCTTGAGGTCTGCAGTTTAGCGTGTACACATTTGCTGAATATGAAAACACTCAGTGTGTGCCCACTGTGCGACTGTCAAGGATAAACAACCTGTGCCTCCGATATATGTTGTATGTATTATTGCTACACAAACATTACATTGCAGTTTAAGTGTCGCCAACTCTGTTTAAGATATCTATCCCCCGTCTGTGTGCGAGGGGGCGGTGCAGTTTACACACACGCAGCCGCTACATGCAGCAACACACACACACACACACACGGAGGATATGGCGGAGAGAACGCGCTCCGAGGTGTGGTTAAACTATAGCCATGTCAATGGGGACAATACTCGTTACCGAAAGTGGAATAAGAGTTTAGCATTTAAGGGCGGTAACACGAGCAATGTGTCTAAACATTTATCAAAAGTGCTCCACATCCAGACGGAGGAATGCACCGGGTTGGACTTTCTTAGTAGCTCTGTAGCCCCATCCACGAGTAACGTTTCCACGTCAGGTGTTATGTATGCTAGCAGCAACACACCGAGTTAACTACATTATACAAACATGGGTTATGATTAGAGGTAACTGAGTTATTTATTTTGTTAAAGTTTCAGCTATTCTGTTTACAGTTCTGTCATCACATTATTTAATACGATTTGTTAAAACATTGTTGTTTCTTTTGATGTGAAATATTATGTATTTAATTTAAATAAAAAGCAATGTTAGTTTTGTTCACAATTTGTTTAGTTAGTTTACCTTATTTTTTTCTCCAAAATAACCGATAAAAGTAATGTTAAAGGACCGGATCGATAAGACATAGACATACTTTATTGTCATTTCAACAAGACACAGAGTGTACTATTAAAACGAAATTTCGTTGTACTGGCTGCAGGAACAGGACAATATAAAAACTTGCTAAAATTGTACATATAAATAGATAATAGTGACGTGGTGCTGATAAAATTAAAGTGTAAGTGTGCATTTAAAATATAAAGACTTACTATACATATAAATAAAATAGACATACTATATAACAAATATGTGCTCTTTACATAATAATGTAATCTTTATGTTACTGGTCTACTTGCTGTTCAGCAGTCTGATGGCTTGGGTGGAAAAGCTATTGCAGAATCTGGCTGTTTTGCTCTTAATGCTGCGGAGCCTCTTGCTGGAGGGCAGCAGGGAGAACAGAGCATGGTGAAGATGAGTGGGGTCTTTAAACATGTTCTGGGCTTTTGTCAGGCAGCGTTTCTGAGCGGTGTCTCTGATGGGAGGGAGAGAAACTCCGATGATCTTCTCTGCTGTCCTGACCACTCTCTGCAGAGACTTCCAGTCTTTGGCGTTGCAGTCTCTCGACCAGATGGAGATGCCGCTGGTCAGCACGCTCTCTATGGTTCCTCTGTAGAACGTGTTGAGGATGGGAGGGGGGAGCTGTGCAGGAAGTGTAGGCGCTGCTGTGCCTTCTTAAATAGTGATGTAGTTTGAGTGGACCAGGTCAGACTGCTTGTGATATGCACCCCCAGGAACATGGTGCTGGCTGTAGTCTTCACTGCTGTGCCGTTGATGTGGAGTTGTGGGTGACAGTGCTTTTTGTTCCTGAAGTCGACAATAATCTCTTTTGTTTTATCGACATTCAGGATCAGGTTGTTGGTGTTACACCAGTCTGTCAGATGTTTCACCTCCTCCCTGTAGGCCTGTTTGTTGTTGTCCCTGATGAGTCCCACCACTGTTGTATCGTCCGCGTACTTTATGATGTGGTTGGTACTGAACCTGGAGCATAAGCATAAGTGCTATCGATAAAAGTAGTAGTACCGTTAAAGCCTTAACGATACCCATCCCTATGTGGATGTCAGTTGTACACACATTCTGAGGCCGCCGTGCCTATGTTTTTTGTTTTCACTGCTAATTTATGCTTATGTTCTATTAGTGCATTAAAAAATCATTAATGAAGTTTCAGCTCAGACCCCACGCTTAATATGTCTCCCCCTGGCCCACCTACATTTCTCCAGGCCCACCCACACAATAATTCCTGGCTACGCCACTGGTCAGAACAAGAGCAACTCGTTAAAAAGAAGGGTAAAACTATTTCCACTATTTGAAAGTACTTTGTCATTACATTTCACATCGCTAAAGATATGTGCCCAATTAGCACTGTTAGCAACCAGGGCTTCAAGCAACTTGTCAACACGTTGGACAAGCGTGACGCGATGCCGTCTCGGTATTATTTCTGCGCTGCCTGCACTATATGACAAATGCCGTGGGGAAGTTGAGAGAGATGTGGCTTCAGCTGACTACTTTGCCACCACAACGGACCTATGGTCTAGCCCAGGGGTGCCCAACCAGTCGATCGCGAGATGTGTCTAAAAATAGAAAAACAATATTCTGTTTTATCGTTAATGTCCTGTAACATAATCTTCCTGTGCCAGAATAATGCACTTGAACGCATCAAAGCTTTGTGATTGGCCGGCGTCACCCCATGTGTCGGGGCGTGGCAGAGGGTCTTCAGTACAGGTGGCTTGTCACCTGTCTGCGCTCATCTCTGAAACCAGACCATGTCAACAGGCTGGTGTTTCTTGCAAAAAATCTTTAAGAGATGACATGAGCAGCCCTACCAGCATTTGCCATGGTGGCCTAAACATTTTTATTTGGTCTTAAATTGTAGTTCAACATTTATTTCCTGTTACTTCTGGACCATGACGGTTGGCCAGCCTTCAACGTTTAACTGAGTGGAATAATGAATATGTTTTACCAAAATGTTGGCTATATGTTAAGGAGTTTTCAGTAGGTTGTGACAGTGCACTGCAACATATTTGATTTAATTTATTTTGGTCTAATTTATTTGTATTTATCATATTAATAATATATGTTTAGTATGGTTTTGGAAGTGCGCTCCAAAATATTTGTTGATCTTGTTTATTGGTAAAATATTATTTGTTTTAAAGTTCAATAAATGGTCAATGAATAATCGTCAAAATAATCGTGATATCAATTATTGACCCAAATAATCGTGATTATGATTTTTGCCATAATCGCATAGCCCTAGTGTCTAGTTATATAAAGTAAATTCATGGCCGATTCATTATAATCTGTTGATGTCTTTTGGTGGCATTAGATGTAGCCAATTATGGCTGATTGTTGAGTAGTTCAGGTACAACATTTGCATGCGCCGGACTCAGTGGAGTGTGAACAAGTATCCTTTGACACTGCAGTGATGCTAATTTAGTTTGGGCTTTCCCAGTCCCTGCTGTCTAAATGAGGAATACATCAATACCCATGAATGTATAGCATTGTATAGTGAGCCAATATCAGTCTGACTTATTATCTCTAAAGGGAAATGGATTTCAGTAAATAACACAAACATATCTTTAAAATTCTAATTATCTCATTAGAGATGCACTTTACAAGAAAATACTCACTTTCTGTTTCTGTAGTTAAAGGTGGGGTAGGTAATTTTGGAGAAACCAGCTCGAGTGCGCTAGAATTTGAAAATACACAACCGTGGCAGAAAAAATCTGCCACTTCCTTACAGAGCCCCTCCTCCAACACACACGAACGCGCACATGACCAATGAGGGCACGAGATAAGTTTGTGCACAGATGGAAGGCTGACAGGCAGGTAGGCCATCCAATTCTCATTCATAACACTCCGTTCGATGTCTCACTATGGGATGCGCCTCATCGCGGACCAAACAGAAGCATCAATCTCATTACGCCAATCCTGATTGACTGGTGATTTTGACGTCAGCGTCAGGGAATTCACCCCCTATAAGTAGCTTGCGCCACGACGCATGCGTCATTCAAACACCTCTTCTCGCTTCAGAGCACATCTCTATCGTAGCCGGACAAGCTTAACGGTCCACAGACTGAACCGAAATATAACCATTTCGGTCGACGGGCGCTCGCCGGCTACTCCTTCTGCTTTGCAGGAAGACGGTAATACTAACGCCAGTTAGTATTGAAATCGACCTCGCCATTCTCTTTCCCCGGAAAGTAAGGTAGGTCTGATTTTTTCAAGCTAGCAGCACACCTGTTGCTAGCTCGCTCCCTCACTATCGACACCACGGTAGCGAGGAAGCTTTTTCTTTTCTCTTCCCCACGGAGGAGGAAAGGATTAAAGGAGCATACTGTCACACCAGTCAGTATTCTCCGGGAATAAAAGACCCACACCGTCCTTTTCTCTGGATTAAGGACAGGGTGGGAACTCCTTTTTCTCCCAACTTACCTGTTGAGAGCGGGTCCTCTCCACGCCACGAGGCGAACAAGATGGACGCCTCTCTCCCTCACACCAGAGGAGTCAGGGACTCGGTGGCTCGACTCTGCGGCTGCGGGTTGAAGATCTCGGGCACAGACACGGCGCACATAAATTACCTGGAGCTTTTTGCGGTGTTTCTCACCCTAAAACGCTTTCTGCCTTTCCTCAGGGGACATCACGTCCTCGTGAGGACAGACAATACGACCACACTATCGTATATTAACCGCCAAGGGGGTTTGCGTTCACTCCAGTTACACACACTGGCGCGCAAACTGATCCTATGGAGCGGTAGACGTCTCCTCTCTCTGAGAGTGATGAACCTCGGGGCAGATCTACTGTCCAGAGGTGCACCACTGTATGCAGACTGGACTCTACATCCAAGGATTGTGAGCCAGCTGTGGGTGCGTTACGGCAGAGCCGCGGTGGATCTGTTCGCATCGAAAGACAATGCTCAGTGTCAGCTGTTCTTTTCGATGCGCGATCTAAATGCACCGTTAGGCGTGGATGCACTCGTGCACGATTGGCCCCCGGGCCTTCTGTACGCGTTCCCACCCCTGGCTCTGATACCCCCAACTCTGGCCAGAGTGAGAGAGCAACGCCACACACTTATCCTGATAGCTCCGCACTGGCCAGCTATGTACTGGCTAGCGGAGATATATCAGCTGCTGTGCGGGCAGCCGTGGCAGCTCCCACTACGCAGGGACATACTGTCCCAAGCGGGTGGGGGCGATCTTTCACCCACACCCAGAGCGCTTGGCTCTACGGGCCTGGCCCGTGAGTGGTACAATCTGAATACAGTGTGACATGAAGCTGACCCTGGCAGCTGCCAAGCGAGCCAGTGGCACTCATGCACTATCTGTACAGTCTTCATGCACTCAGTTCGCCCCAGGGCAAACAGAGTGTGGTTGAAGCCCAACCCTGCCTTTATCTTAAGGCGGTTGGTTCAGGTACCACATTTGACATTGAGGCATCCTACCCGCCACTGTATTCCTCCGGGGAACAACGGCCAGATTTGCCGTGTCCAGCCCGTGCTTTATGCACGTACAGAGACAGACCAACCCCTTGTGTCCTGGGCTAACCCTTATAAGGGCAAGCCTGTTACTAACCCACACGGAAAGAAAGTATATGAACATATATATTTTTAATATATGTCACATATATTAAATTGGACCCCTACATATATGTCTCTGAACATATATGTACATATATATATATCCATATATGCACACACATATATGTGCATATATGGGTGCAGTGTATATGCACATATAGGTTGCACATATAGGTTGCACATATATGCACATATAAGTTGGGCTGTCAGCATCAGCTTGTAGATGGTATTTTAAACTCGATGCGCTCTGAAACTACGGGGCGGCCGAGGAAAAAAAAATATGTATGCGTTAATCGCGTTAAAATAATTAGTGGCGTTAAAAAAAACGCGTTATTAACGCGTTCACTTTTTAACAATAATGTACAATTATCAAATATTTAATAATTTACTAATCTTAAACTGATCAGCTGACGTCGAGCGGATATAAACATCCGGTTCTGGTCCTGGGTGAAATAACTAAACTAAAAATGTTGCTTCATACAATAAAACATACCGTAATCAAACAATATCGTATTTATACATTGAATTGTCTTGGGCAATCCGCAAACCTCAATCTGCATTGAATGGAAATAAGTACAATGATTAATTCATGTAGTTATATAGAACTTTGGAATAATATGCACATTACCACATTACCTTGCAAAGACCTATATACATGTAGGCATTCTGTATGACATATATGCAAAAAGACAGATATATGAGCTATATATGAGGCATTATGTAGGAGATATATGCAAATATATGAACCTGACTTTGGCATATATGTGGAAATATATGAGCTATATATGACACATATATCTCCTATTAATCCACACATATGCACATATATGAACATATATGAACCTGAATATGACATATATGCAACATATATTCTGCATATATTTGCCATATATTGGCATATATGTTCATATACTTTCTTTCCGTGTGGGAAGCAACGGCTCTCCCACTGGTTTGTGGAAGCAATTGCTTTGGGGCCCATACGAGTCAGAGTTCGCAGGCACCCTCGGGTCCGCGAGCTCTTTCGACTCAGGGTCTGGCTGCATCCTGGGCTCTGTCCAGGATGTCTCCCATCCAAGACATTGGTGCAGCGGCGAGCTGGTCCTCGCCGCTCACTTTTGTCCGCCTCTTAACAGGCTGGACGTTCTGCTCCCGGTGTGACTCAAGCAGTGCTGGGCACCTTGTTGAGTCGGGACTCTACCTGTTAAGTTCTGGTTGGTTTGGTGATTTTCGAGATAAGCTCGTCTGACAATACGGGAGCTACAATTTCCCATAGTGAGACATCAAACGGAGTGTTATGAATGAGAACTATAGGTTACTTACGTAACCCCAGTTCTCAGAGTAACATGTAGTGAGATGTCTCACCAGACGGCCCTCCTTGCTATGGTGAAGCGAGAAGAGGTGCTTATTTTGAATGACGCATGCGTCGTGGGTGGCGCAAGCTACTTATAGGGGGTGAATTCCCTGACGCTGACGTCAAGATCACCAGCCAATCAGGATTGGCGTAATGAGATTGATGCTTCTGTTTGCTCCGCGATGAGGCGCATCCCATAGTGAGACATCTCACTTCATGTTACTCTGAGTCCTGGGGTTACGTAAGTAACCTTTAGTTATTTTAGCCGGGCCGGCTAAAATGATTGGTCGTGCTTTTTCAGGACTACGGCTTCCACAGATGACATTTTTGTATGGATTTTTTGTCAAAGCACTTAAGATATTCATTGCTATCGGGATGTTAAGAGCATTCCATGGAATATAACAAAAAGTGTATCTCGAGCCGGTTCCTCAAACTTACCTACCCCACTTTTAAATAGATACCAAAAATATTTCTCCAAAAAAACTGTAGCATGTACACTTTTCTTTGCTGTTATGAGGCACATTAGTCTCTTAGCCACATGCTATTATCAGCATGCTAACATAATCAAAGTAACAGTGTTAATATACTCCATAGTTTACCATGTTCATCGTCATGGTTCAGAATGTTATTGGGCTAAGTTTTGCGTATTTGCACTTAAAACTAAAGTACAGCTGAAAGGTATATGTTAGTTTTGCAAGTATTGAGTCAGCCTGTAGTGCTGTCATAATTGGCGAAAAATTACCCTGCCATCCCTATTTCTTAATTCTCCCTTGTTATTAATTTCACATAGTTAAATATTTCATGAATCATAATTCTAGCACTAATACACCTGCATGTGTGCCAGCCATGAACTGCTGGTGCAGCCTTACTTCAAACGATCTTTAATGTTCACCCCCCTCTGGTCTTGAATCCCCCCTTCCTATTTCGGACCACATTGAAGTTACGGAACAGTGTGTGAATCTACTCAGTAGCGTGCAGTGCTCATGCTGAGCTATTACACCAGCTCCCACAGAGCCTGAAGTAACCGCAGTCTGAAAGGTAACATGGGCTGTCTTCAGTGAATGTAGTTAGAGGCACAGCCCTTTATATTAAAGAAGAAGAGAGTCACGGTGAGATTGAATAGGTGTATGGTTATTTGTTACCCCTGCTCTCCAGGTTCAGACTGTGTCAGGAGAGAGAGTAGTTTGTTCTTTCTCCCCTCAAACAGAATAACAAAGGCTAAAGTGAAACTCTCTTAAGAAGAACCGTTGTATTTAAAGTATGACCACAGCTGTTCCTGAACCTCATGTGCTTATTATTGTAACCATGAGGACAAAGGTCCCAAAACCATAACAAAGTCTTAAGTTTAACCCAAACCGTGATAATTCCCATTATGTTTTGTTCCTAATCCTGAAGGCTAAGCATAGTTAATTTGTATTATAAGAACAAATCATTTATAATTGGGTCAGTGCAATGTTCCTACTGTAAACAAAACACTTATTAACTGAGAGTCGAGAGTCATACTGAGAAACACAATTGCTAAAGTAAAATGCAGAAACGCCACATGCAGGGATAACTGTTCAGCCGTCTTTTATGGTCATTCATTTTCTTTCAAACTGATTTTCTGTGCCGGGACACGTGTTACTTAATCTCACGTTTAGCTGTATGTGCACACACGCATATGAGCTTTTAAGTGTGTTGTTGTGTAGGTGTACATGCTTCATATTGTGTGTATTGGCAACCACACAAACATGTATGTTTGGGCCTATGAAGAGATGTTTGCACCATTAAACACACACACATGCAAAAACACAAAGCATGACAAAAAGAAAGGGTATTGTTGATAATTACGTTTGAGTTCAATTTCCATTTATTTTTCTTTTGATTCTGTTTTTCTGCCTGTTTCCTTATCTCCCTTCAGACTATTTTTACATCTGCTGCTCTCTCCCTTATTCACCCTCCCTCCACTCCTTCTCTTTTCAAGCTATACGTATTATAAAACTTGTAATTTATTTCAGAGTAGGGATGCTTAGAGTGTGGTGTGTGTGGTGTGTGTGTGTGTGGTGTGTGTGTGTGTGTGTGTGTGTGTGTGTGTGTGTGTGTGTGTGTGTGTGTGTGTGTGTGTGTGTGTGTGTGTGTGTGTGTGTGTGGTGTGTGTGTGTGTGTGTGTGTGTGTGTGTGTGTGTGTGTGTGTGTGTGTGTGTGTGTGTGTGTGTGTGTGTGAGAACAGTCCTTGAGGTGACACACACAGCGTGAGCATGGTATCTGAGCTTGTTTCTGTGCACCCTGAGGAGGTAGCCAGTGTTCAGAGCTCGTCTTTCGCAACCTCACACTTGTGCTTAGCTCAGTGTGGCCCAGTTCAACGTTGCACAGCATGACATGGCACACTATGGCTTAGCCCGGCATGCGATATGCCATCTTAACACAATAACGTTCGGATAACACTAGACCCCCGCCCAGAGATACTCGGTTTAGAGGAACACATCACTGCAACAGCTGGTCCGTATACGGCAAGGCAGAGATAAGAGCCACAGGCCAACACGCTGAGCTGTGACATATGGATGGGTGTTATTGTACTATTTTCACCAAGTGCTGACAAGTCTCACAGTGCCTTGACAAACTCATTCCTGACAGATGTGTTTTATTCTGGGTTAACTGAATTATTAACACCAGACTCTTACATTAAAAAGAATAGTGTGAAGAGTCTCCAGCCAGGATCTTACCTGGACACAATGCTGGTGATGGTGAAGATAGTGTTTAAACCTATGGCATTTACAGTATAAGCTACTGATTTATTTTGACAGGGAAACTCAATTGTTGCCAGAATAATGTTTAGCTGCAACGTTTTCAAATGTAGGAAGCACTCCATTTATGCATGCAAGTTGTATTGTGTCGGTCAGGGGCGAGAGTGGACGCACAACGCTCACAACTTTGACTCCATGCAGGATGTGAGCATTCACATCCAGAGTCTTGCCTGTGGTTATGGATAATACAAGTAAAAGTACTTTGGTTAAAGTTAGGGAAAGATCGTGTTTATGGTTAAATATTAATAGAGAGTGAACACATTGTATTCAGCTTTAACCAAGAGGAAGATCCAAACCGAACCCTTGTGCTTTATATGCACAACGATAACCATATAAACTATTCATTCTTTAGCTGTTAGGCATAGATGTATTTTTGAATACATTTTACAGGGAAGACAAATAGAATATGTTGGTGGTGGACATTTTGCAGCTACATTCAGATGAACATTTTGCAATCTTGGTAACAATTTCATTAGTATCCTCAGGGGCCCTGGTGGCTTATAGAGGTTTAAAGGGATCATTTTGAGTTTTGAAATGGGATGGTAGGAGGTACTTATCCACAGCCGTATTCAATTGTAACACCCCCAGTTCAGAGAAGCAGACAGGGTAACAGGCACTGACTTTGGTGTTTTTAATGGATAGTTTGCATTCAACAATGTGAAACAAAAACATAAGCAAAGCAGCGTCCTTTGACCTAAAATGACTGTTTTTGCCAAAGGAGTCTGGTAGCTTTAAAGAGAGCATTGATAACAGCTTAAATTCCCTCTCAGAAAGAGATGTTTGATTTCAAGGTAAAGAGGTTAAAATATTCCAAGTTATACGCAATTAAACTGATAAAGATGTTTTCAATGGGGCCTAATTGGAGCTGGCTAAAAATACATTTAAAAAAGAGGGCTGGTGGTCTGACATCTACGGTGTAATGTCCCCACTGTTTTGGATGTCACTCCCCATTCAAATCTCTTGTCACTTTCTTGTCAGCTCTGACTTTCATACATAAAATGGCCTAAAATGCCAGATGAAAAACTTTAAGATAAGTTTTCTTATAAAGTATTTTGATCCAGACTTCTGTTTCTACAACCAAATCTGAGAAGAGGGGAACTCATCATCTGTTTACTCAAAGTCTATCTTTCAGTACTCCTTGCTTTCTATGATGTGTATTTCATAATCATAAATGTGCATCTTTTCCCTCTTTTCCTTCCTTCGTAAAATATAAAAATGATTTGAGATGTTTCCAATATCTGTCTTCATTACAAAGAGTGAAATCCTGTTTTCTATTGCTTTGAAGATTTGTTTCTTAATGGTGAATTCTTTCTTGCGATATAGCATTCATATCTGTTCTTTCTATTTTTCTCTGAATTTGCTTCAAGTGTAATTTCATTAAAGTTCTATGCTGCTTTCTAGAGGCCATAATGCTGTGAACCACAAAAACACAGCTGTTGAGATGCAGATAGTTTAAATATTAACTTTGAGGGAAATGCGTCTCACTGCAAGGGGTGCACGGATTGTGACTGAAACTGGTAATTGACACATCTGCAAAATTGCTTATCCTGCGTCATTGCCCTTCTGGAAATGAACACAGTCACGGTCTTTAGATGTGGTGTGGATCAAAGATAGATACAGATTTATGAAAATGTAATTATTTAATAAAGACTAATTGACCAAAAAGTAAAAGTCAGCTGAGTCCTTAATAACACATTAAGTGGAGTAATTAACCAAGGCAGTGGCCATTAAATCCATTAAATAGACTGACACACAGAGAGACTTTGATTAATTAGACGGAAGAAGAAAGAAGGATTTGGGGTGAAAAGTTAGCAACCTGCAGAAGACAGGAAATTCAGCCATTAATACTCACATTATCCAGCTCCTTTCTGCACTAAGCTTTCACACCTGTAAATGTGTTTGCTGCACTTCAAACATTTACCCTAAGTGGTCAAATTGAAGAGGATTCACTTAAGTAGGCCAACTCTCTGAATCTCCTGTCCTCTCCTCTCCAGTGGACGGGGCGATCCACCGCGCTGCAGGGCCAATGCTGAAACAGGAGTGTGCGTCTCTTCACGGCTGCGAGACCGGAGAGGCCAAGATCACGTGTGGCTACGGCCTTCCAGCAAAGTGTGAGTACAAAGTGTGTTTGTGTGACTTCTAGCTACCTCCGTGTGAATGTGTAGGAAAGCGTAAAGGTAAAACAAAGGTAAATAAAAGTATGGCACTCAATTATTAAGTGGCACTCTATTGCGCCATGTTTAATGTGACGAAACTGAAGATTCAACATGACAGAAAAAGCTTTCCAAGGTGTTTTAGTTCCAAAAACTGCCTCACCTTCCCTGACTTCTAATCTTCCAATCTCTTTTTATGAGAGAACCCAGGACATTTCAACATGGCAGAATTCCTCCAAAAGCCAGGCTCTGACTAGCAGTTTCGGGCAGATTTATCCTCCATTCATCCCACCAAAAATCAGAGGAGATATCTGATCTGGGACCTTTTAACGGTACTGATGTTGGTCCCAGATTGATGTGAGGGGTTCAATGATTCAGTTTTGAATCTGTGAAGCTGTTAACGGGATCGCCCTGATAATATCAATCATGGTTAATATTTAGGGGGTAAAACTTACATTGGATTTCTTCAATTGGAAATGTAGGTGCTTGAAATGTATGGTTGAAATACCAGGATGTCCTGCTGTATAATACTAGCTTTTCTGGCTCTTCTTACCCACAATTATTTGCAGAGAGGATGTAGGAGCAAGAGCCTCAAGGTTCAAGGCACAATGTTCGGAGGAAGTTTTTTATCTGCATATTGCATGCAACAGTATATTCTTTGTTAGAGCAGCTGTTGGAACACAGCCACAATCTCAGTTTCTGCTGTATTGATTTTGATACTTTTCCTAAATGTCCATTGTGAGTCTGACAGCGTTAATAGAGTGCAATGCTAAATAAATGGAGTACATCATTCTAACGTGATGGATTTTCTATAATTTAAGTCTTTGAAATAGTTACACTCAGAACTTTACTTGCCAAATGCAAAGTGTGACGGTTCAAAGAGTTCCTATGACACTGACATAGAACCACCTCCTCCCCCTTAATTATAAACATTAAACGTTATCTTTTGTAAGAAGCTAACCATGCTAATGTCAACCACTGTAACGGCACACACACACACACACAGCACCAAAAGGTATTGCAAATATGCTGTCACGAAATTGAGTATTATATAATGACCACCCAGGTGTGTGTTTCGTGGGTGTGTGTTTGAGAAAGATTAAAGTAAAACTGAGTCTGTGTGATATCAGCTTATGGTTCCATGGAGAGTTTGAGATCACAGCGAAACAAGGAAAGGAAAAGAAGTTAAGAGAGGCGTTGATAAATGCCAACTCAAGGCAGAACCGAGAGCAGGAGTAGAAGACATAGATAAGCATACAGTGGGAGAGTGATGAAAGAAATACAAATAAAACGAAGCGGCATGGTGGAGGGGACGGATGTGAGGGTAGCTAAAAAGAGGGAATTAGTGAGGAGATGAGATCTTACATTGTCTGTTCTGCTTTTATTGGTTAACTCTGTGGGTGTTAACTGTAATACAAATACCTGGAGGGGATGCTGCTGCTGCTCGTCACATGTGTCCCTATATGTGCATTTGTATCTCTCTAATGTTGATGCACGTGATCTGGTAGTGTGAATACTGAGTTTACCTGCATACGAGTGCAGTACACTCAGTGTGTTGATTGCCTGTCAGGTCCCATCACTCACCTACCTGTAACTATCTGTCAGCTGGACATCTGTGTGACTGACTATCTTTCCGACTCACTGACTGACTAACGGTGTGTGTGTGGGTGTGTGTGCATTCATGTGTACGTGGCTGTTACCCAGCATGCGGTATGGAGACTGGCTCTCTCCGCTCAGACAAAATATTAAGTCCCAAGAATAATTCAACATGCGTCTGCTCCGATGCTTAAACACTCACAACAGGGCTTGATTACCTCTCAGCAGGGGGGCACAAGGCGAGACAGCAACAACACAGGGAAAGCAGAGGAGGGATAACAAAGCAGGCAGAGGACTGTGTGAAGGCTGTGCACCGCCGTGGATAAGAGAAATACATTAAAATGAAACTCGACAGGAGCGAGGCAGGGAGGTTGAGAGACAGGTCCAATCTCAGAGCCAACACTTTGATCTTGATTTGTATGGGCTTGCCACCAGATGTGGAATTTAAAGAGCGTGTGACTCAGAATTTGCCAAATGGTCCCGAGGACCCTCTGTCAGCCCTCCGTGCAAGGTGTCCGCAGACGATCCCGCAGCCACTTAGACAGCAGCATTCCACTATCGTAACCTAGCAACACCCGGGGTGCGCGGCACACTACCGCTGCTGTTTAGAAAGAGTCACATGCAATTTGGGGATGTTGACAAATGACAGCTGGGAAATTTCAAGCAGGCCCTGCCTAAACTCACGTGATAACCAACACATGAAGGCAGCTAGATCAGCAAGATGTCAACTTTGGAGCAAATAAGCACCTCTAATGAGAAGGACTTCCTCAGATCACTTTCGAGCCAGCTGCGTGCTGTAAGATGTGCACATGTGTAGGCGTGCGCTCTTGTGTGTTTTGTGGTTTCCAGACAGGGGAGTGTGGGCCGTAAGTGTTGTCCAGGCGACCCGGAGCCCCAAAGCTCACCTGTGTACCGATTAACACAGCTGTAACCCTGTGAACGTGTTCCCAATGCGGCCCTCGCTCCCCAACGAACACATATACAACACACCGAGACAACTTCAGAGGGGAGGTGTCAGGGGCCGGGGTAAAGACAAAGAGAGGGACAACATAAGGTCAGATTTGTATTCACATCCAGTGAAGGCAGCACTCTGCGTTAGTGACGTCAATGCAGACTTACAACCTTGACAACATTTCATTTTTATTCTGGAGAGGAACTGAACCATCACAGGTCTACAAATACAGTGCATAAGAAGTATTAGACATAAAGTTCTCAAGGCAGTCAGCTGCACAGCTTAATATGTTTCCAAGGTAATACAGATGTATTATATGTTTGGCACTTAAAATAGGTCTTACAGAGCTATATCCGTTCTCTAAGCTTTGTTTTTGGTCCTTAGAAAAATATCTCAGCTGCGAAATGCTCCGCTATGTTTACCAGCTAGTCCCTTTCTTTGTGTGTGTGCTGAGCAGGTAGACTAGAGTAGGATTTACAAACCCTTTTACCTAACAAGCTGCCAGCTGCAGCTGAAAACAATGCCGATGAGAGCGGTGAAAAATAACCAAAACAGAAAGTTGGGGCCAGGATAAAAGTAAATTATATTTGAGCCTTGATTGAGACATGTCAAACATAACAAAAACATGTTTATTTTAGTAGCTTTGAGATGATTTGGAATACTGTAATGAATAAAATATGAAACAAAAAAAGAACCCTAACCACAAAGCGGTACACCTTTGCAGTCACATTTCTTTGTCTGGATTTCAGTAGCTCAGTTAAATGGGCAACACTTAATTGCACATATTGCTTAAATGTTGCCCCAAATGCTTTCTGTTTGCAGTGTCTGGTATTTTGGGTGGAAATTGGTAGACAGCGAAGGACGCTGTTTGGGGAGTAAGCGCAGTTGGAGGTGGAAATAGTTGGAGGGAAAACAAGATGGAGATGGAAAGGCACAGGAAGAGAAAGTGCTAAAGGAAATAGAGAGGTACAAAGCAAGAGAGATATCACTCTGTCAGAAACTGCTGTTATGCTCCTTCTCTTCCCTCTCCTGCCTCACATCTCCCAGTTTCTGTTCCCTCGGTGGCCAATTACTACTAATTAAAATCCTCACTGCAGCCTCCTCGACTCCCCCCCTCCTCTCCTCCGATACCTCTCTGCTTCCTCTGTCGCCCTGTCACTCTCTCTTGTCTGTTTTTCTTTCTCTCAAGACGTGATCAACAACTTAAACACCTTCTTTCCTCCTGTTCTTCTCATCCTCTTCCTCACCTTTCTACCTCTTCACCTTTTCTCTCCCTTCTTCTTCTTTCTCTCTTGTATCTGACTCTTGTCTTTACCCACCTTTCCTTCCCTTCCCCGTCTCACCTGCTCCCCCCCCTTCCTCCACTTTTCCTATCATCATCAGCAGTGAGGTTTCTTTAGTAGTGCCGAGAGACTTGACAAGGCTCTGGGCTGAAGACTGTAGCACTCAGACTGTGATACCTTGCTAGTTGAGAGTTTTTCTTCCTCCTTTTTTTTGTTTTTGTGACAAGGTTGTCGACATCTTTGCTTCTTCCTGCCTCGGCGTCAGCAGTGTGATCCTTGTAGGTGTTAAAAAGCTTCGTCAAAGCTGCTGCTGCTGATGAGGAGAAGCGCGATGATGATGATGATCACAGCAGCCCTGGTGTTAATTCATTTAGTTAATTCATTCGCCTTGAAGGAGAAAATGGGGATACAAAAAAAGCTCCAGTGTTGCTATGCTTAGGGAAAGAGAGTTTTAGTGAGGGAGTAAAGAAAGTCTTTGCTGCTGCTTCTCTGATGAAGAGAATTATGTTCGCTCCTTTTAGCATCGGCATCTTGTTCCCCCCCCCATTTTGTCCCCTCTTATCCTCCTGTTAGAATAACTGGCCCTCTGTCTTTTTCAGAGAAAGGTAGAAAGAGATAGGGAGAGCCGTAGGGGCCTTTACAATACCTGAGCCTTCCTTTTGTGCCAAAGGCCCGGGTCTGGATTTAAGAGCTGTGTCCGCTTGGCTGAGCACAAACTGAGGCCGGGCGCACAAAGGACCAGCTAGCCTTTTTCCTGCCTTCTGCTTTAAAGGCAGATAAAGAAAGGCATGGGACAGATGGAGGTACGAGGAGAGAGAAAAAGAGAGAGAAAGGGGAGGGGAGAGGATGGACGCTTGGAAGGATGGCCGTTAAGAATGAAAAGCAGGAGCAGCGACTCGTGGCCTCCCAGGTAAAAATGCAGAGAGGCCAAAGGGGGAGGAGAGGGAGGAGAGGGAGGGGAGGGAGGGGAGGACGGAGCCAGAAAGAGGGGTAATGACAATTGGCAGGGAAAAAGCTGGAATGGCACACAAAAAGAGAAAACCCGGGGCGGGTGTCACCGGATGGCACTCAGTCAAGTTCTGTTAAGACTCAAGCCAGTGTGACGGCCACTTATGAGGGAGAGCACACACACACACACACACACACACACACACACACACACACACACACACACACACACACACACACACACACACACACACACACACACACACACACACACGCACTCACACACACACACACACACACGCACTCACACACACACACACACACACCTTTCTCACTCTGCCTCTTTGCAGTGTAAATGTGCATAGCAAATCAGGTGATGAATATAGTTTGAGCTGCACTCCAGTACAAATTGACTTTGCTTCTCACCCCCTCCCTTCCTTGTCTTACCTGTCTGTTATTTTTACCATCACTTTGTTTCCTTTAATTTCATTGTTCAGCCCGTTTGTTTATTGTGCAGCGTGATGGGGCCTTAATAAAACAAGTGTAGCAGTAGTTCTATAAAAGTGTCTTAATGTCATCTGTCAGAAAGAAGCTTTTGTGTTATAATTAGGTCAGACTTTGTTTTTCATTAGTGGAATAAGCATCTTACTATCTTATTCTAATCGATCTGAGAGAAACCACATATTCCGCAACTGGAAAACAGGATAAACCCACAGAGGACATGAGCACTTTGTGAGGAGAAGAGCTGTCTGACAGAGGACACTGACATAAAAGAAAAAGGCTGTGGGAAGACTTTTCAATGAGACTGATAGAACGTGTCAGCCTGAAAAGAAAACTAAAAGGAAGAAGCTTTTGCACACTCTCCGCCATACTTTAAATTATATTTCTCACACATACATTTATTACATTTTTATGCAAATATTTTAATCAGGTTGGCTGTAGGGAAATAAAAGAGGTGCATCCATGTGGACCGAGTTTATTGCACCAAAAATCATCTCCATTTTTAGAAGCCTTTGGTAGTTATTTACATCAGCATCCCCAGAGAGATTAATGGTACTTTTAACATTACATGTATTGAACAGCTGTTATTACTAGCTACTTTAAAGCAGTAGATTTCAAGTATTGACCTTTTTTCCACCCTGGATCTATGTATGTTTTACTCAGAGCCACCAACAACACAGGACACCCTGCATTCTTTTCAAATATCTGCACAGTGGAGATGTTAAAACATATTTTGTGACAGTAGATTTTGATATGAACAAGAAGATAATGCTAGCCTCTGCAAAGCAAAAAAACCAACTGTAAGGATCCCCAACAACTAGCAACACTGATATCAGGGCTACGGTAGAGTAAAACCCCTGGGAGTGTTAATAAGTATTCAGGTTGTATCACTTATTGATGTAGCTTATTAAAATAAAATGTTTTCTATCACTCATTCTTTACCTTCTTTGCCTCCTTTGTTGACAGGGCATTTTTGTTGTGTGCTTTAAAAGTATCAATATATGTCTTATACTAAAATGAAAAACAATATCTGCCCCATTGGTGACTTCTTAGACTTGTAATACTTTAGATACATTTTGATGATGAAACTTGAGAATGGAAATAATTAGTTGTATAAAAATGTATATTCATGGATGTTGAGTATGAACATATGATTTTTTCAGAAGAAACAGGAAGAGCATTATACTGGAACACATACATGTAATCGGTTACACAATGTTAGTAGTTTAAAAGGCAGTGCTGTACAAAAGGAATCCTTCATTCAGTGAAAAGCCAGAAATCTATATAACATCCAAGGCTGGTTGCAGATTTAGTTTTTGCTTAAACATCTCTGTAAGCATCAAAAGAGAAACAGGAGAAATAATCAAACATCCATTGAGAAATCAGCAAAGTTAAATTAGAGTCAGTACAATAAGGCTAAAATTAAATCATAGCACAGAGTATCTTTGTTTGATCTGAGGACATTTCTCTATGGAAACACGGTCTGCAGGGTAAGAGTCAAAAGGCCTCACACATAGAAACAACGACACAATACTTCACTGATATGCATGGCCTCTGCATTCATGTTCTTCCATAGGCAGTTTTAAATCTCTGCTTTACATATCATAAACCAACGTGCTGCACACTCAACCTGTACACCTTCCATACGCCATATTTCCCCAATCCGCCCGTCGGACGGGGATTCGGCGCTGGGCTCTTCCCTCTTCGCTCTCCGCTACTGAGGGAATCCTGGTTAGTTTCTTTTCCTCCGCTTAGTAATATGCTTAAATTCAGCGGGTTGTCTCGTCTGATCTGAGGTCGTAGTCGAATGTGGAGCCGCCCCGGAGGACGACACGACGTGGCTCTTCCCAGCTCAACCTGTACACACTCAACCTGCACACATGTATTTCAATTTGGAGATATTTTATCTCTAGCAGGATGATAACATGAGGCCGTTACATGCTTATTTCTGCACTGTATGCAACTACCAGAATGATAGCTGCTGTTACATAGACAACATAAAACTATAGGTTACTTACGTAACCCCAGTTTTCAGAGTAACATGAAGTGAGATGTCTCACTATGGGATGCGCCTCATCGCGGAGCAAACAGAAGCATCAATCTCATTACGCCAATCCTGATTGGCCGGTGATTCTTGACATCAACGTCAGGGGAAATCACCCCCTATAAGTAGCTTACGCCAAGACGCATGCGTCATTCAAAATAAGCACCTCTTCTCGCTTCACCATAGTAAGGAGGGCCGTCTGGTGAGACATCTCACTTCATGTTACTCTGAGAATGGGGTTACGTAAGTAACCTATAGTTCTCATTCATAACTAGGGTTGGGTATCGTTTGAATTTCCACGATTCCGATTCCGATTCCGATTCTACTTTTCGATTCCGGTTCTTAACGGTTCTCGATTCCGATTCTTTGAGGGGCAGGGTAAAAAAATGATACATGCTTCTTCCACCAAAAAAATTACATTTATTCGAGAAACTTTTACACAGGTTAGTTTAAAGTAATATTCACATTAATCAGTCTGTTTATATTCACTGCTATGTAACTTTAACCTGAGAACCACTGAAGCTACAACAGTGCAACAGTCCAACTTTTAAAAACAGTTCTTGTTGAGAAAAACAAGCATATCTGCCTTCTCAGGCATACCGGGAAGAAATGTTTGAACATTTTGAAGTAAAATGCTTCAATCTGGTGCACACGCAGAATTACTAGAGACTAGATCTAGGGGGTACAACTCTAAACACCCATATGAAAAAGATCGGTTTACATTTTAATAATGAAATAACAAATAGCCTACATGTAACGCATTTTATTTTTGTTGTTCATTCATATCTTATTTTACTATTTTATTTATGCATATTTTTTTATCTCTCCAGTTTAAATCGATGTGTCTGGTTTACTGTCCTATAGTATACATTGGAATGATTTCAAACCTGTTTTATCCCAATCATTATAAAAGAGTGCCTTGGAAATATGTGTTTACATAAATTGTGATCAGATCAAAACGTTTGAGACCCACTGAGATAACTTAGACTAAAGTGAACTATCTAAACAGTCCTTTACCTCACTGAGCTGTAGTTATCAGCCTCTCAGTATGACTGGAGAGGACTCTCCCTCCACATCATTGTAGAAACATCTTCTTCTTATATCCGTCAGAGCAGCTAGCACCAGATGCTAATAACAACAGCGCCCTCCCTTTCTCCCTAGCTCACTCGCACTTTGGCTGTGAGCTGCGGTTGCCAGATAAGCCAACATCCCCCATTTTAATCACTTGCAGCGCCCATCGTACAGGGCAAATGAAACGTGTAGCCGGGGTGAAAAGGGTGTTACATTTACTTAATTATGAATGTTGTTACATCAAGGCCGAAAATTAGGATGAGCCCCAACGGTCAAAACATTTTTTTTTTCTCCCAGAGCTGGCAGCGCAGCGCCTCCACAGATCTGGCGCCCTAGCCGAACATCTATAATGCCAGTGCAACGGGCCGGCCCTGGTCTCAGGTTACACTGTAGGAAATGTCCCGCCCCGCTGCAGTCATGCAGTAGGCTACGGAGAGCGGCGAGAAACATTTCCTCAGGAATCGAAAAGCGGAACCGAAATTCACATTTCTAAATGATGCCGTTGGAATCGAAATGTTGGAACCGGTTCCGAACCGGAACCGGTTCTCGGTACCCAACCCTATTCATAACACTCCGTTCGATGTCTCACTATGGGATATTGTAGCTCCCGTATTGCCAGACGAGCTTATCTCGAAGATCACCGATCAACCAGAATTTAACAGGTGGAGTCCCGACTCAACAAGGTGCCCAGCACTGCTCGGGCCACGCTTGGAGCGGAGACGTCTAGCCTGTAAAAGCGGACAAAAGTGAGTGGCGAAGACCAGCTTGCCGCCGCACAGATATCCTGGATGGAAACACCCTTGAACAAAGCCAGGATGTAGCCAGTCCCCGAGTCGAGTGAGCCCGCAGACCCGAAGGTGCTTGCAGATTCTGACTCGTATAGGCCAAAGCAATCGCCTCCACGATCCAGTGGGATAGTCGTTGCTTAGTAACAGGCTTACCCTTGTGAGGTTTAGCCCAGGACACGAAGAGTTGGTCATTAAGACGAAGCTCTTTTGATCTGTCCATATATGTGTGCAAAGCCCGGACTGGACACAATAGATCCTGCTGCTGCTCCCCGGAGGAAACCAGCTGCGGAGGAAATGCCTCAATGTCAATCGGGGTACACGAACCAACCACCTTTGGTGTAAAGGCAGGGTTGGGTTTCAACAACACTCTCGTTTGCCCTGGGGCAAACTGAGTGCATGAAGGATGTACAGACAGCGCATGAATATCACTGACCCGCTTAGCGGATGCCAGGGCCAGTAACAGCACTGTCTTGAGTGACAGATGTTTCATGTCATCTCCCTCCAGGGGTTCAAATGGGGTCATTTTGAGCCCATTTAAAACCACTGCCAGGTCCCATAAGGGCACCAGCGACCTGGAGACAGGGAGGAGCCTGCGCGCTCCCTTCATAAAACGGCAAACCAAAGGATGTTGGCTAGCCGTCTTACCCTCAAAGCCCACATGGCATGCAGCAATAGCAGCCAGGTACACCTTGATCGTGGAAAAAGCTCTGTGTTTATCGATCAAGTCCTGAATGATAAAATCACCCCGACAGGACATTGGAAAGAGATGTGTCCTTCTTGAAGGCACCACTCCTCAAACACCCTCCACTTACAGTCGTAAAGAGACCTGGTGGAGGAAGCTCTCGCACTCTGAATAGTGTTTATCACCTTCTGAGGGAGTCCCACTGTATTCAGATTGTACCACTCACGGGTCAGGCCCATAGTGCCCCGCGCTCTGGACGTGGGTGAAGGATCGTGCATTAAAGAGAACAGCTGTCATTGAGCATTTTCTCCCCTTGCGAACAGACTTAACGCGGCTCCGCCGTAACGCACCCACAGCGGACTCCCGATCCTTGGATGAGGAGTCCAGTCTGCATAGAGTGGTGCACCCTTTGACAGTAATTCTGTTCCTAGGTGCATAACACCCGGTACTTGTGTCGTTCTCAGAGAGAGGAGACGTCTGCCGCTCCAAGGGATCAGTTTGTGTGCCAGTGTGTGTGACTGGAGACAACGCAAACTCCCCTGGCGGTTCATACACGATATCGTGTTGTCTATCCTCACGGGGACATGAAGTCCTCTGAGAGAAGGCAGGAAGCATTTTTGGGTGGGGAACACCGCTAAAAGCTCCGGGTAGTTTACGCGTGCCCGCTGGAAGTCTCTGTTCTAGAGACCTCTCACCGGGCGACCTTCGTAAGTCCCCTGTCAGCCCGTCTGACCTGCGTCCGTGGTGACCACCTTCCGTGAAAGGACTGCACCCGTAGGCGCGTCCCGCACTGGAAAAGTCGGGTGTAGTGCCACTACGCATTACATAATCACGAAAACTCTCCGTAAGCCGTGGCGTTCGGGGTTTAGTTTTATTATGAGGCCCATGTTGAGCGGGTGCTTTACGAGGACATTTTCCTCCGTAATCTGACTCCGCTCGGTGGGTTTTATAGATAAAACCCTTCTTTCTGGGAGAGAGATAACTCTTCTCTCCAGAATGTGGGTTGAC
The DNA here is from genome assembly GCF_902827115.2 of Pseudochaenichthys georgianus. Lineage (NCBI taxonomy): Eukaryota > Metazoa > Chordata > Actinopteri > Perciformes > Channichthyidae > Pseudochaenichthys > Pseudochaenichthys georgianus. Next base: position 17,316,117 of record NC_047512.1, read on the forward strand.
TCTCTCTGGGTTTGTGAAAACAGATAAATTATTACTGTTTTGAGAAGCCCAGGCAGACATCGTGAGTATCTCCTGCTGTATGCTCCGTAGAGCCAGCTGGGATGTCACTCTTATGGCTCCGACCGGCACTGCGCATGTGCGTGATGGAGGTGCCTTTTCAGCTCCAGCCGGTACTGCGCATGTGTGTGGCGGTGGTGCCCTTAAAGCCCCGGCCGGCACTGCTCATGTGTGTGGCGGTGGCTTCACGGACCCGTCAATAATCCGTCCTTTGAGAGACGCCGTAGCTGCTCTTGAAAGGGGAAGGATTGACGGGCCGTTCTTTACAGCTCTAGCCGGCACTGCGCATGCGCGTGGCGGTGGTGCCTTCACAGACCCGTTTATTATCCGCCTTTTGAGAGAGGCCGTAGCTGCTCTCAGAAGGGGATTTATGGTTAACGGACTGTTTATTGTCTTTCTTTTCATTTTTTTGAGCTGCGCCCTTGGCCGGAGCCTGGATGCGTCAGCAAAAAATGGTTTATTCAGACAGAAAGATGTGACATGTGTTTTATGCGGACTTGAGCATGACGTTGAGGCATCTCTCGAGGCGGCAGGAACACATTCACGGAGGGGAGAAGGAGGGGCTGTCACGCCGCTAGCTTCTTCTTCCTCGACTGCTGGCCGAAATTCTGGGTTGGCTGAGCCTGAGCTGCAGCCGGAACCGGAGATTTTCTCGGCCAACTTGCCCTCGTCTCCAGCCTGGGCTGGGGACTCGGGATGGGCTGCGACCTCTGCGTCTTCGGTGTTTTAAACCGAGCAGAGTTCGAGGCAGCTTGGGTGTCGTGAGTATCTCCTGCTGCATGCTCCTTAGAGCCAGCTGAGATGTCACGCTTACAGCTCCAGCCGGCACTGCGTGTGGCGGTGGTGCCTTCACAGACCCGTCAATAATCCGCCTTTTGAAAGATGCCGTTGCTGCTCTCAAAAGGGGAGAAAATCGGTTTTATTGATTTTCTATTCATTTTTTTTTTTTTTTTTTGAGCTGCGCCCTCGGCCCTCGGCCTGGATGCGTCAGCGGCAAATGTTTAATGACAGAGGAATCAACCAACGTGTGACATGTGTTTGTGCGGACTTGAGGATGGCGTTTAGGCATCTCTCGAGGCGGCTGGAACACATTCACGGAGGGGAGAAGGAGGGGCTGTCACGCCGCTAGCTTCTTCTTCCTCGACTGCTGGCCGAAATTCTGGGTTGGCTGAGCCTGAGCTGCAGCCGGAACCGGAGATTTTCTCGGCCAACTTGTCTAGTCTGGCCGCAGTGCGCTGACACACGGCTTGTAGGTCCATACTGAGACAGGGCGAAGCTGGTGTGCTATCGCCGAGAGAGCAGCCATCGCTCCCGGCTTTGCAGCCTGAGCTGGTGACACGAAGACGTCGTCTTCTTGCTCATCCGAGTCAGACAGGAGGAACTCAGAGGTGTACTCTTCGTCCTCCATGTAGTCTAACTCCAGGACATCTTCCGCGGGTGAAACCGTGGTGAGGTCCAGTCGGGAGCCCCAGCTTGGTATAGCGTGGGGCCCCGTTCCCGCGTTTCTTGCCGCCACCGGATCTCGGCCTGATATGGCGCGGGATTCCGCTTCTGCGGGTGCCGCTGTCGGTGAGCCCCAGACCGCAGTGAGGGGCTCCGTCTCTGCGGCAGACGTCCCCGTGTCTTGATTGCCGGTCGGCGGATCAGTGGACATGAGGGGGTCCCGTCCCGACAGGTTAACTTGTTGCGCTAACCTTCGGTGGAGGCTCTTCACGGTGAGGCGGGCACAATGTCCGCACGAGCCGGGGTTGTCGATGGCCTCCTGGGCGTGTTCCAGCCCGAGGCAGGACGAACAGATCTGGTGTGAGTCTGTGCCTGACACTTTCAACCCGCAACCGCAGCGCCGAGCCTCCGAGTTCCTGACTCCTCTGGTGTGAGGGAGAGAGGCGTCCATCTCGTTCGCCGTGAGGCGTGGAGAGGGTCCGCTCATGACAGGTACGTTCGAGAAAAAAATGTTTACCGATCTGTCTTTAATCCGGGGGAAAAAAGGACAGCGTGGGTCTTTTTCTCTCAAGGATATTACCTGGTATGGTAATATTCCTGTAATCCTTTTCTCCTCCGTGGAAGAGAGAAGAAAAAAGTGTCCTCGCTACCGTGGTGTCGGTAGTGAGGGAAAAAAACACAAGTTAGCAACTGGTGTGTTGCTAACTTGAAGTCAAAACCTTACCTTACTCCAGAGGAAGAACGGCGAGGTTGACTATAATACTCTTCTGTGAGAGAATCGGGTAGCCGGCTAACGCCCGTCGACCGAAAATTAGCTTTGGGTTCAGTCTGTGGACTGTTAAGCTAGCCCGGCTACCGTTCGAGATGTGCTCTGAAGCGAGAAGAGGTGTTTGAATGACGCATGCGTCGTGGCGCAGGCTACTTATAGGGGGTGATTTCCCCTGACGTTGACGTCAAGAATCACCGGCCAATCAGGATTGGCGTAATGAGATTGATGCTTCTGTTTGCTCCGCGATGAGGCGCATCCAATAGTGAGACATCGAACGGAGTGTTATGAATGAGAACTGCTCGTTGGAATAAAAGCTTGTGCATGTAATGTGCAAAATCAGCATAGTCATTCATCAATCAACATCTAGAGACAGAAACACCACATAAAGGGATAAAAGGGCCACATTACTTATGTGATGGCGTTGGTGCTAATAGATTCATCCATGCATGTCCACCAAACTCACATGGCAATTATCTGCAAAAAAACCTATTGAAAGTCTTTATGCTGTAACATGTAAAAGTAACTCATCTGTAATGTTAAGGAAAGGTACACTATGTTCTTCTTTCAGTAGTGGGATGAATACAGTATAACCCTTCATATTGGCACTTACCCTTCATACATTGTCACATTGTTAACAATGCCTTGTAGAAACATTTTATTATATCCACATATCAAGGACCTTTTTTTTGAGGATATATCTTGGTTACGGTACGTCCACACAGCAGCTTTTCAAAAATCTTGAAAATCTTGGAGCTGGGCAACTTGGGGATTTTTTGCGACCAACAACCAATCACATTAATCTCCCGCCCCCGACATATAAAGCAAAAAACCCCGGGGATTTTATGCGAGCAATATATATATATATATAAACTCCCCAAACAGGCGAAAACCTACCAGTTTCACCCAGTGTCTCTGCCACCTCCCTCCATGCCTGGTTCCTCCGGTTTGTATCCCGGTAAATAGTCTGGTCGTAAAGAACCGGGTGATTTGCTACCGTAATTTCTCGTTTGGAATATGAGGAAATGAACTGCGGTCTGGTTCTCCCTGCTTACACGCGGTTTGATTGGCTAGCGCTTGTACTGGCAGATTTGCATAAACGGGATTTGATTGGATGACGCTTCCAGCTCAGCTTCAAAAGTTGAACATTGCTCAACTTTTGAATCCTGAAAATCCTGGAAATCTTCGCTTCGCTCCCCCACAATGCAGTTCGGCGAAAAGCGAGGCAAAGTGACGTCATCCCCATTCAAAGTCAATGGGCAGAGAAGCGTCGGAAGCGGTGGAAGATTCGTCTAAAGCTGCTGTGTGGACGCACCGTTATGCCATTATTCTGCCTTTTCATGATACAGTTTGTTTATTGTTATTATGTAGCCTATGTTATTCTCTCTTCACAAAGTAGTGCCATTTATATTTTGTCACTGTGGTCTGAAAATAAAAAAATTCACTTCAACATAAAAAGAACTACGCGCTTAAAGGTGGGGTATGTCATTTATTTCAGAAACACTTTTTGTTATATTGCATGGAATGCTCTTAACATCCCGATAGCAATTAACACATTAAATGCTTTGACAATAAATACATGAAAAAAAGTCATCTGTGGAAGCCGTAGCGCTGTAAAAAGCACGACCAATCATCTGAGCCGGCCCGGCTAAAATAACTGGATGGCCTACCTGCCTGTCAGCCTTCCATCTGTGCACACATTTATCTCGTGCCCTCATTGGTCATGTGCGTGTTCGTGTGTGTTAGAGGAGGGGCTCTGTAAGGAAGTGGCAGATTTTCTCCGATTGTGTATTTTCAAATTCTAGCGCACTCGAGCTGGTTTCTCCAAAATGACCTACCCCACCTTTAAGCAAAGCGATTTAATCATAAAAAAGTATCAAGTCTGTATTCATATGCAATTGATGTAACCGAAAGGATGGAACATCATACTTCCTCCTTGAACATTTTGAGATGTTGTCTTAAACCCATCTATCTTCCTTGTCAGAAACCTTGCATCTCCATTAGCCACAATACAACTTGACTACGGATATCTTTTGGTTGTGTTATAGAGGTATTGCCTAATGTGGCCTCGAGCCACCAGCCTAAGGTGGAGATGAGGAGCAGCTTTTGTGGTGACTTACGGCTATTTATCTTTTTTTTCCTGCAGCTTTTTAACATATGCAGTAGAACTCCACAAGACCTGTAAACATACTTTGATGTTTTGAATTGTTGGAGTTTCCTTTTAACCCAGCGGCAACCTCCAGATCTGAAAAGTGAAGCTAATACAGAGGTGCATTAAACTTCCCTTTTCTTTAACAGTCAGTAGGTGGCGGCTCCAGGATCCAAAAATAAATCTGATTGTGTAAAAGTCTTTGAGAAAATTGACCTACTTCTCACCTCAGTGAACATTTTCCTGCCGCGATTGTGGTCTAAATCACTGGTCTTAAGTCTTCTTCAATACAGCATGATGTTTAAATTGTTGGTCCATTCACGGCCCCTACACACGGCGGCGTGCGTTGCCGCTTCAACGCTTCTACCCATTCACTTTGAATGGGGTGACGTCACGATTCGCCGAACTGCATTCTGGTAGTAAAGCGTAGCTTCTCTCGAGGTGCTCGCTGCAAAAGTAGAGCAATGTTCTACTTTTGCCGACTCGACGGAGGCGTCAGCCAATCAAATCCCTCGTATGTAAATCTGACAGGACAAGCAGTAGCCAATCAAACCGGGTGTATTTTGGGAGAGCCAGACCGCAGTTATTTCCCATATGTCAACAAAAGGAGGAGAAAATGATCGTGGCGGTAGGGAACATACAGGGATACAAACCGGAGGAGCCAGGCATGGGGGGAGGTGGCAGAGACAGTGGGGGAAACTGGTAGGTTTTCGCTTGTTTGGGGAGTTTATATCCAGTGTATTTCGTTTGAATGGACAGCTAGCAAGCATAGACAGTATATTTAGCCGGCATGGATGTAGCATGAACGCTTTGCTTTGTATGTCCGGGGCGGGACATTCATGTGATTGGTTGTTGGTCGGGCTGCTCGCGTTGACTCCCCAAGCTCAAGACACGCCCACCGCCAAGCGGCAACGCACGCCGCCGTGTGTAGGGGCCGTTAGAGTTAAATAGATAATAAATAAGGGTTCGCTTTAGACTGCCTTGTTATTGACAGGTCATTAACACACACAATGGTTTGGGTGTTTTTCTATGTTAACCCCTTAGATCTTTATCCCCCAGTATGTTTTCAATTCATGAAGGTTAGTTTTGTAGTATTTTGGTTTGCTTAAAATTTCATGTTCATTGCTCCACCCTCTCATGTCACTGCTGGCTCCAAGAGCCACGATGGTGACAGCCAACACACTAAACTTGAGGTTTCACAGCATTCACTCTCACCAGTGCAGCATCAATTCAATGAAATGATTTGTTCAGCACTTGCATATCTTTAAGTGTTCACATACTTTTGTCTTGGAGTGTACATTGCATTTTTAATTCACTGAAAGAGGATTCATAATCCATTATGTGTTAACGAAGCCAAATAGCAGCAGCATCATCTAATCACACAAGGCGATTGTGTACATTTTCAGCATTTTAAATACACATACAAGTCCTTTACATGTCAGTCACGCACACAGTTTCTGAAGACACCCATCAACTTTCTTCCTTCCACACTACTCTTCACACACTTGCTCACACACGCTCCATAACACACTGTCCAACACACTCTCTCCTTCACACATAAATCCCTCACACATCCTAACATGCTCCGCTGGCTTTTCATCTCCCCATCGAGCTCCCCCCTCTCTCTCCCACTCTCTCCCTCTGTGTTTCAGGGTAATGTGAGCCAGCAGCCGTAACACCGCTGAGGAGGGGGAGGCCGGGTGGTGTTGATGTATGGTGGAACTAAAGCAACACTGCCGATCGATAATGTAAACAGGAGCAAGGAGAGGCGGTAAATAAGGCTGACTCCTGACAGAACTGTCTACCCCAGGTGACGGAGAGAGAGGGAGAGAAAGAGATGAAGAGGGGGTGAGATGAATATCGAATAGTGGAGGGAAGGGAGTAAGGGAGAGACAAGGATGCAGGAGATAATAGAGGGATGAGAGAGACAAGGTAGGAGAGGGGGGGACAAATGGTGTTTGAAAAAGAGGCAGGAGACGGAGGGATGATGGGAGGATGAGGGATGGATGAAATGGTATAAAAGAGAGGAAGGATAGGTGACAGAAGGATGGAGGAGAGGGTAATGAGGCGAGAGGCGATGTGGGGATGACTGGATGAGGTAATGCTGGAGGGGGAGGCTGGGAGAAGAGTGACGACAAAGGACGTAGAGAGTGAAACAGAAAGATTGAGTGAGTAAAGGATGGATGAAGGAGAAAAGAGGTGAAGAGACGGAGGGGAAGAAAAGATGGTGAAGTGGGAGGAAACTGCACTGGTAAACACAAAAGAGGACAGAAAAAACAGATAGCTGGGTTAGCAATGAGGAGCAATTACCAATCATAGATTACAATTACGTTTTTGCAGGGTGTGTGTGTATTTTCAAAACAGTGTAGCAGTGACATTTAACTGATGAAATGCAGATGAATGACCACCAAGTGACCCACTGTTGAACCGCACCAGCTCACCACACACACACACACACACACACACACACACACACACACACACACACACACACACACACACACACACACACACACACACACACACACACACACACACACACACACACACACACACACACACACACACACACACACACACACACACACACACACACACACACACACACACACTTTCTGCTTTCACCGCACCACCACCACACATACATGTTACTTTCAGTGACAACGCATACAAGCACACTGTTAAATTACGACAACACAGTACGCCTTTCGTGTTTCTACTGTTCCTTTTTCTTGCGTGACTGTCTTTTTTGACTGCGATGGTTAAGCTCATGTGTCCGTGAGTGTTTCATCTGCACATTCACATGTTTGAATGCTTCTATATAAAGAAAAAACTGCAGCTTTCTCATATACTAAAAATATAATAGTTGCTTCTAACCAAGTGGTGAATCATAATGGTGACTCATATAGCCAGCTCTTAAATGTGCAGTTTAACTCCAGTGGGTTTTTTTCATGCTGCGACTTGATAATGAAAGGTTATCTAATGTTCTTTTCTCAGATTCAGTATTGTACCAAATACAAAATGTAGTCGTGTTTTAAGGCATGTGGCCGCCCTCATGGGAGGTTGATTGTTCAGACAATTGTCACCAGATTATTTCACTAAAGAGAGTTCCTATATAAATCTGATGAAAAACAAGTTGGGCCGAATCATTCAGGATTATCCTCCGTCAAATGTCAGCACAATTATTCTGTGATGATATCATCTACAAATTACCTTTGTTAATAATACTTTTGAGCTCTCAGTGATTCAAAATGTAACAAAAGGTCTTCTCGAGCTAAATCAATTATTCTGTATTCAGAAAATGAATGAGTAACATTTTTGATAATCGATTAATTGTGCAACTCAAACCAAATACAACGATTCAACAGTCTAAGTGTTGAGCTAATTGTCGCTCACTGTCTCTCCACCTGCTGTTTGAGACCTGTTTTTGCATTATCATATAAAATAATACTTTGGGGTTTTGGATTGATCATCAGAAGCAAGTCATTTGTATATGTCCCCATGGGTTTCTTGGCGAAGTTTTATAAACAAAATTAGCAAATTCATCTCATAAGAAGTACAGACAAGTCAGACAGACAGAGTATGTTGTTGTTGGTGTACATATAAGATAAGATAAACCTTTATTAATCCCTGAAGAGAAATGTATGCGTCATAGCAGCGAGAGCCACACTGTAAGAGTGACAGACAGATAAGAGTTCATACAAGGCAAGGCAAGTTTATTTATATAGCACTTTTCAACACAAGGCAATTCAAAGTGCTTTACAAAAAATGAAAGACATTAAGCATTAAAAAAGAAAAGCTAATAAAAGAAACATTAAAAGAAAAAATACATGGATAAAAGTTACAGTGCAGTTCAAGATATGAATAGTTCAATTAAAAGCAGCGACAAAAAGAAAAGTCTTCAGCCTGGATTTAAAAGTAGTAAGAGTTGCGGCGGACCTGCAGGTTTCTGGGAGTTCGTTCCAGATATTTGGAGCATAATAACTGAACGCTGCTTCTCCATGTTTAGTTCTGACTCTGGGGACAGAAAGCTGACCAGTCCCTGAAGACCTGAGAGATCTGGATGGTTCATAATTTAGCAGGAGGTCAGAAATGTATTTTGGGCCTAAACCATTCAGTGCTTTATAAACCAGCAGCAATATTTTTGAAATCTATTCTTTGAAACACAGGAAGCCAGTGTAAAGACTTCAGAACAGGAGTGATGTGATCCACTTTTTTAGTGTTAGTGAGGACTCGAGCAGCGGCGTTCTGAATCAGCTGCAGCTTTCTAATATATTTTTTAGTGAGACCTGTGAAGACACCATTGCAGTAGTCGAGTCTACTGAAGATAAAGGCATGGACAAGTTTTTCCAAATCCTGCTGTGACATTAGTCTTTTAATCCTAGATATATTCTTTAGGTGATAGTAGGCTGATTTAGTAACTGTTTTAATGTGACTGTTGAAACTCAGGTCAGAGTCCATGACTACACCTAGATTTCTGGCTTTACCTGTTGTTTTGAACATTGCAGGCTGAAGCTCAGCGCTAACTTTTATACGTTCAGCCTTGGCTCCAAAAACCATTACCTCAGTTTTATCTTTGTTTAATTGGAGAAAGTTCTGACACATCCAGTCATTGATTTGTTCAATGCACTTACTCAGTGTTTGAATTGGAGCATAGTTTCCTGGTGAAATTGTTACGTAAATGTGTGTGTCATCCGCATAGCTATGGTAACTTATTTTGTTGTTTTTCATTATCTGAGCCAGTGGTAGCATGTAGATGTTAAAGAGAAGAGGCCCCAAGATGGAGCCTTGAGGAACCCCACATGTCATATTTGTCAACTCAGATTTGTATTTACCTATAGAAACAAAGTTGTTTCTGTCCTTTAAGTAGGATTTAAACCAATTTAGAACTGTTTCCGAAAGTCCCACCCAGTTTTCCAGTCGGTCTAGTAATATGCTGTGGTCAACAGTGTCAAACGCAGCACTGAGATCTAATAATACTAACACTGAAGTTCTGCCACTGTCTGTGTTTAAGTGGATGTCATTAAAGACCTTTACAAGAGCAGTCTCAGTGCTGTGGTTTGGACGAAAGCCTGACTGTAACACATCGAAACAGTTATTTAAATGCAAGAAATTACTCAACTGTTGAAAAACAACTTTTTCAATGATTTTACCTAGAAATGGGAGGTTTGATATGGGCCTGTAATTGTTCATTACTGAAGCATCTAGATTATTCTTTTTTAAGAGCGGTTTAATGACTGCAGTTTTCAGGGCCTGTGGAAAAATACCTGAGTGAAGAGATTTGTTTACTATATGAAGTAGATCTGAGGCCATGCAACAAAAAACATCTTTGAAAAATCCTGTTGGAATAATATCAAGGCAGCAGGAGGAGGACTTCAGAAGTTGTATAATGTCCTCTAGGTTTTTATCATACAAGGATAGTTAGGAAAACTATCCTTGAAAACAAATAAAACATCTTATTGACTTCAATTTCAATGTTTGCATACAGTATATACAAATATATACTGTATTGGGGGGGGGGTGCGATTGGTTCTACAGGATACAGTCCAGCTTTCTCCTCGCGTGCGCCTCTGCCACCACCTCCACATTGTCCAGCTCAACACCGACTACAATGCTAGCCTTCTTTACAGGCTTGTTCAGCCAGCTAGCATCCTTTCAGCATACGAGGTAAATACATCTGGCTGATGTCGTGTCTCTTGACATCTAAAAGGCCTGCAGCTCATTGAGAAGCCTGCAGGGTCTGGTGGAGGATTAACAGAGCTGGAGGCATGACACTGAGCTCAGATTGGGAACAGGAGTGGAGGAGAGTCGGGCGGGAGGGAAGCAGTCATTAGGGCTATCGAGTGAGATCCTCCCATTATAGATTACAAATCTTCGTCTGAATCATTCCTCTGACACCTGCAGGAGGATCATTACCACTGAGAAGCTGTGATCATGATTTGTCACTTACATATTCTGCGGGGGGGAAATGCACATAGCATGCATGAAGAACATATGGACAATTCATGATAAATAATTGTATCATAGACATCCAGCTCCACTTTCATGCAATGTGAGGAAGTGTTATAGCATAAATCTTAGATAATCTATGCTATAGAAGAATATCATGTCTAATAGCCATGTCGATGTAATAAGGCTTTGATTGCAGCACTTATTATTCTTTCTGTGTGAGACTAAGACACTCAGACTAAGTGATTTCTCATAGACTGCAGTCTGCACTCTTTCTCATCAGTGAGCTGTTTGATGAAGAACTGTCATGTTACAGAGGCAGGTTTCTTTCTATCCACATCTGTAGAGTCAACAAGCTCCAGTCTGCAGTGCACACTTTCATCCATACACTGCTGGTTTCACTGAGGCATCACAGCATATCGTTTTTGATAGGTTGCCATTGGTGTTAAGCTCCTCGTCTCCTGTTTAATGACTGCAGGAGGAGAATTTTCTGTTGAAACGGCTGCTTTATTCAGAAGAGCAAGAGAAATGCAAATGTTATGTGACAAACCCCCAGAGAATTATCAGTAGCTCCACAGTTCCCTTCAGCTCTATGCAAAGCTATTGCTAGCAGCTTTTGCACAGATGGAGATTCAGCTCTGTGATGTTCCCTCTCCCGTCTCTTTTATACAGAACGGCAAGATGGAATAACATTGCAACTGTCCCACCTTGAGCTTTTCAGCTTATTATATTGCATTTACTGATGCGGTTCACTTTCAATGCTCTCTCTCATCAGTACCATTATTAAACGCAGCTTGTTGCTGAAAAAAGCTCTAAAATCAGCAGCTAAAGGTCCAGATGTTTTCCTCTGGAGTTGATCAAAAGCTAAACTGAAAGACCTACATGCATCAGGTGGACAGAATCTCAATGCTAGTGTCTCTGGGTGTGTGAATAGTGTTTTCTAAAATGCTTGTTGATATAAGAGGATACTATGTCAATTTTGTGTTAATAACTTGTTCCCACAAATGGACAAAACAAGTCAGTTAATGCAACTTTCATAATTAATATGCTTAATGTTCAATTTAATGTTTATGCGGGTAATAAAGAGAACTACTTGGGGCACATTTTTGAGCATTTTTCCTGAAAACAAAATAAGTACTTTGTGGTGTAATTCCACACTAGAGGACAACACAACTGCATTTCCATAAGTCTCATAACCTCTTTTACAAAACATAAAAAAAAATGAATATACTCTCTCTTTGTACGACCATATAGAATAATTAACATTTGACAGTGTCTACATTAATAATACTAGTTGTTGAAAGACATTTAAGGTATTTTTCATGATTTATTATTTGTGTATTTATTTATTTATTCGTTCAGACATATGTTTGTCCTTCAAAGTAACGTTGTTGGTTTTTAACCCTCTGCATGCTGCATTTTTATAACTTTTAACTTCTTATATTGTTGATTGTGTCTATGAGTGTACATGCTAATAGAGAGTGTGTGCTATTCCCCTTTGGGATTCATAAAAGGAAGTGTCCTCTCTCGAAACATAAAACAAATGGGTATTGTTACAGTATCGGAGACTATACCTTCAAGCCTATCCGAACAGTCGAGCTTAAATATTTGTAAATGCATGAAAATCAATTTTCAATTTCAAGCATCATTTAAACAGCATCAACAAATCAGATATCTTATAGACGTACCTCAAGTTGTTAACTGTTAAGTTAATTTGTACCATTTTGTGATTGTATTTAGAATATTACAATAATCTATTATAATAACCCGGTTTTATTAAAATGTCATGTATCTAAATATAAATGTGTAAAACCTGTGTAACGTGTTGTCAATATGTTTGCTGCCGTGCTGATCTTAAAGAAGATGAAACAAAAACAGATTTTAGATTGAAGCCTAAACTACTTTTCCTCTTTCCCAAGAATTTCGTCTCTTTCAGCTTTGTGTCTCAAATGCTTTTTTATCAAGTGAAAAAAAAAAAACCCATAGATTTCTTTGGCAGCCAGAGCTCTGTTCCACTGTCTGGGTGTAATGAGCTGATCCTGCATCGCTAACCAAATATCCTCCATTGATTGTGGTTAGAATGTGGCTGAATTTGCTTGTCAATGGATGCAACTTCAACAAATTCTAACAACTAACGAGCCTGTAAAGTGAGCGGGGGAAGTGGACACAGGAACACATTTGATGCTTCTGCTGTGAATTTCTGGTTTTGAAATAATATCATCAGATCAGATTTCAAAAAGTCCCAAACACTGTTAAATCTTTCTGCCTAATGGCCTCCAATCCTCGCAGAGCTGGTTTAAAGAGCTTCTCCTGGGTCTGCGGTGTGTGTGTGTGTGTGTGTGTGTGTGTGTGTGTGTGTGTGTGTGTGTGTGTGTGTGTGTGTGTGTGTGTGTGTGTGTGTGTGTGTGTGTGTGTGTGTGTGTGTGTGTGTGTGTGTGTGTGTGTGTGTGTGTGTGTGTGTGTGTGTGTGTGTGTGTGTGTGTGTGTGTGTGTGTGTGTGTGTGTGTGTGTGTGTGTGTGTGTGTGTGTGTCAATCCAGTGTTATCCATGAGTACACTGCACAGGAAGAGCTGTAAACATATTCAGAATACTTTTCATTACAGCCATTGGCAACAAGTATAGGCTAACGAAACAATGGTTTACTTGCTTTTAACAGCCCTGAAGCATTATGTGAACAATATATCTTTCTATATGGACTTTTATTTCCAAATGCAACTATCTAATTGAATTTTATAATCCACAGATTTTTTTTTTGTCTTACTATTTTCTTTGTGGTATTATGTTCTTTTTACTCTATGGATCTCTCGAAAATATGTTAAGGTTAAATTCATGATTTATATATTTTTTTTTATATACCTAGTTTGAATAAAAAAACATGAATTAACTTGACAAATAAATTACACCATGTCTGGGAATTATTATTATTATATACTTTTTATTTAGAAACAATAACAAACACCCACCACTTAATATAACATGTGTCTCAGGGTTTTCTGCCAAGTGTTTATTTAAAAATGACTCAATCACTAAAAGCCAGGTCTGTTAATAAATAAATATTAACAAACACGAGTTTCTATATTTTGCTGTAAGTATATGAGATAAGTCATGTTGCAGTTTTCTGAAAGCTGAGAGACATTCACAATCTAGTTACAGACCTACTGTAAATAGATTCAAACTACATATGAATTCAGTCTGTTCCTGGGGAAACATTCCTGAGCAAAATGTAAAACATAAGGCCCTACCTTTCAGTTTACTTGCTCACCATAACAGCCTGGCCTGTAGTTTTGATGTGAGGCACGGTGAGTTTATTTATACAGCACATTTCAGCAACAAGGCAATTTAAAGTGCTTTGCATAAAACATCAAAAGCATCAAGACAAGTGCAAAAGAAACGCAACACTTAAGGACATTTGAATACAAATAAAAACAGTCGGTGCCAAGAGAATAGAAAATTAAAGCATAACTGCAAGCTAAAACAGGAGGTTAGAAATAGTTCCTGTTACATTTGATGTCTGCTTTTTTGTTTTCCCGGACCTGGGAGATCCCCTGATATTTAACACAAATATAAATAAGGTTACATCACTTAGACTGACTGTGCCACAGGCCTCAACAGAGGTCAAATAGAACAACACTACATAGACAAAACATAATTACAGCATTGACATTAACATGTACACTATTTAAACGTAGTAAACTCCAAAGGATGATAACTCTGACATTAATCTACCAAAGCAAAGGTAATCTATTCCTGCTACCACTTTAACATTACATTAACGAATGCTATGTTTGTGTAGCATGAATGAAGTGAAACATTTTAGTTTTATTGAGACGCTTTGGAAAATGGTTTTAGGTATATTTTTCATATTAGCAGTAAGACTGTATTTATCAGATTTTTATGTTTTATTAATTCTGTTAAATTGGAACTAAATTAAACATGGCTGCCACAATAAACTTAACAAATGGGAAATATGACCGGGGAGTAGGGATGGGACCTCAAGTATGTAATAATCACAGATGGCAATAAAAACACAAAACAAAAGCAATAAGTCGATTGAGTTGGTTTCTATAATCAGAACAAATTGGAATATCCTCTCATCAGTGACTATTAAGAAATGTGTCTAGCGTGCTATAACGGAGCGATGAAACATAGAGACTCATTTGAACAAACAATAATTATCATGTAAGAAAGAATAAACTCACACAATAGCCGCCAGTTTATTTCATATATTTATTTATCCATCATTCATTCATAGATGGGCTTCTGATTTATGATTACCTTATTACCTCATTATTATTAAGATGTATTGACTAGACAAATGTTCAGATACAAAATATGCCTTTCTATATGTCATTAAAAGCACTTGTTTCTTGACTCAGTGTGAGGTGAAGTAGATCCAGTTTGTTTGAGTGCCTTTTTAATCGAAATAATATCGTCAATAGAAATTATTTTCCCAGGATAGCCAAACATTCAATGTTAATATCATCCCCTGCCTACTGGGGAGATGAACTCAGGATGTATTTATTTTTATCATCATATCTGTCGCACACTGGGGTGAAAAGTGTTTCATCATCTCATCTCTCGCTGTCTCTGCAGATGTGATCCACACAGTGGGGCCGGTCGCTCAGGGAGGAGTGGGAGACGAGGAGAAGAAAGCGCTGAGGTCGTGCTACAAGAACAGCCTGAACGCAGCCGCGAAAAACAACGCACGCTCTGTGGTGAGGACGGGAGGTTTGCTAGGAAGAAACAGGAAGTATGAGAGGAAAAATACAGAGATTCAGAGTTGTTTGTTGAGAAAAAGGCGTGAAGAAACCAGATTTAAACAAAGAAGAGAAAAGCACTTAGTATTGGAACCAAAAAAATGTATGACGGATAAAAAGAAAGGACTCAGTCATGACTGTGTATAAAATATTTTACCTTAGCTGAAAACATAACAATAATTAACACATTAAGAGATTTTTTCAAAGGACACTTATATTCACCCCCTATAAGTAGCTTGCGCCACGACGCATGCGTCATTCAAACACCTCTTCTCGCTTCAGAGCACAAGCTATAAGTAGAGAGGGAAACAGGAGCTGCAGGTAGGTAGTCGAGTTGAAAGAAGATTTTATGAAACACTCCAGGCGGGAGATTTTCACTACAGAGCAAGGTGTTAGAGTCAAAGAAAAACACTAAAGCAACACAAAAATAAAGTCAAGGGTACGGTAGAGGAAAGATAAATGCTGTGTATTTGTAGTTTCTCCACTCAAGTGTAGAATTTAAAGCAATTGGACAGTCATTTTCGTAAGCAAGTACAATTTATTGTATTTATTGTTTGGTATTAGATCAAATACCTGTCCTAAATGTTCATTTATATTACTGTGTTTATGTAGAGGGATTATCATAATGTTTTCATCTGAAAAAAGATGATCTAAGGTACGTTAAAAAAAATGTTGGTGAAGCCAAAGATCACAAATTTGCCACATATTTGTATTGACGCTGATTAAATCTCCCCTTCCTCTTGAGTACAACCTTTCTTCGACTTTCTTATTTTTTTACATGAAACCCCTAAAGCTTTTCTTATAAGTTCACTTCCATTGACTTTTATGTTTACCTCTCGCCTTGAGGACCCTGTGTGTCGTGTCTGCTCTCTCCCCGAGTTGCCAACTCCACAATCTGGTCAATGAAGAGATCTGGAGACAGAGAGCATCCAAGCATCTGCTCGTAGCGCCGCATTTGACAGCAGGTTGAGAATCTGCCAGATTTGATTTACTTTGAAGTTTACTGGCTGCTTTCCTCAGCTCAGAGACTCTGATGCCATGAACCTGCCTGACAATGGCCGAAAGTTCAAATGTAATTTTTATACAAAAAATCCTTGTTGAAACTTGACATTTTTCATCAATAGGGATTCAATGTATTTACATCCAGTAATTATCTCGTTACAGCGCTTTTCATTGTTATTAGCGTAGTTCTCCTTTCCTGAGCAGGTTTTAAATGGCCCACTGACTCACAAGGGATTCACGGAGGGAAGGATGCATGTACTTAAATGTTACGGTTTGTAATTTTATCTAATGGATAGAAGGCTCCTCATTTACCGTTTGCCCTTCTGCTGCCTGTCTGAGTTAAATCACTGCCGATGTAAATACAACTTTTAGTGCCTCAGCTTTTATAATAAATCAATTCAATATAAGTGATGGGGGACAAAATCCACAGTCCGCTTTGTGTAAGCTGGTAGTCTATGCGAGGTGTGGCCAAAATATGAATCAGTAAAGAAATGTGCAGACAGATGGTACGGTCAGACAATAAGTAAACAGAGTCCTGTGATTGTAGTTACATGTTAGCCTATTAAAAACTGGCCACATAATAATGTATTTATTGTGTCAAGTTGCACGTCCCCCCTGCCTGCTGAGTTCTCATTCATAACACTCCGTTCAATGTCTCACTATGGGATGCGCCTCATCGTGGAGCAAACAGAAGCATCAATCTCATTACACCAATCCTGATTGGCTGGTGATCTTGACGTCAACGTCAGGGAATTCACCCCCTATAAGTAGCTTGCACCACGACGCATGCGTCATTCAAACACCTCTTCTCGCTTCAGAGCACATCTCTATAGTAGCCGGACAAGCTTAACGGTCCACAGACTGAACCCAAATATCCATTTCAGTCGACGGGCGCTTGCCGGCTACTCCTTCTGCTTTGCAGGAAGACGGTAATACTAACGCCAGTTAGTATTGAAATCGACCTCGCCCTTCTCTTCCCCGGAAAGTAAGGTAGGTCTGATTTTTTCAAGCTAGCAACACACCTGTTGCTAGCTCGCTCCCTCACTATCGACACCACGGTGTGTCGAGGAAGCTTTTTCTTTTCTCTTCCCCACGGAGGAGGAAAGGATTAAAGGAGCATACTGTCACACCAGTCAGTATTCTCCGGGAATAAAAGACCCACACCGTCCTTTTCTCTGGATTAAGGACAGGGTGGGAACTCCTTGTTCTCCCAACTTACCTGTTGAGAGCGGGTCCTCTCCACGCTACGAGGCGAACAAGATGGACGCCTCTCTCCCTCACACCAGAGGAGTCAGGGACTCGGTGGCTCGACTCTGCGGCTGCGGGTTGAAGATCTCGGGCACAGACACACACCAGGTCTGCTCGGGCTGGAACACGCCCGAGGCGCTATCGACAACCCCGGCTCGTGCGGACATTGTGTCCGCTTCACCGTGAAGAGCCTCCGCCGACGGCTAGCACGCCAAGCTAGCCTGTCGGAGCAGGACCCCCCCATGTCCACTGACCTGCCGGCCGGCAGTCAAGACGCGGGGGCGTCCGCCACAGAGAGTGAACCCCTCTCCGTGTCGGTCTGGGGCTCATTATCTGCGATGGCTGCAGAACCGGAATCCCGCGCCCTGGCAGGCCGGGACCCGGTGACGGCAAGACACGCGGGAACGGGACCCCACGCTTTACCGAGCTGGGGCTCCCGGTTAGACCTCACCATGGTCTCACCCGCGGAGGATGTCCTCGAGCTGGACTACGATGAGGACGAAGAGGACGCCTTGGTGTTCCTCCTGTCCGAGTCGGATGAACATGAAGAGGACATCTTCATGTCATCGGCTCAGGCTGCAAAGCCTGGAGCGAGGGCTGCTCTCCCGGGCGATAGCACACCAGCTTCGCCCTGTCTGAGCATGGACCTGCAGGCCGTGTGTAAACGCGCCGCGGCCAGACTCGACATCCCGTGGCCTGAAATGGCCAAGGAGACCTCCAGGTCCCGCTACGAAGGGAAACATTTTCCCCAAGCAGCGAAGACGAAGAGGCAACTCCTTCCGGTCTTCCCGGAGATGTTGGATGAGGTGTCGGTCTCGTGGAGAGACCGGCCCTTCAGCAACAAGGTCCCAATCCAGGATGCCTCCTCCCTAGACTGTGACGGAATGGAGAAGCTCGGCCTGCTCCGCATACCGCCCATGGAACCGCTGTTAGCGGCCCACCTCCTACCGAGGATGGGCCGTCACCAAGCAGGAACCCCACGCTGCCAGCAAAGTCGGCAATGACTGAACGGTCCTACAAAGCCGCAGCGTTGTCCGCCAGGGCCCTGAATGTGTTCTCGCTGCTAACCGCTTACCAAGCGGAGCTCTGCGAGGACCTGTCGGGTAACCTGGGGGCAGCCACTCTGGGCGAGATGGCAGCGGTCACGGACATTTGTCTCCGTGTCCAACGCTGCGCCGTCCAGGCCACGGGCAAGGCAATGGGGGATCATGGTGGTGCTCACCAACCTCCCAGACCGGGAAAAGGAGGATGTGCTGGATATGCCCATCATTCCCGAGGGAATTTTCGCCTCCGCTCTCGCCTCCATGCAAAGGAGGTGTGAGTCGAAAAAGAAGGAGGACGAGGCCCTCCACCTCTGCCTCCCTCGAAGGGTCCAGCCGCTGCCTTCGCAGCAGCAGTCCTTCTCCCGAGCTGCCTCGAACCCTGCTCGGTTTAAAACACCGAAGATGCAGAGGTCGCAGCCCGCCCCGAGTCCCCAGCCCAGGCTGGAGACGAGGGCGAGCTGGCCTAAAAATTCTCCGGTTCCGGCTGCAGCTCAGGCGCAGCCAACCCAGAATTTCGGCCAGCAATCGAGGAAGAAGAAGCGAGCGGCGTAACAGCCCCTCCTTCTCCCCTCTGTGACAGAGCTGGAAGTCCACGGTTCCCCAGCTCTAAATGTGTTCCCGCCGCCTCGAGAGATGCCTCAACACCATCCTCAAGTCCGCACAAACACATGTCACACATTTGTTGATTTTTCTGTCATAAAACATTTGCCGCTGGCTTCAGGCTTCAGGCCGAGGGCGCAGCTCAAAAAAATGAAAAGAAAAACAATAAAACCAATAAACAGCCCGTCAACTGTTCCCCTTCTGAGAGCAGCTACGGCATCTCTCAAAAGGCGGATTACAGGCGGGTCTGTGAAGGCACCACCGCCACGGCCCTCCTTGCTATGGTGAAGCGAGAAGAGGTGCTTATTTTGAATGACGCATGCGTCGTGGCGCAAGCTACTTATAGGGGGTGAATTCCCTGACGCTAACGTCAAGATCACCAGCCAATCAGGATTGGCGTAATGAGATTGATGCTTCTGCTTGCGCCACGACGCATGCGTCATTCAAAATAAGCACTTCTTCTCGCTTCACCATAGCAAGGAGGGCCGTCTGGTGAGACATCTCACTTCATGTTACTCTGAGGTCTGGGGTTACGTAAGTAACCTATAGGCTTTATAAGATGGTTTTGCTGAATCTAATATAAGATTTCATGAATTAAAACATCTTATTGAAGTAAGTTGTAATGTATAGTCTTTCAGTACCGAATAAGCTTGTTGTATGTATATTAACTATGTTATCTTGCTGAGATGTGTTTGATGGTTAGTAAAAAAAAAAGACGACGACTAAACTACACCTTAGGGGTAATGGCAATTAACGTGAGCAACAGTGCTTTCAAAACACTTATTGACATTGGAGGATTATTTTCAACATTGTCATTTTGGGCACAATGTACCGTATGCCTTTATTTTACAGCGAGACAAAAGAAGCAGAGAGAGCGAGAGAGAACATCAACAAAAAGAAAATATTCTTCTTTGTGGTTCAAGGTCGCCGAAACACAAGTAGCTTTTATAGTGGAATAGTCATTAAGTTGTTTGGTGAAGAGCTGGAGGTGAGAGGCTCTTACCGGCATTTTTAGGAACCAGCACCTCTCTAACACATTGTCAGTCAGATGCAACATCAAATAAACATCCTGTTGTATGGTTTGATAAATGTTGCATCAGGCCTCCATAACAAAAGGATGATAAGAAGAATGTTCTTAGAATAGAAATGAAAGACAGATAGAGAATAAGAGCTGCCATAAATATCAGGAGATATACTCCATCGAGATTGAGGGGAGAGAGAGAGAGAGAGAGAGAGAGAGAGAGAGAGAGAGAGAGAGAGAGAGAGAGAGAGAGAGAGAGAGAGAGAGAGAGAGAGAGAGAGAGAGAGAGAGAGAGAGAGAGAGAGAGAGAGAGAGAGAGAGAGAGAGAGGAGAGAGAGAGAGAGAGAGATTATGTGATCAGCAACAGACTGTAACTACTTTGTTTCTCCTCTTCTCTCTGCAGGCGTTCCCCTGCATCTCCACAGGAGTCTACGGTCAGTGTCTGTGTTGATGTGTGTGTCTCCTCCTCATAATTAATCAGAATATTTGCAACAGTTGTGCATGTTGCAATAAAAAAGACATTTGGCACATGTAGTTTTACGGTACGTCCACACAGCAGCTTTAGACGAATCTTCCACCGCTTCCAACGCTTCTCTGCCCATTGACTTTGAATGGGGATGACGTCACTTTGCCTCGCTTTTCGCCGAACTGCATTGTGGGGGAGCGAAGCGAAGATTTCCAGGATTTCCAGGATTCAAAAGTTGAGCAATGTTCAACTTTTGAAGCTGAGCTGGAAGCGTCATCCAATCAAATCACGTTTATGCAAATCTGACAGTAGAAGCGCTAGCCAATCAAACCGCGTGTAAGCAGGGAGAACCAGACCACAGTTCATTTCCTCATATTCCAAACGAGAAATTACGGTAGCAAATCACCCGGTTCTTTACGACCAGAACTATTAACGGGATACAAACCGGAGGAACCAGGCATGGAGGGAGGTGGCAGAGACACTGGGTGAAACTGGTAGGTTTTCGCCTGTTTGGGGAGTTTATATATATATATTGCTCGCATAAAATCCCCGGGGTTTTTTGCTTTGTATGTCGGGGGCGGGAGATTCATGTGATTGGTTGTTGGTCGCGTTGCTCGCAAAAAATCCCCAAGCTTCAGATACGCCCACCTCCAAGCGTCAACGCACGCTGCTGTGTGGACGCTCCGTAAGTTGTCAGACACGCCCAGCTCCAAGATTTTCGAGATTTTTGAAAAGCTGCTGTGTGGACGTACCGTTATATGTATAAATATTGGGATGCTGCAGGTTTGGTGGCCATTTTAAAAAAAGAATCAGGGTTGGAAATCAGCAACAGCCCCGAGCAAAATGCTGGTAATATATGCTTCATTCACTGGCAGAAAAAAACAGTAAGGTACTTGGATGGAAACTTCTGAAGCAATGGAGACAGGACTCAAAGAGACACGAGGAGAGCAGGCACTTTGATGGCAGACACTGATGGTTTATTTGGAGCTTCGGCCAGAGAATTCACAAGACATGTGCTGTGCCACGAGTTGACACAGCGGTTGCCAAACCAATTCTGAAGATCTCTACCCCAGACCCGTGTATTTAGCTAGTTCTGAGAGAATAATCAACATTGTGCATAACAAGATAAAACCATAACACCTCTATCAGCTGATGCCAACAGGCAGGAATAGGAAGGCAAAACACTGAGAGAGCAGCTTTGCTCATAAGGGCAGTACGAACTGATAAACTGGGTCCAAGTTATGGGCCAAGGAAAATATTTCCCCAACAGTACTGAGTGGCTGGTGGAGGTTATAAAGAGTGGCATGTGGACAAGTTCATCTCTAACCGTGATCTGGATGAAGTCGGCCCCATAAAAAACTTCTCATATGGCCACAGGAGACTCTGACTTGGCTGAAGAAAAATCTTCCAAGCAAGTCAGGAGGTCACAATTGATAACATATTTCTCTCTTTGGTTTGGCATATATCATTGCTTATTAGCAATACATTCCAAAGTTAGGTATCGCTTCAACTTTGGTTATCAGCAACCCTGAACTCTATGCAGCAATATCTCTGTCAATTGTGCGATTAATATAAAGAGAAATGCATCACTGGATAGCTGAATATATTGTACTTCTATGGGTGTTATTCTGGGATGAAGGCATGGGGTTGAAGTTTGACCATGAACTGAACATTATCTTTTTATTTAGTTTTCATATTTTTTTGTAAAATCTTTTAGAAAGCACCCATAGAGAAATAAAGAGACAAAGAAATCAGCTTGAAGACACCTCGGCCATCATCCATACATCAGTTTTCATTCTGACATATTAAGCGACTGTTTGCCCTCAGGGATCAAATACCCAGCGCTCCAATATTTATACCTTTCTTTAGCAAAGACACCTACATTTGTGCCAATGTGTTGTACAGCAAAATGCACAATTGTTATGCTTAACTGTCCCAGGATCTAACCAGAACAAATGCATGACATTTTCTTCCCTTGTGTGTTCGTAATATCATCATTTTCACATTTCCTCTTCAAATGCTTATGTGTTGCTCAGGGATTTACGCTCTTGGAGTCTGAGAGAAAAAAAGAAATCAATTTTCATTTTACAATCAATCTAATCCTGTGTATGTATGCTGTGCACACCGGCTCTGCTTTCCATCACATGCTTGTTTCCAGTATCAAACCTTCTCTGTAACCAGAATGCTGAGCCACCCAGTGCCACTTGTCACATTATCTCCTGCAGGCCAGAGGTGGTTCCCAGATTAAGGCCCTGGATTAAGCCCGGCAGATTAAAATGGATTAGGCCGGAGATTGTGTCAGATTGACTATAATACCCCTTCACACTGGCAGGAGAGCGAGATAGGGACGGTGCTTAAACACTCCCAGGGGAGGGTCTGAGTGTGAGGGCTGTTTGTCGACACACCTCCCATGTTGCTGGAGAGAGGAAGAGGCCAGAGTTGCGCCTGTTTCTCACAGTCTCTCTGTTCAGATCATCATCTTTCTAAGAGTATTCTCTAAGTTGTGTCTCTCACCTGGGCTCACCTCTTAAGAGGAAGGTGAGACAAAATTGTCTACACTTGAGATTGATGCTGCAGCAAATGATTATTTTCATTATCTATTAATTTTCAGATTATTTTCTAAATTAGATATTAATTATTTGTCATTAGATATCAGCACATATTGAGAAAACATCCATCCCAGTTTCTCAAAGTCCAAGGAGATGTCTTTGAATGTCTTGTTTTGTCAGTCAAAACCCCAAAGATATTTAAATGTTTTATGGTATAAGAAATCAAACAGACTTATTGCATGAATACTATATCAAAATAATAGGCTAATTATTTTTTGTCAATTGTTCCAGCTCCATTTAACAGCTTCTCGAATAACGTCACCAATGTAATCACAAGACATACAGTAGTCAACCCCAGAAAATACTGTCTCTTGAGGACAGTAATACATCGCTATTCGACCACATTACAGAAAATATGGGAAGACCTTTGATGGGAATTTCATGACATATTACCATTTTTACAATTTTCTGAAATACAGTGATGATATGTTCTTCTGCTACACCGGAGAAAGGTGTAATGGTAGACGTACAGGTTAGCACCCTGAGACACGTGCAAAAAGCTTTTTGTTGCCTAAACATAACCATAAAAACTTGAATAATTGTATTATTTTTCCAAGAGTATATAATGTAGTAAACATCTTAGCAACATACATTTTTCATTATGTCAATTAAAATGAATGTAGATGGCATTACATGTATGTCGTACTCAAACACATTTGATATTTGAAACTAAAGTATAAATGTCGTTTTTTTTCTAAGGAATGTGAGGCAGGTGTCACAGTCTGCACACACCCACACAGTTCTATATTGTCATTTAAAAGGCAAACGTTGCTATTTTTTACCTTCAGGTAGTTAAGTAGTTTATATTTGACTTGCTGTTTGTGTTTCGATGGTTTAACAATGCATGTGTAATGCTAATGTGTGCCATCATGTATTTCCCTCTTCACATATTGAAGACTCTCTCCTCATGTATAGAATAATTACTGTATAATCCCAGAGTGTGTGTTTGTTTCTGGCTGAGCAGTTTGGCCAGATGATGATTTGTTAGTGCCTTTGTGTTGAGTTTCCAGCAGTGGGGATCACTCCCCAGCTCTGAAAGGTCTCGGTCGCCCAATGAATATTGAAGAAGCACTGTAGTCTTTCTCCATCTGTCTCCTCCTAACCCACAAGTGTGTTATGATCCCACATCGCAGGAATAGGGGAATTTGGATGAGGGCAAGTGAGAAAATACCAAGCATAGAATAACAGTGAAAAAAGAACTGTGTAGACAACAACCTAACGCAAACACACAGATCTGCACCTGTTCTAGTAAATTGTTTGTATATTTGTGTTTTTTTTGTAGGATATCCACCTGAGCAGGCTGTGCACGAAGCGTTAGCAACTGTGAGGGAGTATCTGGATGAACATCACGACAAGGTGTGTGTGTGTGTGTGCGTGTGTGTGTGTGTGTGTGTGTGTGTGTGTGTGTGTGTGTGTGTGTGTGTGTGTGTGTGTGTGTGTGTGTGTGTGTGTGTGTGTGTGTGCGTGTGCGTGTGCGTGTGTGCGTGTGTGCGCGTGCGCGCGTGTGTGTGTGTGTCTTTGTGTCTGCATGAGTGGCAATGTTTCCCTACCATTTCCTCAAGGTATTATTCCTTTCACAGCTGTTGTGTTTGTTTTCTGGTGGGAGCCAAGAGAAGGGTGCTTTGAGAGAGCACTTGCACGCACGCACACAGTGACACACACACATACATTTGAACACACACTCCTATGTTCTACCTCTCATGCTCATGGCCAAGTCTGCGTTTTAATTGGCTCCTTGCGGGACTAAACCCTACACACACGCGCACACACACACACACACACACACTCACACTCACTCACACACAGCTTCTCTCAGGAGAAACGACGAGCAGAGAAAAGACAAAATGATGGAATAGATGACAGGAGGCGAGGGGGAGAGGATGGGGGTGATGGGAAATTGGAACAAAGGAAACTTTCCAATCAGTCGTTAACATGCTCTAAACTCTCCTCTCCTCTTCCTCCTTTACTCCACAGGTCTCCTCCCACTCCTCTTTTTAATCTTTCTCTCCGTCTCTATCGCCTCCCAGAGAGCGTGTTGACGAGGTTATTGTTAGCGCTGCAGTCTCCAGAGTCTCTGTAGCAATACTAGTCGACTGATGCCGTCAGCCGCACAGAGCTCAACCAGCGAACATTAAACATTTCACATCCCACCACGGGGGACAACAGTTAACAACTTAATACGCTGCTTAATACGAGAGCAGAAAGCCAAATCAACAAGGCTTTTACTTCAGTTCTGCCCGGAAATAGTTCCACTTTGAGTTTTTTAAGAGGGATTTTTGTACTATTATGAACAAATGAGATGGTGAGACGGAGTTTGTTTGCATACATATAAAGTGAGCATGTTCATATATGTTTATACTTTAATTCAACTGCACATTTCGGGCTTGGAGAGCTGTTTTGAAGAAAATTAAATTAAAATAGCAAACACTAAGGCAAACTAAATGGACTCCAGGCAGGTTTCAATGTGTAATACACAATCACATGAACCATTTATTTGCAAAACAACAACAAAACTGTTACAAGAAAGAAAAACCCAACTCATACTGTACGTTTTGAAGTTGTTTTATTTGAAAATAAATAAGTCAGCTTGGATATTTCAACAAATCTGATGTATAAGAGTTGGACAAAAAGTCGTACCCAACCAGATCCACTTCAAAGCTTTTCAGGGGCTTTTGATCATATCATCTGATCTTCACAGCAGAGCTTTTCTCGTGTGGTTTGCGAACTCTTCGTACTTGTATCTAAGAAAAGCAGTGCTCTATAATTTGCATACACTCCACAAATCGTGTGCCAGGAGCACAGGTAACATAGTTTAAGAGCGACAAAGTAGAGTGGAGGTTGTGTCCCATGTGTAACCAGAAGTCAAACGTAACCAAAGAGTTGTTTTTGGTTCTTCAGTGCAATAACAAACATTAGATGAGGATAAACTGGTATTATATTGCTCTTTTAAGATTTCAATTTGTTATAGTAAGTTGTGAATGCCAATATGTCGTAGAATAAAGCAAGTTAACTACCGGACCAAGCGTCGTGTTTTTCACAAAGTCAGGTAAAATAAATGCTGTATAAGAGATACAGAAACCAGTGAAACAGAATATGTGATGTCATCATTTATTTGTTATACACTGTATGCATTTACAATCATAATAATCATAATAGTAGAATATTTACTGTGGAAATCATTTTAGGAGTATTGAGGAACCACAGAGGAACTTGTTTTTCAGATAGAGGAAGACAAAAGCAGCTTTCTATCTCTTCAATATTTTGCATAGTGAAAGGAATGTTGTTGTTGTTGGCAGAATATATTAGCTGTAGCAAGCTAGCTACCACTAGCTTCCAGCTACGGCTTCATGCTGATTTATAGTTACAAAGCTTCAATGTAATACCACAAATTACATTCATAACTGGGAAGACTCCATCTGCTGCAGAGGATCCTGTTTTACGCATAAAAACCCCAGAGCAGATACTAAATGGGCCTTCTGGGAAGCTTGTCAAAAATGAACTTATAACATTAACTGATGACAGCTTGAAAACATTTTCTTTGACATGTATCCAGTGCAAACTTAAAGCAAGTAAATAACAGTATGAAAGGTGTGAGGCGTGATAAATAAACTCTGCTGCTGTCAGATTTGTCTGTTTCAGAATAACATATCTGTGTTTACCTTGAAGACAGGCAGTTATAAAAGAGCCCATTACACTCACTTAGTGTTATTGTTAGCATCTCCAGGGTCCCTGTTGCAGTTGTATCAAATGAGCTGCTGCTGTATTCTGGAGGCCATTTTGCATTTCTCCTCACAAGCATTTGTTTTAATTTGAATCAGGGAGGCTGAGAAATGGCACAAGTGGAGGTTAGAGATTTCGAACCTTAGCCCAGGGGATTTAGTTACTTAGTTACTTACCGCATATTTTCATATCTTCCTTTTTAGCCACCATTCAAATCCTGGCAAGTGGTGGTAATTGTAGCATTGGGCCGAAAGACACAGACTGCAGGCGGCTTAAATACATCTCTGATAGAAACAGCCGGGCTATAAATTGCACTGCCTTGCCCCAAAACGGAACAAATCTAAACCTTTGTAGAGACATTAGGGAGGTAATAATGTTTGTCGGATGCTGAGAAATAAGAGAGCACAGTCGAGATCATATCCCTGGAAGCATCTTTTAACTGTAGCTGCTGCAGCTTTAATCAACAGGCTACATATTGTGCTGTGTAGCCTGTGTACTCTGTGTCCAGCTATACAGAATAAAACATTATAGACTGCAGAGCTCTAAAGAGCAAGAGCACAGAGCATAAATATTGTTTATTGATGTAACATAGCTGCACTCACTTGGACAGTGTCTTAATAATATTTGAAAGCTATTATCTTTATGGCTGTGTGTGTAAGTGTGTGTCTAGATTGAGTTGAATTGTGTTCCTGGATGTACACTGTAATGAGGGAAGCTGAGGGCTTAATGCCAAATACACACACACACACACACACACACACACACACACACACACACACACACACACACACACACACACACACACACACACACACACACACACACACAGTGTAACACTCAGGGGCATTGACAAAAACACACAAAGTTACTTATCTTATACACACACATGTACAACATAAGATCTTCTAGACCTACACAGGAGCTTCTCTCCTGACCTCTTTTTTTCTTTCTCTCTCTCACACAAACACACAAACTTAGCACATCTCAGCACTCTGTCCCCAGCACAGAGTGTATAATAAGCGCTATGATGTGGCATCATCACAATAGGAAGCTAATAGGAGAGTAATGGACTGATGCACGAGCTGCCTACTCCTGATATCGCCTCTGCACAATGTCACACTCTGTTACATTGTTTCCCCTGATGTTGATGAATTCACGGTTATTGCATATGTTTGTTATAAAGGTGTGTGTGTGTGTGTGTGTGTGTGTGTGTGTGTGTGTGTGTGTGTGTGTGTGTGTGTGTGTGTGTGTGTGTGTGTGTGTGTGTGTGTGTGTGTGTGTGTGTGTGTGTGTGTGTGTGTGTGTGTGTGTGTGTGTGTGTGTGTGTGTGTGTGTGTGTGTGTGTGTGTGTGTGTGTCAGCTGGACAGAGTCATCTTCTGTGTGTTCTTGCCGACGGATAAGGAGCTGTATATGAAGACCCTCCCGCTCTACTTCCCTGCTGGTGAGTTTTGTCTTTCACACACACACACACACACACACACACACACACACACACACACACACACACACACACACACTTGCCTATCTACAGTGATGACAGCTCAGCTCAATTTAGCTACACACACAAACAGAGACACACACAGTGGTGTGACAAACACTCTGCTCCATCCACTGTGTGCTATTTGCACATCATTACATTAACACATGCGAAACACTCATTAGATCCATAATAGGGTATATATAGCACACTTAATTGTGTGTAAATACATCAAATAAACATGTACTTTGCTCCCACCCCCCACACACACATAAACACAGTGACATGATAAAACCTCTAAATACACAAAATGTAGAAGCAAGCTGCTTGAGCCTAATTGTTTGCCAATTGATTTCAATGCATACAAGCACACACACTTGAGCCTAATTATAAATGCAATTATGACATGTGATGTTTATGAGATATACTCGCATAGCCTTTTTCATAGCTGACAACCTGTGAAACATTGTTGTTATTTGAACCGATAATTAATTTAATCAATTAAATCTATTTGAACACAAATTTAATTTGTTCTCGTGAGCAAAGACAGTGTGTTAAATGTCAGATATGATGCAGGGCTACAAAAATAACATGAAAGTTGTGTTTGGAAATAACTTTAGTTATTCATATTTTATTTATTATTTTAGATTTATTGCATTACTAAAAATGAGGCATTCTTACTTCCCATTTCTGACTTATTTATTATAACAGCCTTTCCTGAGATGAATATATAGTACTACTGTAAGTGCAATCCACATCACAAGCTTGAGGATCATAACCAGAACTTCAAACATATTCATCATTTTAAAACTATCTGTGGTCCAAACATTTAGCGGGCGACACGATAAAGAGGTCAAATAGGTTCAATAAATATGCCTTTTTGAGAAGATGATGAGTACTGAGCTGGAGTCAGGAGATGGTTGGCTCTATTTTCTTTTGTGTCCCGTTTTAGCCCATTCATGTGGATGGGTTTGTTTATTGATAGTTCGTAGATAGCTATCTATCTATACCTAACTGCTAATGTGCATGAGTTATTCTTCTTCCTAAGAATTTAAACTGTTACCAAAGAAAAGTGGGTGGATTACCAATCCCACTGATTTGCATATATCCCTGGATAACTAGATTTAATCAAATATGTGATCTGGCTATCAAAACATGTACATACAGTGTATGAGAAACTTGAAGTGATGGTAGTGACGACAAGACTCAGGGAAATGGTTTGCAGTCACTAGGTGTATTTCCATTTACCTTTGTTTAAGCCTGTGTTTAAAAAGTAGTAGATGGAAACATCCACTCAAAGAGCCCTCTAAAAGATTTTAGAGGGCATGGGTGAAATGTGCATCAGAAACATGTCAAATTCAAGACTCTTTTTTTTTTAGATCACCCTTCAACCATGCAATGACCCCTTTACAAGATGAAATAACGCACCTGTATTTTCTTTGTCACAACTTTCCTGAAAATTCAGTTATGTCGCTTCATTTAGAAACCTACTTTGCCCAGATATTCTAATATCACTCTCAGGAATTAAGCAAATAAGTACTGTATGCGTGAGTGTTTTTTTTTCCGTTTTCTTTTACTTTTATACTTTTCTTAGACACTCATCTGTGTTTTGCTATAATTTGCTCCTTTAGCCTGACCAATCACAGCAGCTTATTGTTCAGGTAACCAGCATGGTGTGTGTCAAAAATAAATAACTACAGTCTGTGTGAAATATAAAGCTGTGTGCAGACTGGAAACCCTGACATTTCCTCGAACTAGCACACTTAACAAATATATTTATATTCAACACTTCAGTTGAATATAAATGTTTTTTTCCACTGCTGACCTCAAGCTGACTAGTACAACAAACGCTTGCAGAGGAAGAACATATTCAAATCCATTTCCTCTGGAAATTAAAGTAAAGTGAAAAAATAAATCAGCAACCATGTTGTAGGTCTCCAAGGTTCCTCTTTCAATTTCAACATTTTGTCTCACACGCTTTTCAAAACGAACCGAGAGAAAGTTGTGTGCCTTCATTGCAGATTAATCTCTGTGGTTAAATGAAGTTGAATATATATGTGATATTCATGTTGGCTCAAGCTGTGACATGGTGACTTCACCCATTTGTTTTGATTACCCCCGTGATTGAATGCCAAGCAGTCCGAGCCCCTAAACATGATCAGTCATTCACTCAATTATTCAAATTAAGCATTGGTATTACAACTGTAGCCTTAACCTCTAATGTCCTGCTGTACCGCTGCTATAAATCAAACTCACCTCCCGAGGTCTCCCCCATCTCGTACTTTCTGCTTTTATAAAACTGTTTTTTTCTTTTTAGCACACAGCTGCTATCAAACCTTTCCTCAAAACCAACAACACAATCAGAAAGCGCCTGCAAAAGTTCACCTTCGCGTTTTACACAGCTGCTCGCTTAAAATCTTACATTTAAATGAAATATTCAATCAATCAATGTTTATTTATATAGCCCAATATCACAAATGTTACATTTGTCTCAGTGGACTTCACAGTTTGTACAGAATATCAGTATGACAATACGACACCCTCTGTCCTTAGACCCTCACATCGTACAAGGAAAAACTTCCAGAGAAAACCCACAGTTTAAAGGGAACATGGGAGAATCCTCAGGGAGAGCAACAGAGGAGGGATCCCTCTCCCAGGACGGACAGACGTGCAATAGATGCCGTGTTATTCAGGGAAACTGAGTCTCATGTTGTCAACACACAGTAAGAAGGTGATGTAAACAACTGTGGACCTGAATTAGTGCCTTTACATCCTGCCTCTGTTTGTGATCTTCACCTTACAAAGCAATCAGTCTTTATTAATTACATATTTATCAGATTTGTTTGATAAAAATAGTAGCTCACAACTAACTGAAATAAGAAAAATGTAACCCCAAAGAAACATTAACCACAACAAACCCACTTTCAACAATATCTTGCAGCTTGAACTCAACAGAAAGACAATGCATTGAAATAGGTTTGACATTGAAATTAAAGCAGTGTCGTGTTGCATTTTGAATGAAAGGAGGATTCTCATGGTCTCCGTGGCAGTAGAGTGAAAACAACAAAGTACTGCCTCTGGGCTCTCAATGCATCTCTCTGTATATAATTGATATGCATGCTGCTATCAAGGCTTTATACTGTATATACCGTTTGCCGGATGCATGACATTTATTATAATTGTCGTACTTTTACAATCCCATGTTTTGAAGATGTGTTGCCAAAAAAATCTGCAGAAAAAAAAGCACACTTCATTATATAACACAAGATGTGAACATAACATAAATGTGCACAGACATACAAGCAGTGAAAGCAGACTGAAAGAGAACAGAGGAGCTTCCTATTAAAAATAAGAGAGGAATCCAATCAACTCTGCTGCCGTATCTCCAGCATAAGCTTTAAAGTCACACATTGGGTTAAGAGTCTTAATATTTTTGTATCTGTTTGCAGACAGATCCGACCAGTAGTGCCGATACAGGGAAGAGTTTTTCTCCCGTTTCAATGTCGGCCTCAATGAAGATAAATTGCTAAAAATAATGGGATCACGCTGCGATGCCCTTTAACTCTACTTTATACAACAGTCTAAATATGTAAGAGTTTACTTAGAAGTGTTTTGTGGATCAAATGTTGCATTGACCATGTTAAAGAATCGACTTCACACTAGCCTGAAGTATAACTAAGAGTAAGAGCCTGAAGGATGATATTCTAGATGTTCTGACTGTCAATAAGTGCTATAAATATGTCAATCCAACAATGACTTGATAATATTAATAATAACATTATATATTCAAAGTCGGACTTTATATTTGTTTTTCCTCTCAATTTGGAAACTATTATATATGCGAATGCCGTAAATAAATAATTTTTGAGTTCCTAATTATAGCTGTTAGGTGTCTAAATAAATGACTTTACATTATGCAAATATAACCCTATCGGCTTTCATGTATCTACAGAAAGTCCACAACACTCCCAAACCAGGTGGGGGTGGCAGGAAGCGGCAAATAGACCACGCCCTCTTAGGGCACAAGGAGTGATAAGTAAACCATTTCAAACCATTCCCAGAGCTAATAATAGGTCTTCTTCGTGTTAGAGCATTTTGATATTAGACTTGTATTTGTCAGTAACTTGACGTCATGCCTAGACTTGCAAATGTTGTGTTTGCCAACATGTTTGCTTAAATGTTTGTGAAGACATACAGTAATACACTAGTGTTGTGTTCACAGCTTGTTCTTTTGCCCCTTGCTAACTACAAATAAATTAAAGCTGCTTAAAGTAATATTAGCTTTGATGTAATGTTCAGATTATAAAGTTATTTTATACTATCAATAAATACTGAACCATGCAACCATCCGGCCTGAGAGACAGAAGGCCGGTTTTAATTCTTCTTTTATGGGATCAACTTTAGCTTCCACTCAACAAACTCCAGTGTCAAACTGTGACTTGCATCAACTTTTCACCTGAAGCATGAAATCAGCACTTTCACATCTTCACACAGGCTGGTTTACTGAGGAGGTCATTTTCCAAGACATGCAGGTGTGTCCCTCTTTTAAAAAGAAAAAAGTCAGCACTTGCTGTTGTGTGTCTTTTTCCCTAATGGATGTACAGCAGATTTTGAAGCAGCAGTGAGCGAGCAGCAGCGGTGCTTGGCTGGTAGATGAAGCGTAACTGTCAGTGTGTGTGAAAGAGCGGCTGCAGGCAGGCCTCCAAGGCTACACTATAAACCTTATGTGTCTCCAACACCTGGTCCCACCCACACTGGCTGGCTGTTTGGTGTGTGTGTGTGTGTGTGTGTGACTTTGCATGTTGTTTATTGTGTCTCGAGCCATGTTGGAATAATCCGCGCTAACGGATCCCTCTGAAGCCACCAGACGATCCAGCCAAAATGCAATTAACCGCTGCAAAGATAGATCTTTAATTTGTCATTGTACAGGTACAACGAAATTAAAATGAACTCAAGGTGTCAACACGCAACAACAAGACAATATGAAAACAACAAGACAATATAAAAACAACAAGACACTATAAAAACAAGAAGTCTGTTTGTCCGGGAAGACATGGTACAGAAGCGCCTGCCTGAGCGCAGCCGTACGTGCATGACCAAGGCAAAATGCTCTCTCCCCTCGTTTTACAAGTTCATATTTTTTCTCTCTTTTCTCCCACAGAGGACACAGTCAAGAGTAAACTCTAAGAGAGTCAATTTGGTTGCTGTGGATACTCGCCGCTCAACATCCAGATTCTTCCTCCTCGAGGTCATCGCAGATCAAGACCTTTTTGGATGATTGCTTTTTTTTTAAGTGCACGCTGGCTCTTCTGCAGATGTTGATTAGTTCCTTTGTTTTCCCCACTAATGGTTTAAAGAGGTATCATGATGAAGGTTTGAAATGACATTCATAATTCCTGTGAAAAATTGACCCTAGGTTTCACTCTAACTTGACCTTCATTGTCTGTGATAATTGGCAGCTTTGCATCAGCTATAAGTTATGTGTCCTGTGCCATTTGAATAGTTGTGTGTGTGTGTGTGTGTGTGTGTGTGTGTGTGTGTGTGTGTGTGTGTGTGTGTGTGTGTGTGTGTGTGTGTGTGTGTGTGTGTGTGTGTGTGTGTGTGTGTGTGTGTGTGTGTGTGTGTGTGTGTGTGTGTGTGTGTGTGTGTGTGTGTGTGTGTGTGTGTGTGTGTGTGTGTGTGTGTGTGTGTGTGTGTGTGTGTGTGTGTGTGTGTGTGTGTGTGTGTGTGTGTGTGGCAAAAGCTTATTAAAAATAATCACACAGGCTTCTGTTGTGTTTGAATTGATTATGTCTCGGGATGCGATATGAGCCAGTGAGCTGTGGCTTCACGAGGGAACACTTTACATGAATATTTCTCATTTAGTTTTCTCGCATCTCAATGTGGAAGAGACGGTAAAAGTGGATTTGTTTATCAGGCAGCAGTGGAGGAAAGTAACTAAGTAAATGTGTTCAGGTAATGTACTGAGGTTGTTGTTGGTTTCTTCAGTAATTCAACTTCCATTTACTTTGTACCTCTAACCCAATTCCAGGGATTTTACTGCATTTTAATTATGTAATCCCTGTCTGTAATATTTATTTACATATCTGCATTTGAAAGATAATAATCTTTCAGATAAAAATACACAATATATAAAGGTCATGTATATATTGGCAGTTGTAGCATCAGTAGGGCTTGCCAGCGTCATATGGTTTTCGTGCATGGTTTATTTTTCTCTCCGTGCCTTCTCTCTTCCTCTTTCCCGGTCAAAATGTATGGAGATTGGATTGGCAATCATAAATAAAGCTTATGACAGCATTTTGGGGGAAATCAGGATGATCATCTCGCTGCACAGCATGGAGACCCATTTGCACAAAAAGCAAGCTCAAATCCATCATAATAGCAAAACCTCAAAAGACGATGAGATGGATAACACGCATGGCGTCTTTCTTCAAGCTCAACAGGTATTATGTTTGGAAGGCATATAGCTGGCTTGCTCTTGCCGTTCAGGAGGCGGATGTTACGCAGAGCCATTCACATCATATCAGGGGGATAATGTCAGTAATTCGAGTATAATCAGGGATGTACTATAAGAACTGGATATGGCGCCGTCTGCTCTTTCCGATTTTGGAGAATGGCCACATGCGTCTGTTCAGCGAAAAAATCTGCTCTGAGAACATTTTCTCCAACGGCCACAACTAAAAAAGAGATTCCTGTAACACTGAGAGACACCTT
Source organism: Pseudochaenichthys georgianus (assembly GCF_902827115.2). Lineage (NCBI taxonomy): Eukaryota > Metazoa > Chordata > Actinopteri > Perciformes > Channichthyidae > Pseudochaenichthys > Pseudochaenichthys georgianus. Next base: position 17,351,139 of record NC_047512.1, read on the forward strand.
GACCTGCAACTGGTTGATAATGTCTCTTCGTATTGTGAATCTTTGCTCCTTGAATGTAATGTCTTTTTTCACAAATGTCTAGAGAGGAAAAAGCGATAAGCAATCTTTGACCTCCTCACAAAGTAGAGACCTGGCCGACTAGGGGTTTGTGGTTTTGACCAGCAGGAGAAACACTAATGCAGGCCTCAAAACCCAAACTATTTTTTTGTTCATATGAGCCAGGCAATCAAATCTCATTGGATTGGTGTCATTGTGACTGTAAAAAAACAGACCTTGCTTATCCGTGTGAATAAGGGTATGAAACAAAGACATATGGGCTAATTTCTAAGTCACAAGGACCCCGGGTAATGTTAGCACGGTGCGAATAGGGCATTAAGTTCCTAACATTATTTGAGTAAAAACATTCTCTGCCAGCAATATTATTGTAAAATGTTTCACTTGTTTAGCTTTGCCTCTTCTTTTGCACAGCCACAGCACCTGTTGTCATTTTTAACAACAATCACCAATCCTCCCCCCTTCCCTCTTCATATCATTTGTGTCTCAAAGCTGTCCAATTCCTCTCCACCCTGGCTCCCTGTCTGCTGTCAGAACTCACCATATGTGTGTTTATGCAAACGCCATCAAGCTTCTCCCCACTGCGCATCTGTATGAGTTTGTAATTGTTTGTTGCAGGATATAGCCCCAGTTGTCCCGCCCCGCGACTTTCATCTGCCAACAACCTTCTTTACTGATACCACACTATCTGCCACGATGGTGCAGACGCACAGGGAGGAGGGGGGTGTCGTGTTGGGACAAAGGGGAGGAGAGGGGCTGGGGGGAATAAACTACAAAGTGGATCAACAGGAAATTGGGAGAAAGCCCTCTTGTTTTATAAAAGCTTCATCTGTCACAAAGGGATTGTCTTTTCCGCGTCTGAGCTCTTTGATTCCTTCTCTGTCCGGGCCTTCTTCCTCCTCCTTGTCCCTCTCTACTCTCCAGCATGGTGCAACAAAATAAACAGATGGAGGAGGGAGGGATAAAGAGACGGAGAGAGGAAGGATATAGGAGTTCAAACTGAGAGGAGATGAGATGATGCCGAGCCGGCAGGAGGATGGAGATATGGAGGGGAAAAGAGAGATGGGAAGCCTGATGAACTCATCTAAAGACGCTCTGGGTTTTTGAATAAGCAACAGACTGTGAATCTACTCCGACCAGTCACTCTGAGTAATGAGAGAGAGGGAGAGGATGAAAGGATGAAAAGACAACAAGACTCATTATCCTCCGACCAATTTTCATCACTGTCCCGTCAGTAATCTCTCTCGCTCTCTCTCTCTCGCTCTCGGACTCAAACGGTCCACAGCTCTGTTTGAGATGACAGATGAAGAACAATTATGCTAACTGTGTCGTTAACTTGAAGGCTGTTACCCTGCCATATTCCTGAGCATACAAAGATAATTCTGTAGGCGCTGGAAATGACTCGCTGCACACGGCCGCTAACGTGTGTGTGTGTGTGTGTGTGTGTGTGTGTGTGTGTGTGTGTGTGTGTGTGTGTGTGTGTGTGTGTGTGTGTGTGTGTGTGTGTGTGTGTGTGTGTGTGTGTGTGTGTGTGTGTGTGTGTGTGTGTGTGTGTGTGTGTGTGTGTGTGTGTGTGTGTGTGTGTGTGTGTGTGTGTGTGTGTGTTAAGAGCAGTGGTGGATAGTAATAAAGCAAATTTACTCAAGTACAGTGCTTACATTTTGAGGTACTTGTACTTTATTTGAGTATTCTCAGTGTATGCTACTTTATACTTCTACTCCACTACATTTTAGTAGCCAATAATGTACTTTTCACTTCACTACATTTATGTGACAGCTTTTACTAATAACTTTTTTCAGTCAATTACTAAACAAATGTTGACCTATATTTATAGGTTAAAATATCCAGCAGCAGTATTTACATTTATTCAAATTAGCTTTACAACTACCAGCTGTGATAAATACATATAAATAATAATGGTAGTAGCCAAGCAACTCAATATATATGATTCTGAGAGCCATTGTAAACAAGGAGTACTTTTGGTATTTTATTTTAATGCTGATGATTAGTTTACTTTTAAAATGTATTACTGCTGTCTTTACTTTACACATCTAAGTACTCTTTCCACCACTGCTTGAGAGCCTCAATAGTTAAAGTGTGTGTGTGTGTGTGTGTGTGTGTGTGTGTGTGTGTGTGTGTGTGTGTGTGTGTGTGTGTGTGTGTGTGTGTGTGTGTGTGTGTGTGTGTGTGTGTGTGTGTGTGTGTGTGTGTGTGTGTGTGTGTGTGTGTGTGTGTGTGTGTGTGTGTGTGTGTGTGTGTGTGTGTGTTGACGGCGTTGAACTCTCAGGTGTTGGATGAAGAATTATTTCAGTCTGATGACTGCTGCTGCTGACTGTGTTCCTTGCGCTCTATTACTGATTACTGCCTTGTCAACATTTTTCTTGGCACTTGAGAACATACTCTAAAATGTGAGTGTGTTATATGTGAATTGAAGACAATTAGGTGTTCAGCTGAAGTTTTTTTATATTTGTATTAGTTCTCTCAATGCATTTCATCATGCTGCGTGTTTGCCGATCAGTTTGCTGTGTTGCAGACCTCGACAGTTCAGATCGTTGTATTGTTTTCATTCAGTTCTCTTATGTCATATCCTGTTCAGTATGTTGCTTTGTTTGAACTGTAATGGGTTGCATTGCATTCCTGGTGCGCTGGAATTTAGATTTATTTAGGGCTGAGTATATATACTTTAAGATATACATAAAGAAGAAAATCAACCAGTGCCTTAAAGGGAACATCCACAGTCTTCCTCCTTCAGTTATGTGTGTGACTGCCTGTTGCACACAATTCTCTGCCTCTCACTTCTGGCCTGCTAGCCTCATGTCTGCAGTGTTGGGATGTGTTCTCCCTGAAGAGCCCTGCAGGCTGCTGGCAGACAGGCGCTCCTGCTGTTCAGATTCAGGTTGTCACACATTCCAGGTGGGAACCTGAATAAAGAGCTTTGAATTAATAGGTTTTGCAAAGTGACAAGATGAGGTATTCTTCTGGATTCTTGTTAGGAAGAAGCACTTTACCAATAATAATAAAATAGATGTTTTTTAAAGGCATTATGTAACACAATTATGTGATTGCACTTAAATGTGGGGTAGGTAAGTTTGAGAAACCGGCTCGAGATACACTTGTTGTTATATTCCATGGAATGCTCTTAACATCCCGATAGCAATGAATATCTTAAGTGCTTTGACAAAAAATCCATTAAAAAATGTCATCTGTGGAAGCCGTAGTACTGTAAAAAGCACGACCAATCATTGTAGCCGGCCCGGCTAAAATGACTGGATGGCCTACCTGCCTGTCAGCCTCCCATCGGGGCACAAACTTATCTCGTGCCCTCATTGGTCATGTGCGCGTTCGTGTGTGTTGGAGGAGGGGCTCTGTAAGGAAGTGGCAGATTTTTTCCGGCTGTGTATTTTCAAATTTTAGCGATCTCGAGCTGGTTTCTCCAAAATTACCTACCCCACCTTTAATCACAATCCTTAACAGAAACTGTTACAAAGGTGGCTCATTGACAAAATGCCAATTAGCAGTGACAATCACCACAGTGGGATGCGAGCTCCACAGATTTACAAAAAAAGCAGTGTCACTTCATCATTTTGGGAAGTGTGACTTCTGTATTTTTCAACCAGACCCTATTTTCCCATGTTTTTGTGTCTGACTGACTAATACGTTTTTTTTTGTTAATGAATTCCAGTATAGAGCGGTACAGAGAGTGCTGCAATGTATGTTATCCTATCGGGCAATCACACCAGCAATGTTAGTCCACTAAAAGTGCTTATTTGTACTTCTGACATGCCTGCATTGTTTTTATTAATGTGTGAAACCTTATTCTGAAATCTCACGGCAACATTGAAAATATTTATAAACCGGTATTCAAGTTTGATCTACTCCAACACAACAAACTTTTCCAAGCCTGCACCATGGATAAAAGAAAAGTTGGCATTCAACTTTTATGAAGCTCATCATTGACCTTGGAAGAAGAAGTTTAGAAACCAATCTCGGCACAAAGTTTCTGTAAAAGTGTTTACATCCGTTCACATTGACAAGCGTTACTTTAATACAGGACGACCTATCACATCTGAAATAAGCATTGGATGTTAAATAAAACAAAGAAGAGGTTTTTATATCCATAAGTGAAGAAACTGTGAATGTGTTCATCTTTGTGAGCTTTTCAGCGTCCTACCTGTGTGTACACGCAATATTGTTTACGGTTTTGTTCATGTGTAAAAAACTCTTACCCTATATCCTAATATAAAATATATGATGTGTATTTTAATTGAGCAGACATATATGATTGATACTTACACCGTTTAACAGACATGAATATGAGTCAACGTTTCACATTAAATGTGCTTATACAGAGTAAACAGAAAATAAATAGAACGTCTGTCATTGTCCAAAAACTCGCACTGTATGTCACAGAAACTACAGCAGATGTTTAAATGCAGGCAGAAAGTAATCTTGCACCACATTATTTATAGAAACTTGCAATACCAAGATATATTAAAATGTAAACTGAATAGATATCCTCCAGAGTTTAGAGACCGATCTCTAATATGTGTGTGTGATAAATATACCTTTCTCTGGAGACATCAGCATCTCTTGGCTGCTTTTGCTTTGTAGCATTCCCCGCAGATTAAAATACAAATGTGGTAGAAACTGATATAAATCCTGTCGGGCGACATGGAGACCTGTTTGAAGAGTTTCCCGACACATGTTTTCATTGTGCTGATGTCAAACAAATTACAGGGAAGTCAAATGAGTCCTGACGTTGCTAGAGTCAGACACGGGAACCAATTCAAGAAACCGTGCCGAGCTCTGGACCGTGGCTAGGGAAGAGTGTAGGGTATACAAATATGTGGTTTTGTGGGCAAGCAATCAGTATGTATTAGTGGAATGCTTCAGGCCTTTTGTTTTTTATTAGGCAGCAAAAAGTGTGAGGAAAACAGCGGCCGGCACTCAGAGAGGATGAGGATCCGGCAGTTAGGTGAGATGGGTGATGTGTATGTATGAGGCCGTGATGGAGCGAGAGAGGAGGGAGGAGGGCGATGTTTACGGGGGGGGGGGGGGGGGGGGTAGCGAGGCCAGTAAACTGCTTGTGAAATGAAAATGGCTCTTTAGCAGAATCCAGGACACTTGGGCGCTGCACTGGATCAATGTCTCTGATTTACTGCCTGAAAGCCTGTCAGAGTGAACGAGACGCAGAGGGGGGGGGACAGAGGAGGGAGGGCGAATAAGGGTGGACGACGGACAGGGAGAAGTTCGAGTTTAGAGGTAGAAGAGTCCTTTAATGGAAGGAGAAAGAGGAGAGACGAGGAGCGGTAAGGATGGAGAGGGAAATTGTCCATCAGAGTGACAGTGCGAGGAGGCCGAATCAGAGGGATTGCTCCTTAAGTCCTCACGGCCGAGATACAAAATCAATCTGTCAAGGCGATGGGGAAGGGCAATCTTGTTTTCTGCGGGGAATTGGTGCGGCCATTTGGGGTAAAATCAATAGGGGACACATGGCGCTTCTTAAATCCTTACCGTCCCACAGAGGCCAGCCATATTGACTAACAGGGGCACGTACGTAGCAGTACACAAATCTTTAACTTGACCTGTCTTCAAGAAATCTGTATTCTGCTGGTGTCCAAAGCAGAAGGTGGTGATTTCAGCTGTGCACTCAGGACATGTATGTATATAATAGTAAGAAGACTTTGAGGGGAAATAAACAGTTTGTCTTTCTATCAGGCCTGCTGATGAGTTGTCTGTGAGTAAAATATTCTATCCATCCATCTCTCTATCCATCCATCCATCCATCCATCCAGTGGTAGCAAATCATCTGATGTCAAATCATGTTGGTAGAAACAACATTTGAACTGAGCCATGTATGATTTCAAAAAGCTGACTTCAAAATTAAAGAGATATCTTTTGAGTGTTTGCTACATTGTTTACTGTCATGACCACTGATGTCAGCGATGTGTGGGTGTGTGTTTGTGACAATGTTGTTGTCATTTTGTTCGATTATCTAAACTGTGTGCATGAAGAGAGGAGTGTGTTCCTGTAAATATCTCTACTGCTGAGCTGGTGACACACACACACATATATACACACACACACACACACACACACACACACACACACAGGTAGTCCTCTGGGCCCGGGACGACAGGCAGGGCGTCACGACAAGAGTGTTTTCCCGCACCCTCGGGACACGGGGAGTCTGGGTGGTGGGATGGGGGAGTATTTTATTTTTATTTTGAGTGTTTAATGTATTAAAAGGGGCTGGGGTAATGAATTATAATCTTTAATGCAGAAACCGATCGATACCACCAAGAGAATAAATCAGCTTTTACTGAGAGCGTCAAAGCCCCTTAATACACTAGGGGAGAGAAAGGGAGTGCATGAGGGAGGAGGAGGAGGAGGGAGGGACAAACTGTTAGGGGAGGAGGAACGATCCCGAACCAAGCAGGGAGAGAGGAGGATGATGTTGAAATAGAGGAGGGGGGTGTGGTGTAAAGGGATGGGGGAGGGAAGTTATAGATGAACAGACTCACCTTTGGGCTAACCTCATTGAGTAAAAGCCCGGTGAGAGCACGGAGATTTTGACAGTTTTGTGAGGAGGCGAGGTTGCCGGGTCAGCCGGTGTGTGTGTGTGTGTGTGTGTGTGTGTGTGTGTGTGTGTGTGTGTGTGTGTGTGTGTGTGTGTGTGTGTGTGTGTGTGTGTGTGTGTGTGTGTGTGTGTGTGTGTGTGTGTGTGTGTGTGTGTGTGTGTGTGTGTGTGTGTGTGTGTGTGTGTGTGTGTGTGTGTGTGTGTGTGTGTGTGTGTGTGTGTGTGTGTGTGTGTGTGTGTGTGTGTGTGTGTGTGTGTGTGTGAAGTCAGATCTCCTCCCTGACTTCTGTTGCCTGGAGCAAAATATAATTAATTGAATAACACCACCACTTCTCAATCAAAGATCACAACGCTGCTCTCTACGGCCGAACCGGACGCCTCCCTGGGAGAAAATGCCCAACAACAATTTATGAATTACAACTTTGTATTAACCCAAAGTGAAGTTTCTGTAGTGTGTGTTGATTTTTAATTAACCAGACTGCAGAACAGATCTGGGAAGTGTTGAAAAACAACTTAATATGGATTCAGTTAAAAGTTGCATACATATGAATCTCTGAAAGCACAGGGACCCAACACACATCTGATGCACCTATAAGTATTTAGGATGCCTAGCCTGTTCAGTTAGTGGACTAAGTGGTTTCAGTGATGTTTTTAGTCGCTGGAGGCTATTTAGAAAGACACATTAAAATGTGATGCTCAGGCAAGGACTGGAGGTAAATCAGTGGAGGGGGAGATGAGGAAAGATAGAGCTGTAGAGGTAGAGAGAGTTTCTTTAAAAAAAAAAAGGAAATAGAAATAGAAAGTGAGACATAAAGAAGGAGGCCAAAAGTATTGAAAAGGGGAGTTGACAAAGTGATGTTCGCTGATAGTGTCACACCCCTCAAGCGCTCAATAATTAAGCAGCTGAGCAGACTCTTGAGATCCAACCATGATGTCAAACAAGGCAACCATCCATCATTCATCCCTTTAGGAATCTCGGGTGGCACTTAATCAGTCATCATGTGCCAAGACTTTTACTTTCTATACTGCTTTTCTTTGACTGTTTTTGTTGTTGTTGCTGCTTCTTGTGTTGCTTTCAACGACAAAGCCTTTTATCAAAAGATACTGTACCCTTTGAAAGAAAAAATAAAGAAGGGTCAAATTCCAAGTGAATTGTGTTCCTGAGTTTTCTTCTTTGTCCTTTTCAAGTGCACCTTTTTAAGAATTTCTTTGTTTAGTTTCTAAATGACAAAAACAAAACCTGTGGGCACTCTTACTGTGTGCGTAACCACAAGGCTCCTTTGTTGTGAATGTAAAGCCTTACCTTTCACTTTTTTGTCAGTGCGGGCTGTCTGTCTGTGTGCCTGAAGGCGTGTGATTGTTGCATTGCACTCATAAGCCTCTGAGTGACTGGCAGAACCAATATCTTGCTATCGCTTTGCCCTGCTCAGGCGGCTTGGTGTGCAGCTCCCGTCATGCATCTCAATTCCACTAACACAATGTTCGGAGCCCGGAGAAGGGGGTCTGCTTTTTGATTAATGTCACCATGACAACTACATAATTCATGAATTGTATTAGCGACCCATTTGTCATTTGCAAATCATAATTAAGGATGTGTGTTTTGGGGAGGGCAGGCTTGTGAGCGAGCGTCAGCCTGCCATTATCCTCACTGTTGTCTTGTGCACTCACACACACCTACCGGAAACTCTGACGTACCCTCGTCCTAATCTGGCAGGCACAGCTCTTTGGAGGCTGCCTGTTTTATACGAGGGCCTTTTTAGCTTCGTGATGGACTCTCAGGTCTGCTCATTTGGAAAGCTGCATGCTAATTCCCCTCTCTTCATCTCTCTGTCTGTCGGCAGAGGCCACGGCCTGCTCCACACTGACACCATTTGGTGCAATAGTGCAAGGAGTTAAAGAGGATTCTCATTAAAGCACTAGTGCAGATAATTTGCTATTAGATAAATGACTGGGTTTACACAGAAACCCTAAAATTAAGTGGGATTTTCAGCCATATGTGAGCCAGATGGAGGGGTTCATCCATGTTTATCCCGCTGTGCACAGATATGATCCAGGGTTACAAGGAGCTTTATCATTATTTGCTTATACCATGAAACCTACCCTCAGTGATGCCTATAACTAGACTGCAGATGATTGCAATTAATCTAATTTCTTAGTTCTTTGTGTCAATTACAGCGATTTTTCAGCTTTCGATTTGCCGTTTATTGAGCTAATATTCCACATTAAAAAGCATCTGGTAATTGTTTTCTTTCTATCTTGTTTAAAGTCTTATGTGAATGTGTATTCAGTTCTCAAAATATACAGGCTACGTTTCTGACTCTTAAAAAGGAAGGGATCACAAGGAGACCCCAGCATTTTTACTTCATCCCATCAAGTTTTATGGAGGACAAAATGAAGCGCTTCTTGCACTGCACTTTAAATATATGGCATCCCTTTGATTTTCCTAATGTCTTCACTAAGTAGGCTACATGTATATGGGAGGCCCCATACACGCTGCAGAGCTGCTGTTTGTCTCTGCTGAAGGATTTGTTGTGTGTAAAGAGTATGGAGCCCCAAAACCAACAGATTGTAGTCAAGTTTTAAGTAAAACATGTTGCTGTTTACAATAAAACTGTCAGTCAATAATTAACATAAAGAAAAAACGAAGTTGTATAGTTACAAGTGCAGTAGGGGAGAGTGGGGTAAGTTGAGCCATTTTTTAGTTATGCTGTCCTCTAAGCAAGGAGAAATTACACGTAGTAAAAATGAAAACACACACCTATAATTCAGGATGTAAAGGAAAAGTAATCGTACAAATGGTGATACAATTTCATACATCTTACCAATCAAAGACAGGGTAAATTAAACTTTAAATGTAGCCTACAATGAGCTCTTATTATCAACTTGGCCTACTTTCATTAATTTCTCCATTGAAAAAATGGCTCAACTTACCCCAAGGCCCATGGTTCACTTTTATTTAAAAAATAGCCTAGCATTACAATTCAGAGTCATCTTTAGCTTAATGATTCACATGGTTTAATACGTTGCCAACACATCAACATACAATATGTTTAAATCTGGATACTTTTTTCTATATTTTCTGGTCACTTGATTACAACTATAAGGCGTTGCCTGGTTACAGGGGGTGGTTCAACTTACCCACTGGCTCAACTTACCCCCTTCTCCCCTATTCTTTCACACACACATACGGGTATTGGGCCGAGTGCGACACCGTACTTCCGGTATCCGCCATTTCACGCGAGGTGCAAGCAGAATATCATAGTCTATTGCCTTAATCAATATCTAGTCAACTCTAAAATACCACATATATGCAATGGCATGATAATATTATTGTGACAAGTGAGGTATTCACCTGGTGTTTCCAGAAATTAGACGTAGATGCAGCCAAAATCGACGAAGGCCACTTTCAAGGTTCGTTTTTCCATACATCTGCAGGCAGTCTGTAAGGGCAATCCGACAACCCACACAGCTCTAGTTCACGCTGGTAACGACCTAGAGCACACCCCTCAAGTCCAGAGATGTAATCCGAAGACATGCAGCGATTTCTTCGGTCGTTAATTCAGAAAAAAAACCTAGTGCGCTCTGCCTGGCTACTTTAGCTAGCTGTTTATATTAGCACCTCCGGATATTAGCACCTCCAGGAAAATGGCGTATTTATATATATATATATATATATGGCGCGCGTTGCATTGTGGGTAGCTCGTGACGTCACTGTGTGTGAAAGAATTGGCAATGGCAACTGGCAAGTAGCGCTAACCAGTAAACTTAGTAGTAGCATGTTGTCTAAAATATTTTAGCTGATGTAACGAGAGATTAAGCTGAATGTTGTTCATTATGATTAAAATTACGTGAACTGGCCTCTCTAGTTTTATGACTAAAGATAGCTTTAGCAAGGCTGCTAACATTAGCTGCAAAGGCTCGGTGTGTTTAGCCAACAGTGTTTTCGGTTAAGCTAGCAAGCAACACAGCTTTCTACTTTAAACAAGTCCTCCCAAAAAAAGACAAAACACATACATATTTTGTTAGGGTAAGGGAATGGTTGTTGCTGTTTAAATAAAACCAAAGAGGACTTTTGGTAGGAAATGGTTAGCAAACAGCGTGTGTATGTATTAAAAATACATAAATCATTACATTTGTACTGAAAAAAAAGTATGAGTAAGGAGATGTAAAATAAAATGATCTTGCATTAACATTTTAAATGAACTACTCAACAGATATTTTTGGTAAGAGGTTAAATAACACAATTATTTAGTTATATATTCAGTTTTCATCAGTGACTTGTGCCCAATAACGCGTGCAACATTTTGTTCGTGTTTAGGTTACACCAAACTAAATCATTGACAGAAGGATTTATTCTTTTTCTCTTGTATTCTCTTTTATGTATTTAAAATTACTAGAAATAAATCATATATAAAAATGTCAAACACACAAAGAGCTGCATCAAAACATTAGCCAGGAGCATAAAACATTATTTTCCTTTTTTGAGTCGGCTCTCTCAGGTCGTTGCGGTTTCATCACTGGAGGGTTGGCCGTCTGGAAGTCAGAACAGACCAACAGGCGCACGCATGTTTTATAAAAATAATATTAGCTCTACTTTGTGTGCCTGTTAATGTTATGGCTGCTCTAGGCATGGTCTTACTTTACAGACCTATTTTTATTTATCTCGAGTTTATACTTGTTACTTATCCTTTTACAATACTGTGCACATACAGTAGCATACTTGCAAACACAGAAGAACACTTTAAAACAATCTGAACAAGTCATTTATTTATTTTAATAAATGTACAGTTCTTTCAGAAAAAAACATAGGCATGTTCTTAATATTTTTTTTCCCTTAAAAAATGAAATATTATCAGACACAAATCTGACTAAATGACTTGTTGAGGAGAGGTGTTTGAAAGTGTAAGTACATCGTCCTTAATCCACTTTCTCCACCTCACCTCTGCCTTCATCCGCCTCGACACTCTCCTGACTGTTCAGCGGTGCGTCTGTGTTTGTTTCGCCTCCCTGTCCCTCCCAGAGGACACTGGAGCTGCTGTGGTCAGAGCGCACCCTCAGGAGGGGCGGTGTTTTGTGGTCCCCAGGACTGAAGGATTGGGAGACTCCAGAGCCTCCTCTGGTCAATCCAAGACCCCAACCGTGGCGGGATCCCAGTTTACGACGGGCCCCGCAGCCAGAGCGCGGGGATGGAGTCCCGGGAGCCGAGATGTCCTGCTCTGTCTGGGACGGAGCCTTTCTCAGGGGAGAGGGAGAGACGGGAGCACTGCGGGGGTCTGAAACAGAATGAGATGAAAAGATATTAGTACTTAAAACCCATATGTGTACAAAGGCGAGGGAGGTGATGTATAGGTGATAATATTTTTGACATCAGTAAATCATTGGCTCATTTAATCAACATTATCTTTTGTTTTCCTCTATGCTTTAACTTTCACCAGGTGGGACTAATCTACAAACATCTTCACAGCACAAATCAGGAATGAACATAATACATTTTCTTCAGGTGCAAATGCAATTTCAAGGACATCAAACAATTGCGGGTGCAGAAAATAAATTAAAGAAATGTGATGGCTGTGGCTCATGTGGTAGAACTGCTCTTTCATTTATCATAGGGTTAGTAGTTTGATTCCTGGCACATGTGGTGGTGTCCTTGAGCAACACCCCCGAAAACATAAAACACTGACAATTGTTACTGTTGGACGGACGGGAAGCTCTGTCAACCATCGGTCTGTCTGTGTGTGGATGTTTGTGAGTGTAATTTTAAAGAGCCCTGTTCTGCTGAAGAGGAAAAGCACTGTGAATTAAGTGGTATTAGATGTATTTGTTGTACTGTGTACGTATTTGATTGTGTTGTTTACTGTGAATGTATTGCTGTTAGGCCCTTGAAGATTGTTGTCTGAATTAATTGATTTGTTTGCAAATGAGTGTCCACAATGGGGATTAATAAAGTTTTGTAATCTAATTCAACCCCTTATTTTGCAATCATAAGCAGTACACCAACAATTCTATGCACATGCTTTGGACCTGTAGTTAAGTTAAACACACATGTTAAGTATTTAATGTATTTAAATATTAGCACTTGCTGGTCTCCACTGTACATCTACAATCAGTTTATAACCCATAGCAGATCTCTCACAAAGTTGAAATCTCCTGAATGTGCCCATAACACTTTCTAAATCCAGTCAGATGTTTAAGTATTTCAGCACCTAAAGAGTGGATCAGTTTACCTGCTGATGTTTAGTCTTGCTGCAGCAGGATTTTTCAAATCCAAAATAAAGACTTCCTTTTTCACTGGAGCAATTTCTTAAGTGAACAAACCACATTTTCCCAGACAAGCTTGTTTGTATGTGTGTGTTATGATGTATGGATGTCTGTTTACATCATTTGCAATAATATTGCTGCTGTTATTTGTATTTGTATGTATAGCACTCGAAACCGCTTTTGTATAGTGCAATTAAAATAATTAAATGTACCCATTGTCAAATGCGATTCTTCCTGGGATGCATCAAACTGTTTTTTATGATGTATGGCAGGGCTATTCAATTGGCGGCCCCGGGGTGATATTTACTGGCCCTTTGAGTATAATGTTAAAAAGTAATCTACTTTTTTTTCCTTTTTCTTCAAGATTTGTTTTTGGGCCAGAGTGCCTTTATTCCAGAGAGGGTGTTCAATTGAGATAGAGGGGAAGACATTGCCTGAAAACTTCTGCGGGCTCGGGTTTCGAACCCACCTACTCGCTGTAGTGACAACTCCTGTCATTTATTGCATCTCTGCGTGAATGATTAGATCATTTCACCTAAATTAAATCAAATTAAATGATGTTGATGGTTAAATTAGCTTCACATGTAGGCCTACTGAGTTCTGAACTTGCCATTTGGATCTATAAAGGCCTTGGGGCTATGTTGTTTAATTTAATTAAACACAATATATGCACTCCACTATGCTGTTGTAGTATTTACTGTATCTGAAGCTCTTAATACGATTGCTCATATTTCAAGCCATCTTTTTCCCGGCCCCTTGATTTGGATCATTTTCATCAACCGGCCCCATTCCAAACTAATTGAATAGTCCTGATGTATGGTATGATTTGTTATGGTGAAAATGTAACTTTAAAATCAAGTTGTGTTCATAGTGCTATAAAAACTGTAATTCTAGGTTTATTAAAATGCATAAAGATTTTTTTTTAATTCACAGTTGAATAAACAGCTCAACGCGGAAGCCTGACCTTTATGTTCAAAAAGGCAATCATAACATTAAACATTAAATTATGTCAAATTTAAATATTTTAAATCATTCGTCATTTCTTAATGTTAATTGGATAAGGAGCTGCTGTGGCAGACCTTGCTGTGCCTCGGTGCATCAGAGAGTTGTTAGCCTGGCTTCATCCTGAAAGCTGACCAGAGACCAGGGGTAAAGGTCAAGTTAACCTGACATAAAGCCGGCTGGCCTCGGGGTTAAATGTGGGTGTTATGGGAAATGTCACCTCAAACAGACACAAGCCATGAAGTGCAATATATCTTGACTGGCTCGATGTCTAGGCTGGCTCAAACAATCTCCAGATTAAAATACAAGTCATTTATTTATAACAATTAAACTGGGATGTGAATATGTGATTTCTGTGTAGAGATATAATCTATCTGAGAAACAGGCTCAATAAAAAGCTAGGAGTCCTCTTGTTGAGGAACAGAAATACCTCCCAGTGTGTGTCTAAGGAAGCAGGCTTTAGGCGGTATATTAAAAAAAACGATGTGAGTGAAAATAACATTAAAAAGGGACAACAACAGTATGTCAAAAAGAGAGAAAGGAATATCAAAGAAGCAAGTTTGGGCTTAAATCTTGGCTTTGAAAGTGTCTGCAGAGACCCTTTCATCCCTCTCTCAGACAGTAACATTCATTCCACAGTCAAGATGTATAGAAAGAGGATGAAGCCTTGTGAATCCTTTGCTTTCAACAAGTGGTTAGCAGAGAAAGCCGGCCTCAGTAAGACTCGGCTCTCTGCAGGGAGAAATCTTAGCAGAAGAGAGCGGTATCAATGCAGACCACACTTGGTAGTCATGAGATGATTTGTATGCATGCCTGTAGCCTCGCTTGATGGGGTGAGTATGTGAGCATATCTTTGTGAAAACCATTCGGCTGGTGTTGTGCGTGTTTGAGAGAAAGAGACGTAGTGTGCTGGGCTGTGTGTGTGTGTTCGTGTGTGTGTGTGTGGTATCACCAGGGTGAGGTGTGTGTGGGTCTGATGTAAATTCAGTGCTGTCGGCCAGGTTTTCCACGCTGCCTGCGGCGGTGAAGAGGGCGCGTCCGTCTCTTCCTGCTCCCCGGGGTTTGATTAGCTTCTTCATCCTGTCCGCAATCCAGTTAGATTTCCTGCGAGAACACAGAGGACAGAGACCATTTACAAACACGGGTGGGCTATAGTAAGTGTGTGCATGCTCACAAAAAAGCCTTGATTTTCCAGAAAATACTTGGAGGATGCCAAGTGTAACAAGGGCTGCATGTTTTCAAAATGGGAATAAAATGTCGCTGAAGGTGCCAACTGTCATTTATTATGCCAAAAAGAGCACTGTAACAAGATGTCATGAAAATCCATTTGGAAATGTTATAATTTAAATGTCACTACGATATTAATTGGTAGCACTAGAGACAAAATGCATGACACTTTGGCAAATGTGTACAACGATACTAATGAATAAATGTTTGTTTATGTAAAAAGTATTTCCAGCTGTCCCACAAATGTAAAGTAAGCTTTATCTGGATGAATTGGGCGTTTAGCTGAAGTGACAGCAATATATGAACTGAGATGATTGCATCCCAGTTTACCAATTTATTTTCTTATTTTGATGGATTTCTGGAAACAAGCCCTCATGAGAGGCAACACTGATATCCTCCTCCTTAAATATATAATACCACACAAGGAACAAAAAGAGACTGTCCTGATACACCAAGGTTAGTAGACATGATGGAAACCACAATACAAAGGAAAAAACTATACATGGAGACAAAACTGTATATATAATATTATATGACATTCTCCTAGAAAATCAGCTATCATGCCAGGTTATTTTACCTTATTGAATAATAACATGTAAAAAAAGCTTTCGATCATATGGATTATATAAACTTACCTTGTAACAACTCTGAAACCTCAACATCTTACAGAGCAGATTCCAAGTATGAAGTGCAAATGCAGGCTAACAACCAACACAGTTTGTGGCCCCAATTGAACATAACTTGTGCACAAAAAATACAGTTGTTATTCTATTCAGACTATAAGGTAAGCTTGAATGTTTTATCACTTTTTAAGCAACATATATTTGCAATACTACCGTTATTAGCACATACTGTACTATCAATGCTGTATTTTATTCTGTATTGCTGTTTTTAGTCCTCTGTGTATCTTTGTTTTGTTGTGTATGAGAAACTGGAAGCCTTAATTTCCCTCTAGATCAATAAAGTATCTATCTTTTAATGTACTGAGATGCACAGAAATAGTAAGCTACAGTAAACGGTGTAAAGGTATATATATTTCTATACAGTACTTGGCTTTGCTTGATGGAGGTTGCATGCTCGGCTCGAGGACCCTATACTGATCCATAATCTTCTCCACCAATTTCTGCTTCTCCCGACGGAGCTCGCTCAGCTTCTCCCTGAAGGAAAACACACGAAGCATCAGCACAAAGCAGCTAAGTAGGAAGGCCTGCTTCATTCAGTTCATGCATTCATTACCCGTTGATTATTGCGAGGCTGATGGCATATGAATCACCAAGTTCCTGTAAACTCACTACAGAGAAATGAAGCATGCAGTGTTGTTTTTTACTTGATTCTCTTTAAACCAACAAATCACAGACTGTGTGTGGAACGTAATAATAATAATAATTCAATTTGTATGACATCTTTAAAAACAATGTACAAAGTGCAAAAGCAGGATACAAGGCTAAATATCAACAGAAAAGCCGAACAGTGAGGCCAAATAAAACTATATAAATGTAAAATACTATTATATAAAACAATAAAAACATGTCAATCAAATGAATCCAAAGAAAAATAAAAGAAGCAATGACAAGATGTTGAAAATGTGTGGCTGTTCAGCAGAGGGCTCAGAGATTGAGCTGTGGTGTGAGGACAAACAAAGCAGGACTTTGATGAGAAATAGCATGCCACAGAAAAGATGGCTTGGAAAAAAAAGATTCTCAACGAAAGTCTGACCGCTGGTTACTGACGCACAGCAGTGAGCGGAAAAGATCAGGAAGGTTATTCAAGGTGAGCAACGGTCAGTACAAAGGCTCGGGTACATTTTTAGCCATGCTAGCGGCATGAATCTAGGGATGACATTTGGTCCGTTGTTCAGCGAGTACACCGCTGTGGTCAAGACTGAAATATCTCAACTATTGGAAAAATACTGAAATGATACTGAACAAAAAATACTGCTGTGAACAATACGAAAGCAGGGTCTGCACCATAAAGATGATTATTGATTTCCGGTTCCATGCCTTGCCATAAAACAGAAGACACATCTTCGTATATTACAGATTCACATTTTATGATACTGTATTACCTTATGTATGTTTACTAAACACAGAAACACGTTTTTAGCCAGACTTTTCCTGTAGCGAAACGATGAGATTTTCATTTGTGGTTTTGAGGAAGATATCTAATTCATAACACTACTGCACCTAATGTTTACTGTTTGGATGAGTTTCCGTGAACATGAATGCAGATTGCACAAAAAAAGATTGCACAAACGTTTGGATATCCTTCTTTTTTTTACCATATATCTGCAATGTAAACTCACAGGTGTGTTTTCTATGATAAGGTATCAGATATCAATTAGCATTTGTTAGCACACGCTAAACTAAGATGGTGAACATGGTAAACATTATACCGGGTAAGTATTAACTTGTTAGACTCCTTATTTCGTTTTCTGATAGGTAAGTCCAGTTTATTGGATGTTTTTGTATTGAATAAGTTGGCCATTAGCGCTGTTTATTTTTTCTCCTAACATCTGTTCTGGATAACCTCTTCAAAAATCGAGCAGCAGATGAGGATCTCATTTATTAAATACGTTTAAAAAGTTTGATGAAGCTCTTTCGAAGGCTTATTCGATTTATTTTATGAAAGTTTATGAGGCCTCCTCACATGTTTGCTCACTGAATTCAGAACATTTCCTGCGACATTAAGCTTGGAAGGACAAAGTCACTGCCTCATTTGCTCTGCGTCACTCACAACAATGTGACTTCGTAAATCAAACATCTAAACTGTCTTTTGCACTTCCCAAGGTCTTAAATATATGTTTGCCCGACACTTCACTTTGTGAGTCTTTAAATCAGCAGAGTCATTGGACTGTTATGTCATACTGTTTGTTATTTTATCTTTTCATGATGAACTTGTCTTTCAGCTTCTCATTCCACTAAGGGACACAAATTAAAAGCTGAAAATAAGCCTCAGTCAGACTCAGTTTGCCTTCACCTCATTCTTTATTTCCTGTTTTTCTAAGCTAGGGAAACTGCAGGTTATAAAATAATAACATCCAGCCTGTTTGGATTTGTACCCTGGTGTTAGTTTGGATTACATTCTCAGTCCTAATGAACCACACTTGGCACTTGGCTCTGAACAGAGACCTGCAGTTTGCGCTCAAATAACCAGAACTGCAGGAATAAACACTGCGGTTTATAAAAGCACAGAACACCTTTGGTTTTGAACTTCAGACACTAGGGTGATAAAACTCTAATCTATTCATTCAGAAAATAAATGCTCAGGGAATCTTTTGATATTTCGGTTAAAAGCTTTTAGAACAAGCACAAAACCTTTGGGTTTCAAGAGCCCTACAGATTTCCTTTTTTTTCTACTAGTTTATTCCCTCAAAACACCACTCTTTTTTAATAAGTTCGAATCTTTTTTTAATTAATAATTAACAGTAGGACTGGAGAGAGGGACACTGGATCAAGTCTGGTTATCCAAACAAGATAAAAGGGACTCACCATCATGACATCAAACATTATAAGAAAAAATGCATCGCCATAAAACACGCCTCTGGTATGTATTTGACAAGTGCTCTCTAGGATTTTCTTTTTGCATCTATTCATCTCAAGGTGCTCTCTCATTCAGGCTTTTACCTTACAGGGTGAGCAACACTTTGTTTTTTACAAAGTCCTGAATTTACAAACTATAAGCAATAACAGGTCTGTTGTCCTGTGTGGTTTCCAAAGATATTTTACAGTATCTTAGGAAATGCATATTCTATTAAATGCATAATGAATGAATAAGTAGGGTATATATTAATATAGCATAATTTGGTTCAATAAACCTTAAAGCGTCCCTTAAGCAGCATTTGACTGTGGCTACAACTGTTCACAATTTGATCTCATGTTTCTTTATTCATTTAGTAATATTGTAAATGTTAAATATTAATGCCCCAGTCCTAGCGGATTTCTTCCCTATGACATCCATGCTTAGTTTGGTACATTTTGTTCGGGGCAGGAAAACCCCAACACAAAGAGTCGTCATGGCTGTGAAGGCAAGTCCCTCAAATCTGCAGACATGGGGACTCACAAAAGGTCCGATGTTTGTGTTGAAAAGCATGAATCAGAGCCCTCATGCACTTGAACATTTGACATCTGGACAGCCCTGAGCCCTCGCACATTTAGCATGAACGCGCCTAGAGGTCGGAGCTTGTGGAGTTTAGGATTGTTCCCTTGAAGATCTTTCCCACAGTGAACAGCAAATCCTGTCTCCTTCTAACATTACAGTGCTTCTAAACCCCTTACTCATTGTGTGCTTCGAGCTAAATATATTTAATTTAAAAAAAAATGTAGAGCAGAGGGAGCTGAAGAGTCGGGTGATGACTACTAACAACCCTTTTTCAAAGACACCTGTAGTTATTGAATCTATTTGAAAATATTGATTAGAGCAGTTTGAACTCCTCCCTCAGTTTGCCCAATGTTCAGGTTAAGATGTATTTACATAAGAGATAAAAAATCGCTGCAGATAAAAAATTAGACACAGTACACAGTTTGCCTTTGATGTTGGATCTTGGTAAAGGTAGTCAGTTTTTATGTGAACAACAAGTTTGCATTTGTTGTTTCTCACCCAAACACTTTTTAAGACCTAACAATTAAGTTGTAGTACAACTCATTACTCGTAAAACATTCAAAGACAAATTAATATTTGATTCCATGAATCTGGCGGACAAAAACCACCAGATTCAGAGACAGTTTCATCCCACAGGCAATACGACTGTTAAACACCTGAACTGTTGTAATAACATCCATAACATTCATCTGCTACTTAGTAATTATTTATCTTATCTAATACATCATTCCAATAGCTTGCATATAGACTCTTATTTCACTTTTTTTAAACTGTTTTTCTTTTTGTATTTACTTTTTAATATTTACTTGCATTATATTTTTCTGTTTTTCTGTATTATTGTGTTTCACTGTTGGAGAAGCCTGTGACCTAAGATTTTAATCGACATAACTACACTGTAGCTATGTTTGTATGACGAATAAAGAACCTTGAACCTAACAGTTGTATATTTTGACCTTGCATAGTTTAAACCCATGTTTACTAGCTTTTTAGTGTCGTCTTGCTTTTCGATGGTAGATTGCTGTGTTGTACTAGTTTGACTTTTCTAGGTGCATTACTGCCATTAATGTGGATCAGAACAGTACGCAGTTCTATGTGTCCTGACATTGTGAGCTCTTGCCCATGTATTGTCTGTCCTCCTATATCAATAAGATTAAATAAAATGTAAATCCACTCCATGAAACATTCCCCCATAGCACTATTTATGATTTATATTAAGTACCCAGAGTGACTTTGACCTTCAGCTACTTAAAGCTGACCCTACAATTATTCTTAACAAGCTTAAAAATCAGATAAAACAATATTTTTGTACGTTATCTGTATGAAATCTGCAACATATGTTTGTTCCACTCACTGAATTGATATCCTGCAACAATTTACATATATTAATCAAACCAAAATCCAACTTTATATCTTGGATTCTTGATTATCCTGTTAATCCCAGTTTGCAATGGGGATTGATTTTAATTTGTGTGATTTATTCCTTTGTTTATGATAATAACGGTGCCGATCTGGAATATGAAATGTGAA
This sequence comes from Pseudochaenichthys georgianus, assembly GCF_902827115.2. Lineage (NCBI taxonomy): Eukaryota > Metazoa > Chordata > Actinopteri > Perciformes > Channichthyidae > Pseudochaenichthys > Pseudochaenichthys georgianus. The sequence continues at coordinate 17,371,885 of NC_047512.1, forward strand.
CATGGCTGTTTATCATGCAATTGTATCGGAGAGCCACCATTCGATAATCCTGGTGGTGCTGAATTAAATGTGTGCTCAGTAACAGTGACATTTGTATCAGTCATTAAAGGGGGAGAAATAACCCTTTACGAAAAAAATATCTCTTCCAGAATAAAAGTAAAAAGCTACAAACAGATGACATTTTCGAGAAATATGTCTCATTAAATTCAGAGGGTGAAACCAGTTTAAGTCTTGGATTAATCTTTTAACAGTCATTTCAAAAGGCCTCCTGCTGGGTGCTATTAGACTGTGAAATTGTTGTCTCAGTCTCAATCTTTTCACAAGTGCTTTTATGTCTTGGAAATAAATAATAACTGTTGTTTTCCACAATATTGTTGACACACATATCTAATTCCCTGTTCAATACTGTATGCTTCAGTTCATTGACAATAAAGTAAATGCAAATAAATATTACTATTATGTATAGTGCAAATAACACGGCGTCTTTTATTATTTTGTGTATTTTTCTTACCGTTCCCCAAAGTAACATAAAACTTAATGTAATTAATTTGCAAAAAAATCCAAAAACAAAGTTAAAGACAAGCTCAACAGACTTAACCTGGACTATTTGTATGTGTGTGTGTGTGTGTGTGTGTGTGTGTGTGTGTGTGTGTGTGTGTGTGTGTGTGTGTGTGTGTGTGTGTGTGTGTGTGTGTGTGTGTGTGTGTGTGTGTGTGTGTGTGTGTGTGTGTGTGTGTGTGTGTGTGTGGTGTGTGTGTGTGTGTGTGGTGTGTGTGTGTGTGTGTGTGTGTGTGTGTGTGTGTGTGTGTGTGTGTTTCGGCTTTCCAGTCTCCATGGTGACATATTCACTGTAGTGGCACACCTGTATATGTGCATGGGGGGGATCATTAATTTTAGGGTGAAGACTTGGTTAGGGTTAGGTTTAGGGTAAGGGTTAGGGTTAGGCATGTGTTGGTTATGGTTAAGGTTAGGATAAGTCTCTAGGGAATGCATGTAAGTCAATGTAATGTCCCCTGAAGTGATGTATACAAGGTGTGTGTGTGTGTGTGTGTGTGTGTGTGTGTGTGTGTGCGTGCGTGCGTGTGTGTGTGCGTCCGTGCGTGCGTGTGTGTGTGTGTGTGTGTGTGTGCGTGCGTGTGTGCGTGCGTGCGTGTGTGTACTGACTGGTACTCCGTCTGCTGTGAGTAGTGCTGGTCCCGGCGCTCCAGGCTCTGCTCCATTAAGGCTCGGTTCTCCTTCAGCAGACCCTGGTTCTGCTCCGCTAACTGTCGGTTCTCCTCCTCCATATTCCCCTTTAACTGGGTCAAGAGCTACACACAGAACATACTTACATGTTAATACAAAATAAGGAAAACATGCAATGACTTTGTGGAATATTCCCTGAAGCTATTACTTGTGATAAATAAACAGATATAAGGTCAGTTTTGATTTGACTGCCACACAAAGAAATAAATAGCTTGTTGAATAAAACAAAAACCATCCTTTTTTCTTTAACAAATTAAATATTGAACTAAACTGGCATTAATAAAACAAGAATGATGGTTATATTTTAAATAGCAGTGTTCCACTTGTACTCTATATCAACTGACTCATAATATACCAATACTACAGCCCATTTTTACACTAACCATTCAAGTAGAGCAACAGATGTTAAAGACAGACAAAACACGATGTATCTGTATACATATCATTTAAAGTCATCATCAATATAACTGAAAAAGGTAAAGATACTCAATAGTTGATGACTGAACTGCTAGAACATTGGTCTAAAAATAAAAACTGAATAATAAAACTTGACAAAAGTGTGAAGCAAGGTGTCAGAGCTCACCGGAGCGACTGAAAAGCACATACACAGAAAGTGTCTTCTTATAGATGACCAAATAATGAATTCAGCTGCTCGACAAGCTGTGTGAACAAAACCAGAGCAGTGAGAGTGTTATAAAGATGGTGTTTAAGGCAGAGCTAACATCCAAGGCTAACACACTGATCCACAGCATCTCGTGTACAAAATCACTAAGCAGTGAGAAAAGTAGAAAGAGGGCATGTTTTTCTACATCTTAGTAAATGTCTAAACTTAGAAAACGTAGGAGGTATGGCCACACCTGTACATGGACATCTCTCTTGATTTACTATTTGGGAATTTGTTTCCAATTATTTAGCCTACTTAGCCGCACTTCATTAAGATGTACTGCAGTGGAATGAGTTAGCAGAGTTGCTGCAACTGTGGGACCGAACAGGCTCCAAACCTTTTGATCAAAGCGAAACGTTTTCATTTCTTCACTTCTCTAAAAAACAGCATAATGAGAAGCCTGGGTGTCTGATTACCAGGATTAAACCTTAATGCCTACAGTATAACATTGTGGGGTGCTGAATATTTAATATGCATTATCTGAGGCACACTAGAACGCTGGTACATTTGAATTAAGGGACAGTTTGGATAAAGAAGTAATGTGGGGAAAAAATGAATACAAAATGAACCTAGAAATGATGTAATTGGCGATTTACTTTTTTAGTCAGGGACCATAACAACAACATTAATCTCACATAAGGAGAAGAGATACTTTTAATTTAGCTGCTTGTTAATTTACATCTGTGGTCCCTGGGCAGGTTTAAAATTGATGAGACGATTTGGCTCATCAGACTCTACAAGGAATGCTTATTCTGCATTTTATGTTCTTGTATTAATTTGCTTCTGGTTAGTAAATTAAAGGAATAGTTTCACAGTGTGGAAAGCAAGAAGAAAAACTCTCAATTACAAATCTTTCTGCAGGTCCACAAATAGGTGTAAGGGAAACTTCTGTGTAGCAACGCAGTGGGAGTCACCGACTCAGGAAGGAGACACGGTAGAGCAGGAGCTTCGATGTCAAACACTGGAGGTTTATTTGGAGTTACGGCCGGAGGATTCACATCACAAGTCACACAGTCACGGTCTGACTGCACGGGTGGTTGCCACGTCAATTCTGGAGCGCCTCTCTCTCGTTAGCCCATTTAACTGGTTTCGCAGAGAGTAATCAACATATTTTGATAAGATTAATTTAAACAGTTGGGCACACTGAGTCACTTGCGTCCGTCACTTATGGCCTCGAAGATGTCATACCTTGGAGTCCACAAACAACAAAGAAGGAAGTGTCCCAGTGCACCCACAACAACAGACCATCTGTGACCTAGTGTTGCCTGGTCACAGAATGGGAACAATAATATTATGGCTGAAGCAGCCTATGTCCTTAAAGGAGATAAACAGACGTCAGGGTTGGTCATGTACGTCATATCTAGGAGACAATTATTTCCCTAACAATAGGGAAATGGATTTTCCGATACAAAGGGCTACTGATATTTCAGAGCCAGGGTCAGGGTACTTCAGTGACGTAAAACACTGATGAGTCAGACAGACTAGACCGACTCCTCTCCCCCTTCACTCTCTCTGCTATCAGGGGATGGAGGGGGCTTCTGTCAGAGGCACAAATCAAGCTCATGCAAGCTGGTGATTAGCAATTAGCTTAGCACAAAGAATGAAAGCAGAGCCCACCTACCAGCACCTTTAAAGCTCAATGAATAACAAACTGTATTACCTTTGTTTTCTGTGTAAAACTGAAAACCTTTTGTTTATGTACGGTTATGTTTTTTATTTATTTGCCAGTTGCAGTAACTTCCTTGAGATGGTTGCCTGGTAACTGCTCAGAACCAAAAAGCATTAGCGCAGATAACCTGCTGTGAAACCAAATTAAGATACAATGTGGTCATTTAAAAGCTTTAGAAGTGCAGGTAGGTGCATTTTATTACCATTGTTTACAGCCTTTATGCCAAACAAAGCTAAGCTGGCTCAAGGTTAATCTTTATCAAATATACATAATTAAGATATTCATATATGTATTTACCCAACATTCAACTATTTGTAATAACTTGATGATAATGATCCAGAAAACCTGCTGCTGTTCTTACTGCAGGGATTTTGTGTTTCTGCTTCTTATACTTTATATCAACGGGCCAAAAGTCCTTTGGCAGCTTGCGATTCAGTTGGATGAAGCAGCATGATGTGACAGCTGCTGGTTGACTTCTTAAACTCTTTACAAGGAAGTCAATTTCCACCTGTTTTGTCCCTCAAACGACACTTCCCTAAGAACTTTTTCAATATTCAGCGCATATATGGAAAACATTTTTTGAACTTTTAATGAACTTTTTCAATATTCAGCGCATATATGGAACAATTAAGATCTTTTGAGGGCAAATAAAGCTACTTGGTATTCATTTTCTGAAATATAAAGCTGAAATATGCTTTATGGCAGCTTCTCACAGTTCCTCCCTCTCCACATTTATCTAAAACACTCTCTCTTGAACCTGCAATTAATTCCAGTAAGTCATAGATTTGACTTAACTGCCAAATAGTGCTTTAAAAAATATGTTTTTATTTTATTTTAAGAGGGTACCTGAGTGCCTCTGAGTCTGCTGTGATGCAATAAATCCATTTTTGCATGTCAATTGGTCGCTAGCGGCGTGAATACAGAACAACTGCAGCTGTGTGGGTGCATTTCTGTGAGTGTGTGTGTGTGTGTGTGTGTGTGTGTGTGTGTGTGTGTGTGTGTGTGTGTGTGTGTGTGTGTGTGTGTGTGTGTGTGTGTGTGTGTGTGTGTGTGTGTGTGTGTGTGTGTGTGTGTGTGTGTGTGTGTGTGTGTGTGTGTGTGTGTGTGTGTGCGTGTGCGTGCGTGTGTGGGGTTAATACCTGGTACTGACTGGTGAGGCGGGCGTTGCTGAGGTCCAGGCTCTGGTTGGATCCTCTCAGGCCGCTGAGTTCCCCCTCCAGCCGGGTCCGCTCCAGCTGGGAGGCGCTCAGCTCCCCCCTCAGCTCCGAGCCCTGAGCCAGCAGCTCCGCCTGGGACGCCAACCCCTCCTTCAGCTGGGCCTGCAGCCTGAAACACACACAGACAGACACACACACACACACACACACACACACACACACACACACACACAGACACACACACTCAGACACACACACACACACAGGCTTTACTCAACGCTGTCACTATTATGTGTCCTGACTCCTGAAAAGTGTTGTGTAGGATTAGTTTGCTCTTTAACTGAAGCTCATTATTATATTATAACATAACATGAGGAGTCCTCACAAAGCTACACAACAACAGATCAAGCTGACATCAGCTCATTAAAGCTATAGCTAAAGAACACATTACGGGGTCACTCAGAGGTTTGAGACCATCGCTTAGAAAATATTTCCTTGTTTCATTTTGTAACGAGAACAGCAATTAGATGAGATGAAACTCTGAATGGTCACTGTGGGGGAAATTGTAATATGGTAATATTCAGTAATAAACCTCAAGCATTTTATCTTCCCAATGTGGATTCAAAGTGTTTTGGAATAAATAAATAATAAAAGTATGTTAGTTAAAAATGAACCGCGAAAGATATTAATGTTACTATAATAAAAAACATGAAAATATTAGTTTGGGACGTTTTATCTGTATTTCTGCAAGTTTTTCTTAAACCGGGATATTTTAAGATTATCAATTGATCAAATCTGTTGTTCATTTTTTGCGATTGACAAATTGATGTATATGTAATTTATCTGATTCAGTTAGAACATTACATTGCTCATCATGTAAAAGAAGTTGCATGGACATGCTTACTGTCATCTGACAACCAGGAGGAGGAGATCCTGCTTCCAGCTTGACAACCCATGATTTGAGACAGTCAAGAGTAATCATTCACATAAATATGATGATGAAATCCTGGTTGATTAAGTAATTAGGGTACATAAGTATCAGTATGATGATGATCATCATCATCATTTTATATCCACCAACCTCCAAGATAAAATGTAATCAGATGCACTTCGAAGTATTTTAAGCCTCAATCAGTGGCTTAAATACACATCAGTGTGATCAAGATGAAAAAAGAAATCAGGGCTGAGACTATAACTCAACATCTAAGATGAATACATTATTTGAGTTCAAAAGCATTATATTTTCTGTTTGTGGATGTTGTAAAATATCCAACCAACCTACAACCAACCTACACCACCATCCTACATGTGAGCCTTTCAAGGCTCTCAAGGTCGCCGTACAAACACACAAAAAACAAGATACACAATACATAACAACAGCATAAGAAACATAAACAAGACAATGCAGTATATAACAAATAAAATAAATAAAATAGAGGATGTGTGATGGACAATGATCATGGTGGACATGCGAGTGTGAAGAGATGTGTTTTGAGACGTGATTTGATAATGGGGAGAGTCAGTATTGCGGATGTCAGGTGGGAGGGAGTTCCAGAGGCGGGGTGCAGAGCGGCTGAAGGCTCTAGACCCCATGGTGGTTAAACAGAAGGGGGGTGCAGTGAGGTGGAGGGAAGCAGAAGACCTGAGTGTGCGGATGAGTGTGTTAATAGTGCATGAGGTCGGAGAGGTACAGAGGAGTGAGGTTATCGATGGCCTTAAAGACCAGGAGCAGAATCTTAAAAACTATACAGGATTTGACGGGGAGCCAGTGAAGTTGCTGAAGAACAGGAGTGATGTGGTTAATGGAGGGGGTTCTGGTGATGATGCGGGCGGCAGAGATCTGGACCAGTTGAAGTCTGTGGATGGATTTGAGAGGGAGACCAATGAGAAGGGAGTTGCCGTAGTCGATGCGGGAAGTGACCAGGGTGTGAACAAGAATGGCTGTGGTCTCAGGGTTAAGGGACGGGCGGAGGCGGTTGATGTTGCGTAGATGGAAATAGGCAGACCGAGTGATATTACTGATGTACTACTGTGTGTATTTGTTGGTTTGCTTTATAAGTCTGTGTTTCTGTTTTGAGCCCAAAAGGTTTTAAATCAGGAATAAAATATGCATGCTGTGCACATTTGCATCCAAACCAATTCTTGTGTCGGTCCCTGTGCCTAATTTAGAGACAATAATGCTGCTGCTTGCCTATAGTTAAGGCAACATGCATGCAGTAGAGGGAGAGGCGTGAAAGGATGATCAGATCTCTTAACATGACGCTGATGAAGCTAATTGATGAGTGTATCTGATACCTCTCGCTGTCTTCTTTCAGCCTCGCCAGCTCTCGCTCCCTCTCCAGCCTCGTCTGAGCCTCTGCTTCCATCTCCTCTCTCTCCATCTTAATCTCCTGCTCTCTCTCCTCCAGCTTGGTTTTACCATCCAGGAGCTCCTTGTACCTTGATATTGCAAAAATAACATTCAGCCCAACAAAACAACAATTATGGCTTTAACTGTAGAGAGAGAGTGTGTATATTTCAAGATCAGAAAATGTGTGTGTGTGTGTGTGTGTGTGTGTGTGTGTGTGTGTGTGTGTGTGTGTGTGTGTGTGTGTGTGTGTGTGTGTGTGTGTGTGTGTGTGTGTGTGTGTGTGTGTGTGTGTGTGTGTGTGTGTGTGTGTGTGTGTGTGTGTGTGTGTGTGTGTGTGTGTGTGTGTGTGTGTGTGTGTGTGTGTGTGTGTGTGTGTGTGTGTGTGTGTGTGTGTGTGTGTGTGTGTACCTGGCCTCCAGCTCCCTGTGCTGGGCCTCCAGGCTGCGGGTGTTGCTCCTCAGCTGAGACTGTTTCTCCAGCAGCTCCTCCAGCTCCACCTCCTGCCGCTGCTGCAGAGCCGTCATCCTCTCATGGTCCCGCCGCAGAGCCTCCATCCTGGCCACTGAATCCTCTCGCTCCCGCGCCCATACCTTGGACTCGGCCTCGAGAGCCGCACACCGCGCCTCGCTCTCACTGCAGCGCGCCAGCACCGTTGCATGCTGGGAGCTCAGGGATGCTTGCTCCACCTGTGTGTTATAAACAGCAACATCAGCAGAAAACCACAACCCATTTAAAGTTTCCTCATAGTCCCACATGCAGTACGCTAGCACTACGTAGAACTTTCACATACTGCTATAAAAAGTTACAATATAATGAAGATGAAATATAAACATTCCAAGTACACTGTGGAGAATTCCACTGAAGTCTGAAGTCCACACACAAGCAACTCTGTGAGGCAAACACAGCATATAATAACAATGCTAACATATTTAGCAGTTATAATGTTTATAACGTTTAACATTGTAGTTTAGCATGTTGGCATGCATACAGTATATTTGCTTATTAAACCCCAAGTACAGCTAAGGATAATAGCAATTGTAGTAGTTATCAAGCATATTATTCATAAACATAAAGTACTTGAAAATGTATAATGTTGACTTAATGGTGGCACTTGATGCATCGGTTGATGATCTGCCCGAGTTCAGAATGTGAAGACGCAATGATGAATCATTAACTAGCCTGACAAACCTTTAAAAATAGCTAACTAATATGTCATCTCCCTACATTAAAGTAGTCTGGTAGTCCAGAGGTTATCAATCATAAAAACTACAGTATTTTCGTACACATTGCAAGGGTATAATGATTAAACCGCATCCATTTACTTTAATTTATAAGGACCACATTTAAAAACAATGTGGAGTCAATTGTTTCCAAGTTGACCAATGGTTTCAGCCATAGTCATTGTGATGGATCAATGAAGTTGTATCTCATGCTCTTCCTCTGTGTTTGGTCACCTGTAGCTGGGTGTTGAGTGTCTGCAGACTGGTGCAGGAGTCCTGCAGGCTGAGGCCGTGCCGCCGCAGCGCCTCCAGCTGCTCCCTCAGGTGCTCACCCGTCTCCTGGGATTCAGACAACCGCGACAGCAAAGCCTCCCGTCCTGCAACCGCCACAGCTCTCTGAGGGAGAGACGTTGCATATTGAGAGAGCGTCCCTGTACAGAGGCAGCTGCATCAGACACGCCTGGAGATATCCATATCATTTGAACGACCACCTCATCTGCAGCTGACCTTTTAAAGCACTTGAGTCAGGTACAGCAGCTCTATGTGCTTAATGTGAATCTATAAGCACAGAGATGAAATTCATCCAGTGTCTAACAGTTTGCTGAAATATATAACGCATAACATGTATACTAGAAGCTCACATCTGTTGATTACACTTGATACCTAGTGCACGATTTCGGTGGGTGTAATCTTTGCACAAGCGTTTATAATCCAATTATAAAATCTTAAGATTTATTTGTGACTCTTAACAGTGAAATCTGCTCTCATAAACAAAGGACTGCATTAATCTGGTGTTGCGTTGGAAAGATAAAAAAAGACGATGTAGCAACATTTTTCTGAGAGCATAAAATCTGGTGTTTTTGTCCAAAATGACCAGTTTACCGCTCAACAAATCTTGGCTCGACACCCCGCACTAAACAATGTGAATATATTTGAACATTTGTCCAAGTTCTGGCACAGCAACATGCACACACTTCATGTGTGAGTCATCTGGAGGGTCTGGAGCTCAATTCTTTGTGTGCAGCAATTCTTATTTTGTTCATTTTGGATTCTTCACATTTCCTACCGGCACCTGACTGAGTCGTTCTGCGACACCAGGGATTGTAACTTCACTGCTTTCCCTTGCCAATGTCAGTAGAGGAAAGGTATTATGTACATATACTCCAGTACTATGCTTCAGTGTTTTTTGAGGCACTTTCTACTTTGACTCCTCTAATGCTGTTTGGGAGCTAGAGTTTGTAGTCATGATTCAGTTCAAGTCAAGATACTACATTTAAAATCATACAAAGTCCTTTTAAATAAATTACATTGTTGAACATTAAACCAATGGCTCTCAGCATGTTTGGCTTTTGATCAATCACAAAAAGTGTTGTATGTTGTCACATTTCAAATGAGAAGTTAGCAGTTTGAGACTCAAATATATCCCCTAAATATTTAATGTTTTGAGCCATTTCTCAAAAAAGAAAAGAAAAGAAGAATCCAAAAATAATTGAAACGACTGAGTTTAGGAGACTTCTTATTTTTCGTTTCTTCTCTCATTGATCCTCTCGTGACACCTCAGATTTATATTTCAATCTGCCCAGCTGTATATTGCGTAGTGTAAACCAGTTCCACCTTGAGCAGCTACACCATGACTTCTACGTTAATGCATCAGTATTAAATCATCTAACATCACTAACAAGATTAAATGTTACTTTTAATACTCAAAGTTAATTTTCCCTGTTAAACCCTCTGGACTTTTTCTAACTTTTCTGTTGTTACAGTTTTTACATTATCCTTTTTTAATCTAAAACTTAAGGTCATACTGGAGCTGCCCCTTGTGCTTGATGTAAGAGTTTCTGTGTGTGTGTCTGTGTGTTTGCGAGAGAGAGAGAGAGAGAGAGAGAGAGATAGAGAGAGAGAGAGAGAGAGGGAAAAGGTGAGAGCTTTAGAGCAAGAGAGCAGCAGACGAGATAAGGAAGATTAACAGCAGCCGAGGTGACATTATAAAAACTGATGAGCAGAGATAAAGCGGTAGTCCTGGAAATAAAGTGCTGCACTCGTGGAAGTGGAGGCCCACTATGAGTTGATAGTCGTCAAGCATCCCTCGAGCAAGAATTTCAACATAACATAGATCATCTCCATCACACAGACACCCTGCAAATGAGATTCAAAGGCTGCTACACACATTCACGGCACTATATTCCAACGCAGATACACACCTCTCTCTCCAGCTCTATCAGCCTCTCACTCAGCTGCCTCTCTGTCTCTCCTGTGGCAAATTCCCGGGTCGTGGAAAGGTCACGATCTTTGCCAGCTGCTGGGGATTGATCCAGATGTGAGGTCTCCTGGGTGTGAGTCTGACAATTGTGCATTTGGCTAGAGGAGTCTGAATTTGAATTGGACGTAGCTTCCACTTCCGCACTTCCTCTTCTCTTTTCCAACTGGAGAAGGGATTCACTTTTCTTAAGGCACTGGGAGAGCAACTCTACTTTCTCCTGTGAGTTGGTGAAAGAATCGTTTGTCTTCTTGAGTTTGGCCTCGGCTTTTTGTAGCTTCTGGCTCAGACGTTCGACTTCAGCAGACAGCTTTTGGGAACTTGCCTGCTCATTTGATAAGTCCTGATAAGACAGAGATAAGAAGCAGCGTTCAGAGATTAGATGCTGTGGGAAATAAAGCAGTGATCTGTATCATAGAATAAACTATCATCAAAATAAGAAGTACAGATATCAGTTTATAAAGTGAATCTCTGCTGTTGTGATTAGATAAGGTGAAAAGATGAGTGTGGGCGAGTTTGCCATTCAATACATCCCCTGCAGTCAGTGACTAAGTGACTTAACTACCACACACACACACACACACACACACACCTGGAACAGTGAACTCATCTTGGCCTGAGCATCTGCGTGCTGCTCCTGCAGCTGCTGTTTACTCTCCTCCATGCTGCTTAATCGAGTGCTGAGCTCCTTCTCCAGATCCTGCAGCCGAGTGCAGAGCTCCTTGGATTCAGACAACTGCTGACACACACGCCTGCACACCCACACACACACACACACACACACACACACACACACACACACACACACACACACACACACACACACACACAAGCCGCAGCAGCAGCATAGGTCAGACACAGGTTGAATAAAGAAAGAGTTGACATTAAAGAGAAATGCATGGTGCAGCCAGGTAGCTCTCTGATGCATTGTAAAGTTAATTGCATACCTCAGTTTTAGATCAAGGTTAAGTGTGTGAACAGGAGTGTTTGTGTACCTGTGTTCGCCTTCCAGAGCCCGAGCTCTCTGGTTGCTGTGCTCCAGGGCGAGGGTGGTGCTCTCCAGCTGCTGCCTCAGCCTCGCTGCCTCCCTCTCTCTCTGCCTCCCCTCTTTGTGTTGGCCGTCCAGCTTCGCCTCAGACACCTCCTTCTCCTGCTCCAGCCTCGACGCCTCCAGCAGCGCCTGGTCTCGTGCCCGCGCCAGAGATTCGGCCTCCAGGGTCGCCTCGCGCAGCTCTGCCTCCAGCTCCTCCTCCCGGCGACGAGAAGTCTCCAAACTGCGACCCTGACGTTCCACCTCCGCCCGGAGAGTCTGAGAGGTGAGTTCGAACTGGTCACTCTGGCAAAAGAGACAAAGTAGATCATTAATACTACTTTACAAACATTCAATAATTTGAATTGTAACTGCTGAAATCGTAACTGCTTTAGTCGCCAACAAACAGTAACATATCAAAAAAGAAACACGAATCAGAAAGGGTTACAAACGACTACAAATAAAATAAATAGTTGCTCTCATCCCAGTTCGTTCAAAACACTGCATAGCCACAAACTTTAAAAACAATGTAGAATATAGTTAAAGGCTAACAAAACGTGATGCATCTAAAAATTAGACCAATGAGACAGGAAATAAATAAATATGAAACAGAACCTTAAAATTATGTTGACAATACAACCCAAATACCAAATTCAAAGGTTTTGCAGCCGAATGCACAACAGATATGTAGGCTAAATTGTTCATAGGAGCATTTTGGCATTCATGGAGATGTTTTCCACTGTTGTATAGTTAGGACTCTTCTTCTTTCCTTAAGTAACTTCACTTAAAATATTGTATTTAAACAGAACAATTACACAATTAAAATTACAATTAAACACCTTACAATTTGACTTAAGTATGCAGGTAATTCCTGCCAGTCAATACTTGTACCCTGTTTCACTGGCTACAGGTGGCGGAGATGTGCCAAAAAACGAACAATCAAGATTTAAATAACTTACTAAAATCTGCTTTGAAAATGCTTTCTATTGACAAAACTGCATTCAACATAATAATTGAGCTCAAGGTTAGAAACAATGTGTATTGATTTGTGGCACTGAATGTAAACATGAGTCCTTGGGGATATTCATTTATGCAAATTCAATCAACCTATGCAACATCTTTCTCCATAAACTGAGAAAAAGTATGCCAAAATCAATACATATTGTTGAGTAACCAAATAGTTTGGTAAACCCATTCAACAACAACAACAACAAGAGAATGAGAATGTAGATGAGTTGTAATTTCCTGTTTGGGTTTTATTCACCCCCCCAGCTGAAAGCAGCAGAGTGCATTTCATGATTCATTTACCCCGCACTGTTATAGTCTCCATTAAGTCTTCGCTTCTCATTCTGGTGGTCAGAATATAAAGTCTTCCTCAAACATAACCGGAAAATCTGCTGTTTTATGATGAAATGAACACTTAATCTGGGGCTGACTGCGCTGATGTAAATTATGTTACTCATTAACAAAAATGCTGGCAAAGTGGTTCCTCCTGTTTTAACATTTAGAGAGTGGAGTGTTGTTTTAGTAAAATATAAGGAAGTATCAAGTGTTTACTAGGTTATATATATCTATATTATCTGATTCCATGTGGTTGTATAGCTGGATAGCATCATATCAGAACATTTTTAACATTTACATTGAATTGAAAACTGCATATTGCACTGTTTTAGCCAGAACTGAGTGTATTTGTTTATTTGTGTATTTAAGTACATTACTGTTGTTAAGGTACATCATCCACAACAAAGACAGGATCTTCTCTGCATGAAGAGCCGGGTAACACAGTTGAATATTGCAGCATCAGAAGAAGGATTATGTACGACTCACTCTGAATGAGAAGTATTCATGAATACTTTTTATGGCATTTCGTTCATGCTGACTTAGCACTGCTCTTCTCCTTCGCTTGCAATTTCTCTGATGTCTTGCAATTTTACAGCAAATAGCACACTTAGCTCGTTATTCTTCATCATTTTCTTTCAGAAAATCTCAGACTTCTTTATGAATGAAGTATCTGAACAAGTTCTTTTTTGGTTTGGCTTTTCCTTGAACCCTCATGTAGGGAAATACACTAAATAAGTTGTACCAACACCTGAGATCTCTCCTCTGAGTGTGGAGGAGTTTCTTGACCATGCGTGAATATTGCAGTTCACACAGTCAAATCCACCCCCCGCTGAACAGCTTCTCCATGCAATAATATGATTAGATTTCAGATGTAAATGCAAGACCAAACACATGCAAGCAAAGCCCTTATCACATGTATTGTATTTAATATAGTCAAGTAGTTATCTAAAGAGATTACAAAATTAGTGACATCCGCTATTAAACAATTGAATGCATTTCTGTTACATGGGGTTTGAGATGGTTCACAAAATATCTGCTCCCTTTCATTTGCTTTGTACATTTCTAAATCTATGCCTCTCATCCATCTTCCCTGAAGTTAAAATGACATCTGTCGTTGTCATGAAAATGTTTGATGTCACAGCTGCATTGTGTGTGTGTGTGTGTGTGTGTGTGTGTGTGTGTGTGTGTGTGTGTGTGTGTGTGTGTGTGTGTGTGTGTGTGTGTGTGTGTGTGTGTGTGTGTGTGTGTGTGTGTGTGTGTGTGTGTGTGTGTGTGTGTGTGTGTGTGTGTGTGTGTTCTTTTCAACCTTGCGGTGGGCGGTGCGCAGGGTGTCCATGGTGCTGCGCAGTGTGTCCCTGTCTCTCTCCAGCGCGGCCCGCTCCCCCTCCAGGGTGGCGATGACCGTGGTCTGCATGCTGTGAAGCTCCACTTGGCTCCGCAGGCGGCAGAGTTCCTCCTCCATAACAAGCCCCTCCGCCTGAAGAACCTGAGAGAACAACAGGAAAACTCTGAGCTGGGGAACTGTCATCATTTTCATACAAACACTTTAATATAAGATTTGATTTTATGGGTCACATAGATCATTTGAAAGCAACTCATGCATGATTTGCAATTGAAGGTCCATTAACTTGGAGCTATTACAAATAAATGGAGAGCGTTGGTACAATGAATTCATTTATTTTTATTAACTTACCTTAAGTAAGTAAAAGAGTAAGTCCACAACATATCTATATGCCAGCAGCTCATTAAAGCTGTACACAGCAGTGGTTTTGAGTTACTATGCTCACAGTGACAATGCTGACATGGCACTGTCTTAAAACTTAAACTTTAAGTATAGCAAGTTACTACCTGAATTTAGCATTTTAGCAAGCTAACATTTTCTAAAACAAAAATCTGTTTCCATATATCTGGTACATTTTTTGATATTTTAATGGAAATGTGAAACTTTGTAGATAGAGGAAAAGGCAGAACAGTATCATGAATGTTTGACCCAAATGTCAATGCAACCCATCCGGTAGTTGTCTAAAACAAAATGGTGGACAAGACAACAGTCAACAAAGTCATCTGTGGAGAGATAAAACTAGCATAGCATAAAAACAACTAACATCACAACACAACTAAATAACTGTCAGCGCTGCCTCTTGTCTCCATGATTACTACAACATTACATAAGTACAAGTACATACTACTGATATGTAATTTGGTAATTCTATTTTCGAAGAAAGAATGACACAATCTACATTTACATTAAAGCGTTGAATGAAATTGTTCTGTAAATTATTATAATTCAGTTCAAACTTATTTCTAAAGCTGTTAAGATATATTTTCTTCCTTTGTGTTAATATTATTGAACACAATGTGTCTTTAATTCATCCATCCAACCAGGCAAACCTCCATGATCTAAATATCTCTATTAGCACATTCTCTCCTCCCACTCATCCATGCGTACCTCTATCTGCCTGCGGGCGTCTCCCAGGCTCTCGGCCGCTCTCTTCAGACGCTGCAGCTCGGCCTCCAGGACCACCAGCCTCTGCTCGGCCTCCCAGCTCCTTCTGCTTTGCTCCCCCAGCTTGGAGCGCAGATCCTGGGCCACCATCGCCTGCCTTTCGGCTTCCTCCTGGGCCTCGTGGAGCCGATGTGTCAGAAGCTCCACATCAGGAGCAGACAGGGCACAAACAGCCTGATCTGCAACTGTTGTCTCTGTATTATCTTCTTCACTTTTGGGGTGATTTTGGATCTCTGAGTCTGTTGTTACTGAGGTTTGTTCGTTCTTTATTTGTCTTTCTTTCTCCTTTTTCTCTTTGTCTTTCTGACCTCCCTCTGCCTCTCCTCTCCTTTTGGACTCGACCTCCTCATTACATGGTTCTTCTTTTCCAACTTCAATATGTACAATCTCTTCCCCAACTCCTGCTTCCCTCTGACTCCCAATGACTTCTCCTCTTCTCTCCCTCACCCCCGTCATCCTCACCCTTCCTTCCCCCTCTCCCCTGCAGGATACAGAGCCCTGGACTCCTCTCTCCTCCTCCTCCTCCTCCTCCTCCTCCTCCTCCTCCTTCTGTTTGTCTGGCTCCTTTACTCCTTCTTCCTTCTTCTTATCTTCTAGTTGTTGGAGTTTGGTCACCAGCAGTTCAAGGTGCTGCTTCAAAGTGGCATTTTCATTTTTCATGTTTTGAAACTGAAAAAAATAATAGAAACATAATAAAAGTGAGATATTGGGATGTTTTTAAAGCTTGCTGCTTCTTAAGTGTCCTTGTGTCTTTTCTTTTGGTCCTCCATTGTATCATTGTAACTTATATCTGTGTGTAGAGGCAATAATGATTAACCTTTTTTAGCAATAAATGTCACTTGATTGACAGACAACTAGGAGGATTAAGATTGATGAATGTTTAGTGGTAAAGATGATATAAGTTTTCATTTCCCCATTCTTTTAGTCTATGTTATCTGCACGAGTCAAATCTGTTGAATTAAGGTCTAAAGCTAACTTTATTCTCCTCTCAGCTCACCTCTCCGAGTGTGCCCTGGTGCTCCGTCTCCAAGCAAGCCATTTCATCCTTTGGATCGGGAGAGTCCGCCTGCAGAGAGAGGAATGGGTATTTAACTCCTCCAACTGCGGCTTTTCCCGTTTCATTTACCCCTAGAGTGACGTGCCTCCTGCCTGACTTTAGTGATGCCATGTAAAGGTGTATCTCACGGTATTTTCATTAAAAACATCTTCCAACCAAGACATGAACATGAGAAGTTTTAAGCACAGTTGGTAATATTGAGTTGGCGATGTGCTTCTGAAGTGCAGTGAAGTGTAAACTGTTATTTATTTGTTCTGAGAGTCGTAACCCAGAAACCCCTGAACCCTGACCTCCTGCTGGGCCTGCAGCTCCTCCAGTCGTCTCCTCAGCTCTGCGTTCTCTTGCTCTGCTCCGAGCAGCATCAGCGTCGAGGCCTCGCCAACCTCCACGCTCAGCGGCCTCTGATCTGAGACTGAGGGAGAAAGAAGAAAAAATAAATCAGGAAAGAGAGGTAGAAAGAGAAATGCAGGAAAACGGATATAGGAAGAGATTCACTCGGTTAATATTGATCGATAACCTGTGGGCCAGTGTTACCTCAATATATGTTTTCTTATCAGTTAATTAAAATGTCTTAAATGACAAGGTGTGTAGAGGAAAGTGCTCTGACCAATCAGCTCGCTCAGCTCCTCGTCAGAGTCCAGTTCCGATTGGAGGAAACGTTGGTGTAGCAGAGCTGGATCGCTAGCTCCGCTGCTGCTGTGCCTCAGGTTGACCTCGAGGCTCATGTTCATCTCCAGCAGTTCATCAACTCGCTGCCTCTCGGTGTCTCGCTCCTACACAGACAGATATACACACATACACTTTCATTCATCATGAAGTGCTACTACTATGCCATAACAGTATGTGCACAAACTCAGATCCAGATCTTAGGATAGATATGCGTTTCATCACATATTAAACACACACATGCATATGCACACAAACAGAAAATAAGATACATATTTAGACATATATGTAAACAAATACTCAAACATTTAATTACACCCACCGCTTCCACATCTATGATTTTCTGACGCAGCAGAAGATTGTCCCTCTCCAGCTCCCTTAGCGAGGAGCAGCGAGCCCGTGCGTCTGCCAGCTGTTCCTCCAGAAGAACTTTGGTCTCCTGCAGCGCCGCACACAGCTGCTGCTGCTCCTGCAGGGGGCGCCGCGCACGAAGAGACGGGAATCAGAAAACAGAATATATTCAGTATTCATACTATATTCAGAGCTTACACAGATGATATTAAGAGCAAACATTTGCCAAGACAATCACATCGTTTGTCCTCTTCAGTGGCATGTAAGGACAATTTGGGTCTAATAATATCATGGCTAGCAGTTATAATACTTATTGCACACTGAGTTTAGGAAAAAATTATAACACAGCTGTAACAAAGTCAGACGGGGCAAGAAAAACAAGTAATTAGACGATCAGGCTGGTTGTAAACATGCCGATAGTCAAGCCAATTTTTCTAAAAAAACTTAAACTTTAAACACAAAAAGTGAGCACACCCAAAATGCTAGTAATGAGCCAACTGATTTTCCCCTCGAGGCTTCCTTCTATTGATATCCTCACAGTCTTAGATCTTTGCCATTTACAAGTACTATTTAGTTTTTACAGGGAGGAATAGTGGCGATGATGATGATGATGATGATGATGATGATGATGATGATGATGATGATGATGATGATGATGATGATGATGATGATGATGATGATGATGATGATGATGGTGGTGATGATTTGCATATAACTATGCAAATAAAATGCATTCAATACTCTTGAAGTGTGTTTGGCTGGCTTTTTCTTTTGACACCTCGCCATGTCAACATCCAACATTAGCTCCGCTTGTTTCAACAATCACACAACAGTTCACTGTGAAATTGTGAAAAATTAATTATAAACCAAAATGCGAGAAATACATCATGCCGCCAGCTAATGTGGGTTGTCACAGAGATGCAGTATGAAGCCAGAATAAATTAAAAAAAAGACTGAGACGGTGACAGTGAGGACACTGCGAGGTGTTTTACAAGGATATGAGCACATGTTCTGCCTCAGAACAGTTATACTACCTCAGAATAAATGTCATTTGGGTGTAAAAGCTCCAATGACTGAGGACGTACTCCTGCTCTTTGTCAATGAAGCAGCTCCGGGCTTTACATCCTCACGACATCACACAATATAATCTCATACGCTGTCTTTGAGATTCAAAGTTATTCATACTCACTCTTGATTGAAATGCTCAGGGCTGTGAGAGGGAATATATGGCTTTTAAGATAAAGTGGTACTTTACTTTACTTCAAATTATAATCTTACCCAGAGAAAGGTCTTCTTGACCTTCACTGGTAATGTTCATAAGAGGTATTCACTTGCGAGAAGTGTGGGTGTTTGTGTGTATACATGTATAAATGCATTGTATGTTTGACTGTATTTGTGTATGTGAGATTGAAATATCCAACTTAATGCCAAAACAATTTGAATGTATTTCATGGTTTCAATGCTGCCATGCTGCTTGTCTTCTTTCTGCTGCGAATGACTGATTTAGAAGAATGCGTAGTGCATGAGTAGTCTGTGTTTGTGAAAATGTGTGTGTACCTTCAGCTGAGTGCGTGTGAGCTCCAGGCTGCGCAATCTGTGTTTACAGCTCTGAAGCTCAGTCTGGAGCTGCTCGGCCCGTGCAGCTCGCTCCCGGGCGCAGTCCAGCTCATCCCGCAGTGCACGCATGCCCCTCACCTCTCCCTGCAGAGAACGGTTCTGCTCTCACACACACACACACACACACAAACATGCAAGCACGTAGACACACACACGCACCAAACCAGTGGGGATGAGGTTGAAGAAGGTTGTGAACAGATCTGGGCTGTGCAGTACAGCAAATGTTGACAAAGTCTAATACAGGAAAAAGGAAGATATGTGAGTTTCTTTGACTGGGTGTGCAGCATGAGAATGATATGTCCTTACAAGGGTGTTAGGAAAAAAATATTTTGCTGCCTTCTTTTCTCCAAAATGTTAGTTTAAGGTGAACATTAGGACTAGGTTTAGATTAAAATTAGAATTCAAATTCATGAAATCAATTCAATTGTATTCATATAGCCAAATACAACAAATTGCACATCTTTGACAGGGGGCTTTAGAGTGTGTACAGCGTTCAAGGAAAAATACCCCAAAGATACCCCACAATAAACGAGGAAGACATTTAAGAATCCTCAAGCACAGCAACAGAGGAGGATTCTCCGAGAAAAGACAGACATGCAATTCTTGTTGTGTGTACATTTAAAAAAAAATTACAATCCAAAATGACAAGAATTTTTAATGTGAACATATATTAAAAAAAAGATGGATTCCTGGATGATGTCCAAAATCTTGCAAGATAGTGGAACATTTTCAAGTACACATTTTCAAGAAGACATTTCCCATATTTAGTGGTAGCTGCAAATACACATCTTGCGATTAAAAAATAAATCCCATTTTGGGATGAATAAAGTATATCTAATCTAATCTAATTTGGGATCATGGTTTAATGGGCTTGAAAATGTAGCAATACAACCAATAAAAACATATAAAGAAATGATTTGGGGAAGTCCTCCTGTTAACCAAGGATAACTTTACTGTTGTTTTTTACTGGACAGTATACACTGTCAAGTTCAGCTGGGAAAGAAAAACTAACCACAATGCTATTCTGGATACAAATGAAGCTCAGCGTAAATTCAACCAGGAAGACCTTCTTTACTCATTCATTCACTATTTCCATGTTACTACTCTCTCTCCTCTCAATAAGTGATCGGGGGCGTCACTTCCGCTTAACCAATCACTTTGCTCTATTCTCACAAGCCTATCATAGCGCTCCGCTAAACCTTTTATATCTGCTCTCCCCTCTGTCAGCTGTCATTTCAGGTGAATCGGCACAACCCTCCTCCACCCCTTCTTTCACCTCCTGTCCCTCTGAATCCAGGGTCAAGCCAAGCCACTCCCCTTCAGACCGAACCCAACTATCCATTCACCACCACCAGTGTCTAGACCCCGGGGGTTGGTTCTCCCCTCCCGAATGATATTCCTGCACAACGGGGCCTAATCGCCAAAACTCCATTACATTCATTCGTGTATTCCTGGCAATACATTTGTATTCTTACATCAAAACCGTCTCTCCTGATTGAATTGTAGATGGCTGCTGTGTGTGTGGTCTAATTGCTGATGAATACATACATGACCTAAGAGGAATCCACTCATTGGCTATTAAAAGCCTCCTGTGTTTCATGCTGTTGGCTGAACCATATTGTTTGCTCTTTTGCAAAGTCATTGTGTGTATCCAAAGCAAGAAGAATAACTAAATCAGAACAGCAGGTTTCAGTTTCCACCAGGCAGTGTTTACCTCTTTCTGAAGTTTCATGAGCTGTTCCTCCATGGTTTGAATCTCCATGTTGTAATCCAATATCTGATCACCTTTATCTTCCCTAAAACACAAGTTAAACAAAGCATCAAAATGTAATTACAACATTTTTAAAAACAGTATTTTGCAGATAAATTTGTTCCGTGTTACATTGGTTTATTAAATAAAAAAAGGGATTAGAGGAGATGATGTATCCTAGAAATACAAGGAATGTATTTGCAGACATTTTAATTGGCTAACAGTGACCTTTGTGATTTAGTAAAAGCAGTGAGTACCTGATTTTTCCTCAAACGTTGCTGAGAAACAACGTATTTTTGTGTGACAAAATCATTTGCACATTTTTCATGTGACCTTTATTGTAACTTTAATAAAGGTTATCTTGAGTTATCTTAATCATGCACACACAAACACACTCACTCACAGACACACTCACAGTAGTTGTTTAAGACGCCGAAGTTTGGCCTTGCTGTCTGCCAGCTGGAGCACCAGACCTTGGGGTGGCTCCTCGCTGCGACCACCCAGGGGCGCCGTGGTCGAGTCAGACTGGACCTCACGCTCCCGACACAGCTCTGCCATCCTCTGGGAGAGGGGATAAAATTAAGATTTGGATAGAAAATGAGACATGCGAGATAACATATGGGAGAATTACAGCAACTAAGAAGAGATTATAAAAGGGAATTAACAAGTGTTGAATATTCAAAATGTGTTCGATAATGAGAAATAATGTCTGTTCATTTTGTACTGATTGTACGTACAGTGCCATTATCGTGTTTATACACCTCTTGGGTTTTAAACAATTTATTCTATAAAATGAGTTTTAAATTATTTTCTTTTTCGCTTTGTTTTATTTGGTAACAATACTAAAATGAATGTTTCATCAGGGCTTATTGGAGTCAGTGGAAATGATTGGATCAAAATGTAATATCTTATGATTCTCTGATCTCATATTGAGATCAATTTGATTAACAGAGACCACAAATATATTTGTATTTCTGCATTAAAATTATTCTCATGTTTTGTGAGTTTGATTCTATCCCACAGTCTGCTCCCCTGAGATACCATATTTCTTCCCTTTGTTGCCAACAGGCAGAATTACAGCAACTGTGGGTGGTAAATAATTGCTTCAATCTGAATAAGAGCTCTGAGCTGCAAAAGAAACAAAATAATGATCATATATGTGAAACAATAAGGTCCTGATGAAACAATCTACTTAACTATTCATGCTCCCTGTTTTATTTTATTACATCATCATGAGTATGTACTCCTATGGATAGGTACGTGTCAGGGTTTCCGTTAGCCGGTAATTACCAGTTTTTAGCTGGTAACATTTATAAAAAACCGGTAAATTCAAAACCTGACGGTCAAAATGTCTGGTAATAATTAGGGAGGCTCCGATCGATCGGCCGCCGGTCATTATCGGCCGATATTCACTCTTAATAGTTTGATCGGTGCTCTCTATAAAGGCCGATCAGGAGAGCTGGATCTGATCGATATGGACATAAACGCGAGTGAAGTGTAACCGGAGCGAGAGAGAGATCAGATCAGCTGCTGAGTCTGACCGAGACACGCAGCTCTGCAGGATCACCTGAAGCCCCGCCCTCTGTTTAGCGAGCTGCATGAGAAACTGACGGGCTGTCAGGAGAGAGAGAGGGAGGGAGAGGATCCGTTTCTCCCGTGTTATTATTCAAAGTTGATGTAAACTTCTGAATAATGTACGTTATCTACTACAAGTAGTTTGTTTGAATGTAATAATTATGTTGTTTGTTGTTTGTGGAATCATTTATTGAAAAATGAATCTGAATTTTTCGATCTGTTACGATTATAAACTGAAGCAATATAAAAATGAGCCCGTGAACTGAGTTTTAAACTGAAGCATATCTGCTCATAGTCCGGTAATTACCTGCTAACGGAAACTCTGCTACACAACTATTATTATTATTGAAATATGACCGGTAAGTTTCAAATTAGTCCGGTAAAATAAATTCTGCCCGGACATTTGACCGGCGAGAAAAAATCCTAGCGGAAACCCTGGTACGTGTGTGTGGGTGTGTAGATGTGTGTATACATGGTTATATCTAGTTATATACAGTACAGTTAGCTTAGCGTAACACATAATTGAAAACTGCAGGCAGAAACTGCTAGCCTGGATCTGTTCAATGGTTTGAAACAATCTGACTACCAGCCCATTTAAAAGCTAGTTTTAAAACATGTTTTTACAGGACGTTATGTGCCAAGCTAAGCTAATCTAACTGGCTGCTGGCTGTAGCTTTATATTTACAGAAGAGACTAAATGTGGGATTTCTAGCTCATCAAGAAATAGAAGAAGCATATTCTCAAAAATGTCAGATTTATTTGTTATATGTGTGTATTTATACCTCCAGGTGTGTGTCTCTTTGTGCCAGCAGGTTTTGGATTTGTTTGGCCAAGGAGCTGAACACCAGCTGTAAATCAGCACCTTCAAACTCCACCAGCTCCTCCCACCTCAGCGGCAGCACCATGCGAGGATCCTGAGTCACCTGCAAGGACAGTTTCTCAGGTCACATGATAAGAAGGGGAATCTTTCATAAAATGACAGATCTGGGGACAAACAATCCAGGCAGCATGAATATCTATGTGAATATCAAGTAAAGAGAGAAAAAAAACAACTCTCACATTTCTCTGGGAATGTGTCTGCTAGGGAAGCGTGTCCAAAAATGCCTGACTAATGCATGCAACACTAATGATTATGTAGACACGTTTGAAATGTCCCCGGGTGGAAGGCATATGAACAGCAAGTAGGGGGTGCATGCATCCACACAGGAAGAGCACCTCTCACTTCTGTGATTTATGAGGCCAAGAAACCTGGCACAAAAGAGCTGGTGGGCAACATGCTGTTACTGTAATTCAGACCCGCTGTTATTCAACATGCTGTTTTTGTAATGCCGGCAATAATTCACAGGGGATATTTAAAAAAAATACAATTGGCAATCAGGACATATTGGAGAGGACAGCAGAGAATCAAATAAAAAGATAAAAGAGAGAGGATGATTTGACCGAGGTAGAGGTGGAGAGGTGAACACGAGGGGTGGGGGATCCATCCAACGGTGGCAGCAAGGGGCACCCAGAGGTCCTTTAAAAGGCTGCCAGCAGAATAACAAGCAGCTCATTTTCACACTTACTGAAGCGCCAGGAGAAGGTATAATAGTTTCTCTCTCTCTGCCCAGAGGCCAGACAGAGAAGAAATTCTTTGCCAAATCATATTTCTGAAAGAAAATCCTCTTAGCAGTGTCTCCTCTGGATAATATTTCCACATACTGACGGTCAGTCACTGAATGTGTGTCATATTTCCGGAGATGCTTGATTTGATCAATTGTTTGCATTTCAACGTACCTGCTGGATACAGCTGGCAATGGCTGACTGTGTCTCAATGTCTAGTGACTGGATCTGCTGGATGAACGTCTCCTTCTCCTCACACTGCACACAGGGAGGAAATTAAGTTAGTGCTGCGTGTGTGTGTTAGATAAAAACACTGGGTATCTGTAAAATACACTATCCACCGTATAATCTAGAGTCATTTGACGATGTATTGATTGACTGAAATGTATTCTGAATTTCTGAAGCTATTTTGATCATTTTTCAAATCCAAACAGTCAAAGTAAACCTTTTTGT
Organism: Pseudochaenichthys georgianus; assembly: GCF_902827115.2. Classification (NCBI taxonomy): domain Eukaryota; kingdom Metazoa; phylum Chordata; class Actinopteri; order Perciformes; family Channichthyidae; genus Pseudochaenichthys; species Pseudochaenichthys georgianus. Next base: position 17,396,395 of record NC_047512.1, read on the forward strand.
CAATCATCTGTTTGTGAGAAACAGACAGGGAGATCGAAATGTTGTTTCTCACAATCCCGAGGAGTAGAAATAAAAATACATAAAGAAAATATGTACAGTAGTGCAAATGACTGTCCATAATGTATTCACTTTGTTAATAATACAAATATAGTTTCTGCTCTTACTCTGTAATAATGTGCTGCTTTCAGCTGTTTTATATCACAAATGTAATGTTTGATTGGAAAATAACTGGGCCTCCAGTACTGCTGCTTGCAGCTTTTTGGAGAATCAGTCATCCAAACAACTTCACCCTCAATACTGCGCTTCTTTGGGTTCTTAGCAATACACCTGCCATGTGTGAAGTCGATCACATGAAGTGATGTTCAGAAATCCAATGATAGACATACAGGCAGTGAGTCCTGCCTTTTTAGTTAGATTGTAAACTGACTATCTTTGGGTTTTTGGTCATAAGAAACAACAACAAAACGTACTTTTAAGATTGAATAATTTAAAAAAGCGGTATTTTCATCTTTTATTATATATATATATATAGTACGCAGGTTTTGCAATTACATGTACTTTTAGACAGATAGTATGAGAATTATAATGTATTTTCTTAACTTGTACAAAATACAAGTATGACAATTATCACAATTTGTATTCTTTAAAACAAATACTTTTTCCATTACAATACATTGAAACACACTATCAAAGGAATTATCCTGTCATGTATTGTGTTGGTTGAGTAGAAAACTGGACCAGAAGATCTGGGGATCGCCTCAGTCATTAGGATTCATTAGGGGATTCATGGGGACCAAAGATAATCCATCCAATAATTATTTCACTCATCAAAGGGATCAAAAGATAGAAAGACCTTTGTAAAAAACTGAACATTTAGTACAAACTACTGGCTGTCCGTGGTTTCATTATGGTGACATTATCGACCTTGGGAAAGCATGATGGTCATGTGAGTGTGTGGTCACCTGCACAGCACAGCCCAGTAAGAGCAGCAGCAGTCGCCTCAGCTCTTCCACGGCTGCCTCTGAGGACACGGAAATAAGTGTCATCATCATCATTATCACCGTCATCTCTGCACCCCACCACCACCCTCCCTATCATTATCACCTTAATGTGTTTTGCAGATAGCAGAGATATGGACTCGTATAAAAAGTATAATTACTTTCTTGCTGCTGAGAGACATGGCACTGATAGGATCATGTTATCTTGTACCTGTTAGGGGGTCCTGCCCCAGAATGGCGACGTTTGGGAGAGGCATCAGTATCAACTGCTGCAGGTCTTCCTGAACAACAGAATAAATGCGAAGAGTTACGTAAGTGTTTTTACCTTAAGTGACCAGCTGGCCCGTCCTGTCTGTCTACCCACAGCGAGGCTTGATAAACAACAACAGAAACATTTCCACCAGCCTCCTGCTGTTTGTGGTGTAAACAAAGAGCTGATATCTGATAGGATTAACTTTTAAATCACACTTCCCCACAACGAGTCATTGCCCAAATTAGGATCATATATTTCAGTGTAGCTCACTCAAAGTATTCACTTGATGTAATAGCAAGATTGTTTTTCTTGCAACACAATCAACAAACCCCTGACATGTTCTCTATGTCTTGTGGTTAAAGGATATGCATAATATGGGTAATGTGACACCACTGCAGGCACGGCATACTAACAATGTACAGTCACGAGTAGACGTCATGCACAACCCAGCAACAAACCACAGATTTCTACAGCAAACAAAAACCTACTGGAACCTGACAAGAATATAATCATGACTTTTTTGTTGGCTGCTTTTGGCATGTCAAACATGAATCAGTACGTGTCTGTTTGCTGACAGGTTACAAGGAATTGCATTATATAAAAGCTGAATGTATTATTAAATGTGTTTGTCCAACAGAGAATTTTTTTTCCAGCACTAAAGTGTCCAGCGCAGAATATATTTGGGTCACAATAATTCAATTTACTACTCTTTTTCCTCCACAACAATTGTTATGGTCCTGAATAATAAACCTCATACCCAGTCACTGGATGCTTTCTCTTTCTGCTATTGATTTTGACTGAGATGGTGTTCTTTATGGTTTCACCTGTCTGCTTTAATATAATTTATTTGATATAGTTATGTTTGAACACATTTTATTTCTGGCAACATCGCTAATTAAATAAGAACTCATTATTTTCCATTCAAGAGCAATTATTGGTAATATGAAACTCCAATCTACCAAAATGTTTGTAATGAGTTCCAATTTATAATACCTGCCTTCTCAGACTCTACCATGTTGAGTAGAGAGGGAGTTTTTTCATGACAAATAGTCACCTTTAAGTACCCCAAGTGAGTCATTGTCTGTTGTATATGTTGGTACAATTATAATTAATATTCTTCACTAGTTTTCACCAGCTTAGGTTTGTTGAAAGTAATGGGGAGAAACTGTATACGATTTATACTGTAATTGTTTTTCTAGTGCTCTTTTCAAAATTGAATGTGTCTTTTTTACATTTTTGTAAAGGTTTTTTTTTTTAATCAACCTCTGCTTTTGACATTTAAACAGTTTGTTACAGTCCCCTAGACACTGTCTCATCTCTCCTGTGGGTTAGTGTTCAATACAGAAAAAACATTTCGATCTCCTAAAGTCATTACAATTCCAAAATCCCCTCAAATGAAAAGTCATATGTGTCCCTTGAAACTTTCTGTTTTTACTGTCCTGAGCTAGCAAGCATTTATAATGTGTTAAAGAGTAAATGGGAGATTCAGGACAAGCAGGAAGTCCGCCAACACTGTGGTCAGCGTGTTTCATCTAGTTGTATTTCCTGCTTAAAGATCTTGGACAAATCCCCTGGCAGATTCTAAATGACGTTTAGTCCAGCTGGATGGCAGACGGCTCAGACTTCCCCTGTCCAGAAACCTGGCTATGCTGGCAGCAAAATCAAGTATTTGTCATGTGGACCTGCGGTGAGTTGCGACTCCTCCTACTGTACATAACCTTATAACGCAACGCCATAATAGCTCATCATGAGGATGACTTCGCAAATAGAATTTCAGTCAATTAATCTGCCTGATACTTTATGACTTTACTAACTTGGTGTTCTGAACAACTTCCCTGTTAATTAAAAATGTTTCTGTCAAAGAGCCACACACTTTAGATGCTTCCTACATGCTGCCAAAGCTTCTCCATTCATAGTGGCTTTGTATTTGTTGTTTGCAGTCATATTTTTTACTCTTAAATTCACTTGGATTAAATCTGCCAGAAAAATAACTACAAAATCCTGTTTACATCCTCCTGCGACGCATCAGTGCGAAATCACCAGAAGCAGGTGACAGTTACAGCTCTCTCTGCTGCTTACTGTAATATATAAAGTGTACAGTGAGAAAGGCCGTGTACAAAGAGCCAGGCACTGCCTTCAGCAACATTGTGTGTGAGGTTGGCATCAGAAGCATGTGCAGCCAACCTGAAGTGTGTGCTCCTTCAGGGTATGTAGAGTATGAGCCACTGCGGCTCTGTGTTGGTCATCGTGCAGCTCATGGTTCATAATGCCAAGCAGACTTCTGCAGGGATTAGCCAGAGTAAGAATTATAGAGAAGGCCCTTGGTGGATTTAATTTCAGCCCGCAGGATCATTTCTAATTATTATTAGTATTAGATCTGGCCCGCCGTGCAATAGCACGCACAACTTCACTCAATCCTGAGGATTTCCTCAGCTCAGAGCCTGACCCCACACATTGACCCCAAGTATCTGTCTTGAACTAGCACCACCGAGCAGCAAACTGAGTTTCAATGGATGTTTCCTTCTGCACTTTCTTTCTTGCGACCACAGAGCATGTTTGGTTTTTTCTTTGAGGGAAATTGTTTTTTTGAAGCTGTTGTTGGTCTGTGGAAAAATGTAATCATAAGAAATGACTCCAGAAAAGCTGCAGATAGAGCCATAAGAAATAAATGCAACTGATTATTTAATGTTTAATGTTGTTTTTATAGGCAATAATGTAATCTTTGTTAGTTCCAGGTTTAATATGTGCAATAAGTTCATTTCAATAAGTTTTGCAATAAACATTGAACCAGTCCGGCCCTCGACTAGTACCGATTTTTTTATGTTGGCCCTCTGTGTATTTGAGTTTGAAACCCCTGATCTAGAGCATAATAGAATATATAAAAAAAACAATCCAACAAAAAGAATAGAACAAATACATCAGAAACATTGAATAAAATAAGCAGAATGGAGTACAGACACGCTGCTTTTAAGAGACACTTAAGTACAGATAAACGTCTGTATATATTTGTATATGCTGTGAACGTGCTCTGCCTTCACGCCTGTATCATCTCCACAAACAGCTCACTATCTGTGGTATTATATATTATATTATTAGAGATTCAGCTGAGGTCAAAGCAGAGAAAATGAGGTCCTGCAAGAATGCAGACTGTTGCTGTGGCTAACACTCAACAAACTCACACACACAAAAGCGCTCAAACAAGCACACTTAAACATGTACACAGAAAATTCAAGTTAAAGGAAGGCAGCGAGAGGTAAAACCATGAGGATGTGGAACTAAACATCCACAGCAAGTCTAGTGTTGATATGAGCTACCCAATTATCGCCAGTCTTTTGCTGCTCTGAGCTTTCAAGGGACATTAGTAATTCACAGAGAATTAAGAAGTGAAACCTTGTAGACCCGTGTTCTTATGTTGTGTGACAAGCCGGGCTGCGCATGTTCAGTCCACCTGATGAGCGCTTGGGGAGGTTTTTTTCTTTTGCTGAGAAAAGGAATCATACTCCGGGGAAAGAAATGTGTCATTTCCCCCATGGCCACAGGCGCCTAATGCGCACGTTATGAAATGCGAGATACTTATGTTTTATATGTATTCACTTTCCTTCCTCAACCCCCTCACAACTGCAGCTAAAAATGTAAGCTCGCCACTCTTCCACTTTTTCCTCACCCTGTTTGCCTGATAATAAGCAGGGACATGTCTGCTGAGAAATGTTCAGTGTTTCATATTTTTTGTGTGCAAATGCTTTATCACCACGTGCATACACTTCAATCTTTCTACAATATCCTCAAGTGAAACATTCACGTGCTAAGACTGATAGTTGAGCTTCATCTTGTCCTCTTGTTTTTAGTACCTTACAGCAAGACAACTGTTTCCCCAGCCCCGTACAAGACTTTTCTATTTATAATGAGCTGTGAGTCATTTCAGTCTATCCAAAAAAGTCCTTACACCAGTGTTTTTAAGTTGAAAATGCTAGAGAAAGTCAATAGGGCAATTAAAAAAATGTTTTTAAATACATTTCAGATTTGTCTCAATCAAGGACTGGATCATTTCCAAATTATCGAGTCTGTGCCCCAGGTTTGCCTCAGTATCACCTCTCTGTGTGACGACTTGCTTCACTGCTGAGATAATAATGAGAGCTTTTCACAAGGTATAAAAATATCCAATTAGGCTTTGTGAAGGTTTTACTCACACAGAAATGTAAGTCTGGGACTCCAAGAAGTTGCTTTTACACTGGGTTTTAAATGGACAAAATAAACAATATATAATTTATTAATTGTGAGCTTTAATGGTCCTGGTGGATGGATTTTCAAGGCTAAATGTTTACCCTGTATCCAGCCTTTGTGCTAAGCCATAAGCTAATTGACTGCTGGATGTAGCTTCATAACTTAAACACAGATGAGAGAGTAATATCAATGTTCTCATCGAACTGTTGCAAGAACGCGAATATGCATATTTTGAAAGGAATTACTCAACGGACAATTTAAATTCAAAAGGAAAATTATTTAAGGTAAAGGTCCCGGACATTTACTAACATGTAAGATAGCAATGTTTTCAAGCTAATTCATAAAAGCTGTGAGAAATGAGGGATACAAATGGAAAAGTTTAAAATTTGACAAATGGCTAGATTTTTGGATTAGAAAACATTCATTTAAAATCTGTCAACTGCACTTAATTTGAGAGAGTTTTATTAGGATTTCTTGATGTACAATGTGTTGCCTTCTTAAAAAAACATTAATAGATTGTTTGTCAACTTTGACAGGTTGTTAGCAAATGCTCACAAGCATACAGAAGTGTTTCTGTCTACCAACGAATAAAAGTGCAATATACAATCTTCCTCTGTTTTTGACTCCAAAATCTCCTGGGAAAAAAAGATTTCCTCCTGTTATTGCAGTTGCATGCTTTCTTTTGTTTACCAGCTAATTGCTAACATTGTCTGCCGTTTACTGCTAGGCACGTAGCGTATAATTGGGTTTATCACAAGCTTTCCTGCTGAAAATAGCTGCATGCTACACCTGGAAATGGGTTGATGAGCGCAGTGAGGGTGAACCAAACGAGTAAAACAGGCTATAAAAACAAAACAATTAGCTAAAAGACATAAAAAATGTTTTGAGTGCTGAGGTGAACTGCACAGTTGGATGACACTTCTCGATAGGTTAATCACTGAAATGAAAATAACTCATTTATTAAAAACCTCTTACAAAATCTAGCTCAGTAATAGAAAAAACAGTTCAACTGCGTAATTGGACTGAAAGTGCATTAAACATTCAAAGGGTTTCTTCCTTTTGAGAGTGGAAATATTTAACACTCAAAAACTTCACATGTTGTGTTTATTTTCAGATCACTCCTCTTTTTGCTCCTGATTATCGAATGTAGCATCTTAATCTCACCCTTTCCCCTGTGACCCTCCCCTACCTGGTAGAAGGCTCTGATGTGTCGATTTAAAATAGAAAAGTTCTGGACCCTCAGCATGTGATCTTCTCTCTCGCTGCCGTACAGCCGCTCCACCTTGGGGTTTGGGTCTCTGAGACAAACACAGAAATACACAACAGCGTATTTAGTGGATCTCGATCAAACAGCCCAGCACAACGTCTCTCCAGATGCAACGGCGCATTTAAACAGAGTGAATACAATTGTAATGAGCCAGGGAAGCAGGCTGTGAAACTCCACATGCAATTATTTGTTGAAATAACGTAGCTTGGGACAGGCCAAATTAATCAGCTGTTCGGTAAATACAGATAAAGATCTTTTATCTGCTGAAAGAGAAAAAGGTTTTATTGAGCTGTAGATAAGGAATTCAGTGGCACTTACTAATAATAGGATGGCATGTATGCAGAACCTCCATTCATGATTAGCCTGACATTTGTGGCAAACATGAATTGGTCCTACTTTTATGGCATCACAGGTTGCAGAACAGTGCAAGGTTAGAAAAGATGAATGTAGCATCAAATGTTATGCAAGTAGAGAATACAGCTGAGCTAAGAGTCTACAGCTGTGTGCTCTGTGAGCCTGTAAAAAGCTAAAGGCCAATGATAGCATGCTAACAACAACAACAACAACATACTGATGTTTAGAACGTTTGCCATGTTCTTCATCTTAGTGTAGCATGCTTACATTTGCTAGTGAGCAATAAACACAAACCACTGTGCTTTGTTTTTGCAGGTATTTGCTAATAAAACAAATTAAACACATTTTAATTGAAACATTGGCATGATAATGGTTCTCCAAAAAATGATAACAATATATCCTGACAGCTATGACAGTGTCTAGAAAGTTCCGTGCCAATCCATCCAGAACATACATTTTATTGTCATGATTGCACCAGATGAAAACCAATGCATCACCAAACTCA